>NC_137898.1:89987153-90371706 GCF_963455335.1 Martes martes
GCACTGTTTCTCATGGCCGCTAGAGGGCGGCAGTCCCCTATGCTAGGGACTCCTCTTCCAGTCTACCTGATCACCCATACAGCATGTGTATATTTATTTTCAATGAGGTCAGGAGTATCAAGGTTGTAAAATAACATATTTTCACTTGTTTTCTTCCTACATCTCAGACATAGCTTTTCTGAAGTCAATTATCTCCCTGAGTTGCTGTTCCCCCCACCCCCTTCCTCTGCACTGCCTTTCAACACATCAGAGTCTGACACCAACCAACAGAGAAACGGGAGGTGGGGGGGTGGGAGGGGCGGTGAGTAAAAGGCAACTTTTTTCTTTCACCGGAGATGTGAAATTCTTGTTTCCCTGTTCTGGCATTTTGTTTGAAAAGGTAGCTTGCAAACGTAAAGCCTCTGTTCTCCAGCCCCACGGAGGAAAGCACAGACAGGGTGTGGGGCTGAGATGCCCTCTGTGGAGGTTTCAGGGGAGGGCTGGGAACTCTGCCAGGGCAGGCCCCTCCAGGATCATTTCTCTAGCACTGCTCCTGGGGAAGGATGGGAGGACGTTTCTGGAAAGTTCTCTATAGAGGAGAAAATTTGGGCGGTATGTGGGTACCCCAAAGCGTATCATGTCAGTATGTGGATGCTGTATTTAAATGGAGATTTTTGTCCACAGGTGTGTGTGACCAGGATGGCAAGAGGATTGGAAGGAAGAACATGCACACACACACACACACACACACACATGCAACAGAGACAAGTTTTGCAGCTCCTACAAGTGCAGATCTGGAGCCTGGTAGAGGCTCCTAAGCTGAATCAGGTTCAAAGACCCATGTGCTTCTTCCAAGGCAGCCGTACCCTCCTGCTCAGACAAGGCCATGGCCCTGCCCTACTCCTAGGGCAGGAGTACCAACAGGTCAGGAGAGAGCCTCTGGGTCAAGTACCAGCCCCAGCCCAGCTGGCTCAGTAAGGGGCTCTGGGACAGGCCCTGGAGTGAGCATCAGCAAACACACCGCACCCCGCAGTGCCGCTGGCTGGCAGCCAGGAAGGATGGTGTAGTCACCTTCTCCTCTCATCACTGGCCTCACAATTCACCACCAAAAATATCGGTAGATTTCTTACCCTCTGGCCTGTCTAGTTTACTTTTATATAGTTCTAGGCTTCCAACGAGTAACACGGGAGCGTCTTCCCCCAAAGCATGGTGATCTTCACTGTTCTAAGGGAGAAGTTAATCACAAAGCCTTCCTTTGGGGGCTGGGAAGAAGCAGCCAGGGCCAGTCCAAGAGTACTTCAATTCCATCAACCTGCACGAAGCCCCGACTATGTACCTGGAGAACTAAAAACCTAGGTGAGCTCATGACCCTTTCCTCTAAGTAGTGGTAGTCTACATGGCCATCTGATCGCTGCCTTCACAGAGCTTGGGAAACAGACAGGAGGACGGGGAGGAAGCGGGCCAGAAGAGAAGGCGCAGAAATCCCAGGAAGGCTAGACCAAACAGTTCAAGCAAAGACATGTCACAGCCAGAGTCCTGGGTGCTTGACAGGGGCGGGGGGCAGAAGCTGTCTGGGCTGTCCAGGGCCCCCAGCATGGTTTCCACAGGGTTGCAGAGCCCCATGGTGCTCAGCCCAAATTTGGCACAGTCGTCTATCTGTATGTCTTGTGAAGGAGTCTTGGGGTTTAAAATACATTTTGAAAGCCTTTTGGTGAGGCGTGTTTGCTTTAGTCTGCTGCACCCCCCAGCCCTCAGCCCTCTGCCTCACTCCAGGAGGGCTTTGCTCATTTACATCCCCCTGCCAGGCTCCCGCAGGCATTTGGGACCACGTGCTGTTTCAAGGGCTCCCAAATGGAGGGCACAGATAGTGTCCTCTTGATATCATGCTCCCAGGGATGCTGATGGGAGGAGGCAGGACTCCAATGCCAGCAACAGTCAGACACGCTCCTCCTGCCTCTGCCAAGGAGGCCCACCATCCGGGACGCATGGTGTCAGAAAGTCTAGTCTACTCCAAAAACAGACAATTTGTTTGGAAGGAGAGAGAGGAATTGGGGCATGCTGAGTGGAGTACGGGAAGTGCCCATCACATGCCCTCGCCATCTGCTGCAGGTGGAGGTACAGGTGGGGGAGCAGACCCTGCAGGCTTTGTGCTCCGAGGCAGCCGGGTACAGGAGAGGGGCCCCTGCTCCCAAGCCCACCCACCGCCACTGTCAAAAGGCACCGTATTCTGAGACCCCAAACGTGGCCTTGACCTTCAAAAGGACCTTAAGCTCCCAAGCGAAGAAACAGTATTGCCTCCACCAGGTGCTCAGGTCCCCATTCTGGATGCAGGCTCTGGCGTCACTGTTCTTTTTGCCATTTTTTCGGTCATGCTTTGGATCAACTCTTGTTGACTGACACTTCGTCAACCTCGGGTGACCTGCAGATTGGCACCAGGCATTAACTTCTCATGCCTCTGACTCTTGGCTGATCTTCATGAGGCTCCAAGCCTTTTGCCAGCTAGGCTAAGTCCCAGGTACGCGCAATCCAGGGAGGGGGTAGGGGGAGGGAGAGAGTCCTGCTAGGTCTCCTCCCACCGTGCCACCAGATGCAGAGTTAGCATTGATTTAACCACCTTCTCTGAAAAGCCCAGAACTAATAAGCAAGTGCGAGCAGGAGCTATGAATTAATCCCCTTGAATATGCAGGTAATTTAGATGGAAGGAGACAGGTGCTGCTGGCCGTCCATAAATAAGTTGTGCAGTGGTTGGTGGGCTGGGGGTGGGGTGAGAATGGAAGCCTAATCGAGCCCCAGGGAGCAGAGGAGGTGGAATCAGCCTTCCAGGCTGATTATGGCTGCCCGAGGGGGACAGAGACGGCTCCTTGACAGCCATAAAGTTGCTGAGTGTGGAACATACCTAGAAAGGCAAGAAGCCAAGAGCCACCTAGCATATACTTGAGGCAAGCCTTCTGTGGAGGGATTCCTGGTGCTTTTATGCAAGCGAGCCAGCAGGGGGAACAGAAACAATGAGAAGAAGGTGATGACAGGGCGGGAGCAAGGAAGAGGGGAGTGAAAAAGGCCGAGGAGGAAGAGAGGGACCCATTGGAGAAAGGTGAGTGGGGAGTGCGGAGCACCTCCTGGGGGAAGCTGAAAGGGAAGGAGCTAGGCACTGGCCCGCATGGGGCCTCTAGGCCCTTGGTTTCTAGGAACTAGCTCGTGTACATTCCCCGGCCCTCAAGGAGGGGACTGAGGGGGACCACAATCTCCGCAGGAAGGTTGCCCCACTCCTCACACTGAGTGGCTTGGTCGCATTCCCCTACGTATAAAGACCTTCCACGTCCCCAGTGACTCAAGGACCCGACGTCCCTGGGAAAAGCAATGGCCAAGTCAGAAGGTCGGGCTGTGCCCCCGGACAGCCCTGTGTCGGAAACAAGGACATCTCGTGGCCCGCCAGGTCCACCCATGCTGTTCCGAATGGCAGGATTCCCTTCTGTGTGAAGGCTGAGTGACACCCCATGGCTTGTCTACACGCTACGTCTTTGTTATTCATTCACCCATCGACAGACACTTAGGTTGTTTCTGCACCTCAGCTGTTGCGAAAAGTTCTGCTATGAACATGACGCTAAGTGAAAAGAGCCAGACACCGAAAGACAAATCCTGCATGACCATTTGGAAGCTGAATCTAAACTAGTTCAAATTCAGAGACACAGAAAGCATGACGGTGGGGGGACGTGGGAGCTGCTGGTCAAAGGGCACAAAGTTTCAGGGACACAGAACGAGTAAGTTCTGGAGACGTGGACAGCGAGGTGACTGTCCGCATGGTACTGTACTGTGTATCTGCAGTTTCCCCAGAGGCTAGATTTCAAGTGCTCTCATGGCACACAAAGAAAGAAAATGGTAACCAGGGGAGGTGACAGTTATGTTAATTAACCTGATTCTGGGGATTATTTCACAATGTATTCAAATTGCCACATTGTACACCTTAAATATATATAATTTTATTTGTCAATTCTACCTCAGTAAAACTTAAAAAAAGAAAGAAAGAAAGAAACTCAGCTTCCTGACCCCTTGGAGCAATAAGAGGCACGTGGGGTTGGGTTGGGGAAGAGGTCATAGTGGCCGGGTAAGGCTTTCTCAAGTCCCCTCCCCTTGGTCCTGTCTGGCCAGGCTGTTTGCCTGGACTGTGTGCAGGTCCACGCAGAGCCTTGGTTCCAGATGGACAGTGGATGAGCTGACACCAAAGTGGCCCAAACTCAGCTGAGCCCTGTCTCCCCCCCAAGCAACCTACCTATAGTCCTGCCCAAATGTGAAGGAAACCAATGCCACAGAAGAACTAAGACAGGCATTTGGTTCTCAGCAACAAGAAAAATAAATAAATTCTGGCAGCAAGTTTATTTTTTCCGCTATTTTTTCCACATTTGGTTCATTTGGGTTAAAAGCCAAAAGCCTGATTTGGGCCCCAAGGGAAGAGGCTGGAGAGGGAGCTGGAGAGAGGAGCGCTTTTGGGGTACCTTCCGTTATCATCGAATGATTGCTTAACAGGGAACTCATTTTAATCACCTACAAATGAGAAGTCAGAGACAATTAAAATTCATTCCTTATTAATTGTTTTTTTTTTCCTCTTTCATTACCAAGAGTTGCCATTCAGATAACAGGAAAGCCTGAAAAACAAAAGCGGGTCGTAGCCTCCACTCCAGATACAACTGGAAGGAGGCTGCGTTTCAGCCTCCCCAACCCGAGCACCTCACCCCACAGCGAACGACTCCCGTCCCCTGCGTGGTCACAAGAGAGCTCAAATCTTTAGAAGTTGAGGAACCTCTAAGTTGTGAAGTCACGGACAAGTTTATTACCAGGATGCTGCCGAGTATTTTTTTTTTTATAGTTTTTAATTCCGGTTTATTTACTCTCCCGAGTAATGGCCTCAGCAACCATGTTTATTACTGATTCAGCCTTCCCTACTTCACTTCTGAGCGAAATCCTCCTCCCTCTCCCCACTTCCCTTCTGGGCTCCTACCAAAGGTCCAGGCAACAAAGCAGCCTGAGATGACAGAAGCTCGGGAGCCTGCAGCCAGGAGGCCAGGTGCTCGCTCCCCACCGTGTGACATTGGCGGGATGGTAGCTCCGCCCTGTCTCACCTCCTCTTTCCTTACAAGGGAACTCGCTCTGATGCCCCAGCTGCCTGCCAGCTCTATGGTCTGAGCTCCACAGTTAAAAAAAAAAAAAAATCGATGCCGTCCACTGAATCCTTAATAGGTGTCAAGCATCTTCCGTGCGCAACCTTACTCATCCTCATTAACAATCCTCTTAACCAGATACGTCCACTCTTACCCGCTGTCCCACGAAGAAACAAGCTCACCCTTTCACACACACAGAGCCAGGATTTGAAGCTTGCTGATTCCAGAGCCTGACCCCTTACCCTCCATTTCCTCCATGGTTTTGATCTCTGGCCCTCCTTTTAGGATGCTGGAGTTCCTGACACAAAACAGGGCCTGTGCTTTCTTTTCTGGATGGAGGAGAATGTGCCTGTTGAACTCCTGGCCTCACCTGAAACTAATGACCAGGCATGGACCGCATCAAATAAGGAAGCTGGAGAGACAGCTAGGCTGCAGGTTGCAGAGGCTGAGCCCAGGGAATGGGCCTGAAACAAAACCTGGATCACACAGCTGGCTTCCAGGAAAATCAAGAACATCCCCTTTTGAAAACAGAGCTGGTTCCCATTGCTCCCACCATCAGCGAGTCTGATGGTGGGAGCAATGGGAGGTTAGAGTTCTCACTGTTAGAGCTCTCACTGAGCCTTGACTTTATTATTATTATTGTTGTTTGAAATGCTTCATAATAACTGGGATAGATTTCTTAGGAAGCCAAATAATGCGATGCATTCCACCCTGGCTTTATAATTAATGTTTGCATCATTTATCTTTCGTGGAAAGATTATTCTGACTAACGAGGTTCTGGGCCACTAATTCATTACACTGCCTTGTCACTTCCTGCTCCTTCTTATTACCCAGAAATAGACTCATTAGTCAGAGTTCAATGACAGGGAGAAATTGTGTTCGTTAATTTAATTCCCTCACTCATTTCTGGGCCCCATGTTTGTCCAAAATTGGGGATTAGAAGGGGAAAATTCATTGTCTTAAGTCTTTGCTTCTGTCTCATTATACCTTCCACCTTATTCCTGTTCAACAAGAAAGGGCCAGCGGAGCTCAGAGCAGTGACCACAGGGCCCTTTCTTCAACTCTCAGGATAGTGTACCACCTGGGAATCCCTAGGGATGCTGGGCAACCCCAAAAGTAAATGCCCTAGGAGATACAAGAATGGAGCTGAGATGCTATACTACCCATAGGCTAGGCTCTGGAATTAGATAGACATGAATTCAAATCCTGCCACTTCATGTGGTAACTGTGCATCCTTTTCAGATGCTTGCTTTCTCTGGACTGTGCTTTCTCATCCACAAATTAGGAATGCCAAGGGATATCTTTTGATATTATGAGGATCAAGTTCAAGTGAGGATCAAGCTCACATGAAGCACCAGAAGGGGTTTGCACAGTGTGCAATGACAAGAACTTAAATAAAGGTGCACTTGGGAATTGAGCTCATCAAAGCTCATGCAGTGGGAAAAGGGATGTTTCCCAGCAGGAGCTCCTGAGCCTGGCTGTACATAGAAACACCTGAGGAAGATCAGACCCACCCAGAGAGTATTTGAGTGGGAACCTCAGTGCATGGGGCGAGGGCACTACTGTTTTTAAAAGCTCCCCCAGTGATTCTGGGAAGAGGTCAGAGTTGGGAACTACTCAACCTCTTGAGGTCTACAATGAGCTCTTTCAACCTCAATCAAGCATGGAGAGGAACCTAGCTGTGTCCTTTCTGAAAGGGTTGCCCAGAGATGTTTCACTCCTGATCTAAGCCTGTTCCAGGAAGAAATGCACTGCTGTGGGACAGGAACATTTCATCGAGTCCCTCCATGAGCAGAATTAATATCTATATTGTTCCAGTTGTTGGGAAGACCATGGGGAGCAAAAGCAGCTCTAACATCTGCTGTCATGCGGCTACTGGTCTTCTACTGGGCTGGTGTCAAATCACCAATGAATACTTTAGTGTCCATCAAAACAAATGCATTGAGGGAAAGGGGATGATCCAGAGGGTGGATCCCCAGCTTGGGGACCAGTAGGCTTTCTCAAGGAAAAGTCTTAGATTGAGTTATAAAGGATCTTCATCCAGGTAAAGAGAGAGCAGGAATGCTTTCCAGGCAGAAAGACCAAAGACCAAGGCAAAGACCATGGCTACCCACGTAGCCAGAGAGGTGAAAGCCGAGGAAAGAGCTAGGCTGGAGAGCAGCAGTGACCAGAGCCTCCAGAGCCTTGTGGGCTTGATTGAGGACTTGGGTCCTCCTCTTTAAAGGCAAAGGGATGATTCTCTTAAATTAAGGAATTTTAAGCGAGACAAAGAGCTGGGATGGCGAGACGGAATAAGCCATCCCTCAAGGCCCACTCACCTCCTAGCACTGTGGTCCTAAGGGCCATATTGATGACATGATGGGAGGGACCAATCAAAGCACTCCATACTCGCTGAGACCCTCTGGTAAGCCCCTAATGGGAAATTACCATGGTCCCTGGTATGACCACCAGTGGGGGTAGGCAGCTATATTTCCCAGATACGATGGGGCAGAAAATATCTGAGAACCTCTACTTTAGATCTTTCCCCACCAAGAAACTTGTCAATAACTCAGCTTCCAGAAATGTTGGTAACAACAATGTCTGGTATGGCATATCTTCCCCCACGGTAAATTACTCAGTTGGATTTTGGTATGTCCATCAACTTTCCGTGAGTGTAGCTCTGTGGGTCATGTCCCTTGGACTGATTCTGTTCGTGGACCTAAAATACTGAGGACCATGTCATTGGTGAATGCAAAACGGGAAGGTCAGCTCTTGGCTTTCAGTCAGCCTCTGCCTGGAGGTCAGGGGCTTCTCTCATCTCAGGATGTCTGAACTGCGTGTGCTCACCCAGCATGTTTCTTCATTCTAAGACCCACTCTTCTGGGAGGGGCACATTTTAGGCAAAGCTCCATGTCCAAATACACCAGGACATTGGCAGAATACCTGACACCCCAGGTCCTTCAATACTGTGTGTGTTTGTGGTACATATATGTTCAGGGTCACTAGTCTCATCTTTAATGAATCATTATAAATGAAGCATTGTTGGCATCGTTGTTTGTAGCCATGAGTTTCTGGTCAATCATTGCTGTTTGTAGCCATGAGTTTCAGGTCAATCATTGTTGTTTGTAGCCATGAGTTTCAGGTCAGTCAAGGAACATCTGCTGTTGGTAGGAGATGAGGCAGCCCAGGAAAGGGGGTCTGGACCCCTCATGAGCAGGCATCCAAGGCAGTCCTTCTCCCCAAGCCAGGAAGGCTGAGGGCTGATGAGTATAGTCAGGAGGGGTGAGGGGTAGAAAGTACAGGCCTGCTTTCAAACCTTGGCCTGCATTTTCATGAATTCAGCCATCCCAGCACAGAGTCTGGAGGACAGACTTGTATCCAATTACCAGGAGAAAAGAGGCCAGATTAAAGGAAGTGCCCTGGATGAGACTTCCACACAATACCTACCACACACTGAAAATTGCATTTATCCCTATCACTATTAAGAGAAATAGGAAGAGTTAGAGAACTGGATATTGATACTTAGGACCACAGACTAAGAGTCTGACAGTATTTGTGATTCCTTATCTCGGTTAATCCTCACAACAGTAGTGAGATATATATCATATATCATACCCATTGTAGGGATAAGGAAACTGAGCATCCAAATGGTAACTTGCCAAAAGTCAAGCAAAATATGGCAGTGCGGGGACTTGACCTGCAAACCTGCCTTCTTTCTGTAGCCCATAGGAGCCTCTGCATGTTCCCAGACAACTCACGTTGGTCTTGAACTCACGCTGTGACTCCATCCCTCCACATAGGCTGTCATAACAAACTACAGCAGGCCAGGAGGTTGGAACAACAGAAATTTATTTTCTCTTAGTTCTGGAGGCTACAAGTCTAAGGTCAAGGTGTCTGAAAATTTGGCTTCATGCTGAAGCCTCTCCCTTTGTCTGATAGGTGGTCATGTTCTCCCTGTGTCCCTATGTGGTCTTTCCTGTGTGGGTCTGTGTCCTAATCCCTTCTTATGAGGACACCAGCAGAGGGCCCACACCTATGACCTTAATTTTCCCTAATTTCCTCTTTAAAGGCTTTATCTCCAAATGTAGTCACATTGTGAGGTACTGGGACAAGGATTTCAACATACGTATTTAGGAAGGGACCGAAGTTGGCCCCACCATAGTGCCCTCGTCGATTAGATAAAGCCCTTTATCCTTCATTTGCCACGGGGGATCCACATTTGGCTTTTCGTGTCAATGTAATCACTGTGTACCCAAAATAGTTTTCACCCTGCTGTACAAAAAAGGTTTTGACCATGAATAGTTGGGCAGATGTCAGGATTAAGATAACTCACTCCAGAGATGAGGTACAGAAAGCATGGGGTAAGACAAAGCAGCTGTCAGTCTTAAGAGGAGATCCTCTCTTAATTTCCCTGAGGGACAGGAGGGACCGTGTGAATGCCACTGGCAAACACAGGAAGCATTTGGAAAGTCGCTTTCCTGAGTACACGTGGTGCGCCCACACAAGGCCCCCAGCGCCCCGCAGATGCGTGCACGGCCTCCGTTCCCGGAGCTCCCCACGAGCCACACGAGCTCCAAAAACATGCCGGCTGGCCCTAGTTCCTTTGTTCGGCTGCCCGTCTTTTAATCTGCCATTAAAGGATGGTGGCCACTATAAGAGAGCAGCTTTTCAATGCTGCTGGAAAAAGGAAAGGTTGCAATCCTAAAGGAAGATGTGAGAGAGTACTCATCACTTTCTCCTTAACTGCATTTGATAAACTTTGGCCTTTGGGGATAATGAATTACATCTCAAATCTACTTGGTTTTTGTTGTTCTAGTATCACGATCAAGGGAACATAAAGAAAGAAGAGACGTGGGAATGGAAACTGGGGTCTGCATGTTGGTTTGGCACGTGGCAGGCAGGGGTGGGCAGCTGGGGAGAGGGGGCATCTCATTTCCTGGGGCCCCACATGTTTCTGAGTGATCGGCGGGCTCATTCTGCTCCCCGCCCCCCCAGGCTTGGTTTTGAAAGGAATAAAGGAAGCCTCAGCAAGCTGCCGGGAACCATTCCTTGCTTGTGGCAAAGATTATAGGCCTCATCAGAAAAATCAAGAACTCGACTTGGAGATTTGGGAAGCCAGAGTGAAAGGGGCCTTCGGGTAATGACAGTAAGCACTTTCTTGGGTAGGGTTCTCTGATTTGGTCTCCTATTACGCTTATGAAACAGTATTATAATTCATGTGCCTATGTCATGATGTTGGAGGCTCAGGGAATTAAATGATTGCCCGAGGGCACACAGCAAATTCATGGCAGATACAGGCTTCAAACCCAAGTCCTTCTAGGCCCACGTCCAGTTCTTGAAATTGCATCTACTGCCGGCTCCCCCCACAGGCCTGTCCAGAGACTGCATGCATGGCCAAGAGTTTGGCTGATGGAAAGAGCAAGAAAGGAACAAGCCCAATGTGGCTGAAAGACTCTCCTTCCCTGTTACCCTCTGTGCTTCCAACAGAGTTGGTGTAGGCGGAAGACAGGAGGTTAGGAGCAGGGATGTCGGAGTAAGAGAGGTACAAATTCAAATTCAGGCTTCAAGGTCAAGCAAACTTAGGCAAATTATCCCATTTTGTTAAGCATTAATTCTCTTGTTTATAAAAAGACAATCATAAAGCCAACATCATAAGATTGTTTTGAAAACAAAATATGTGTGTGAATGCGTGCGTGCGTGTGTGTGTGTGTGTGTGTGTGTGTGTGTGTGAGATTGGTTAACATCCTGTTTGAAACTCAGTAAAGGTTAGTTTTAAAGAAATACAACACAATGTTTCTTGCCTGAAAAGTGGGGATTTCAGCAGTCCCCAAAGCAGGCTTTGTGGGGGTGGCAGAAGGCTGGGCTTGTGGAATTTGATATATCCTTTGTTTCAGACTGTAGCACCTCACACTCCCTGCTGTTTCCAGAAACCCAGAGATCCTGGTGCCCAAGAAGCACAAATTTCATCTGAAAGTCTGCCCCTCTGTCCAAAATCCAGGCCCAGACAGACAGAAGGGTCAAGGAAGAGCACAGAACCCGGAATGGAGATAAAAACAGAGGAAGGAAGATCAATGCTGGACCCCACATGATTCACTGTGCCAACCAGGGGCACAGAAGCTGGCGAAGCTGCCAGATCGATGGATTCCAAAGCAAACGAAGAACCTGGTGCTTTCGGCCTCCAAGCTGTGAAGTTAAATACGGCGACTGGGCAGGGTGCTTGATAAATGATGGGGGAATGAAACAGAACACATATCTCCATCTCTCGGGAAGCAATAGTGAGAGAGCAGACCTGTTCTGAGAAAGGCCTTTGGTCCTTGTTACCTTTCGACAGCAAAATCTCAGCTATGTGCATTTGCATCTAAAAATATCCATTTGCGTGCATGAGTACTTTCAAGCGGTGTTGTGTTTTGGGATAGAGGTGTGGACAAGCACTGCCCATTTTTCCTCTTAGTCCACGGGGCACAGAGATGCTGGGGAATGTGTTGTTTGTAAGGTAGGTGCAAATAGAATTTCATTCTCATGGTTTGAGAATCACAGCCTACTAAAATGAATCAAACCTACCCATGCACTTACTTATATGCTCTGTGGAATTTTTCTTGTACAATTAACATACACCCCGTTACTTCCTGATTAATAGGAAACTCCAAAGCATCAATTTCATCTATTACAATAACAGGCCCTGGTAAAACCCCTGCCTCTGAGCGCACAGGTCAAGCTGGGGTATCACATAGGGGAGCCTGGGAGAGAAAGCTGCCCCACCCCACCTGCCTATCCAACTCTGCCATCTGCAAAAAAGACAGAATATCAAGACAAGGAAAAAATTACATCACAGTCCTTATTCAATCAATGAATTCTAAAATCTGATGAATTTTCCAACCAAGTCACTAACCTAATCAGCCTCGATCCAAAGGTAGCAACAGAAACCTGCCCTTTATTATATTCAAGGAGCTACAGAAAGCCCTCTGGCTAAGAGCCACACCTTCTTCTTGCCCGCCTGGGCAAAATTCTAGGACTGCTTCTTGGGTGCGGGATTTCTTCGTTCTCAAAGCAGGCTGGGGTGTGTGCCGTGTTCTCGTTTGGCCTGGGACCCAGCTACATGGCTGCTTCGTTTCTCCCATTATGCAGGGCAGAAAACCAGAAGCATTCCCGGGCCTGTCTGACGCCATGAAAATGTAAGATGAGTCACTGTGTATTCAGTGAACGTATAATAAAAGATCGCAAGCGCGGGTACGACATCGTGCAAAAAGATGAAAGAAAGGTTTTGTGATTTTCCAAGCACAATGGGACTTCTCCCATTTCAGAGGAGGAAGTTGAGTTTTTGAGCTTTTATCCTCTTTGTTGAAACTGACGAAAAGGGAATTTAAAGAACATCTGTGTATCCAAATTTTAGAAACAGAATTAAACACCTTTAATAACGAATCCTGGTAATTTTGCTTCTAAAATTCCCACTGTCTACAGATTTGTTTCTTTTGCGTGGATGAGATCTTCTCCTCCGAGGGCTTTGGTACAGACTGGAGTTGTTTCTCTCTTCTCCCCCTTCCTACCAGCCCACCCTCCAATCAATTGTTTAAGTCCCTTAATTGGACAGAACAGAGGATGACACATTTTAAATATTTTTATTGAATTGAGTTTTATGTTCCCCGTCTAGATTTATAGACTGCTAAATAGAATGTTTTACATTTCTTTCTCTCTCTCAAAGAAAGTAACAAGTACATGGGGGCAGAGCCATCAGTCAATTATCTCAGTGGCTCTCTTGCAAGTTACAGGAAAAATAAAAGCGCTTCTGTTTTACTCTTCGGGGAGAGCCGTGGAATTTCAGAACAGGAGAAAACCCAAGTGAGTCTTCTTGAACTTCAAAATGCCTTCCTTGAGTGGTCAAGAAGAAGTAAGGAGATTATAATGACAAATTAGCCCCTAGATTTAGAAAACCACTCTGTTTCATGCTGAGGAGAAAGTAAGTGGTGTTTTAGCCTCACTGACCCGGCAGGCATAGAAAAACACGTCCACAGCAATTAGACAGGCCTTAAATTAAGTAAATGATTCATAATGTACCAGAAGACCTCAATTTCCCTACCAGTTTCACACATCTCCTTTCCATCCGGAAGTTTCCATACCACTTGCAGTCTGATCATGACAGAAACAATCACCTTCCACATTCCTAATGCTGGGAGATTTCACCCGTGCCTCTCCAGCTGTGAACACGTTTTCTTTCCCCTACTTCCTCTACCACCAATGCACAGTGAAGCAGCTGATTCATCGTATCAGACATAAAATTCCAACTCATTTCAGAGTCGAAACTTCAGCAGAGAAAGACCCCTTGGCGACCGACCGCTTTTCAAGAGCAAAGGTGTCACCCCTCTCAAAAGCCACAACCATGCCGGGGACCTCCAGTCCTCGGGAAAAGCATTCGCCACCGACTCTGGGGGGGACGAGCCTCCCCCTCGCCTGTCCGTGCAAAGGATGATGAATTCAGTGGTCACCTACCTTTGGGACCCCTCGACCGCCACCTCTTCCCACCTTCCCCGTTTCTTTTTCCGCTCATTTTTTTTTTCCACTTTAAAAACATCCAACTTTGCCTTGGGGATGAGCAGAATGAAATGTCACTTACCTATAAAAAGAGAGACAGAAGAGAAAGCCATGCATCACATTACATACAAGTTCTTTGAAATCAAGGCCAGCTTCTGACTTTGAAACTGTAACAATGAGTGAATATTATTTTTTTTCATCCTACCTTTCTATATTTAATGAAACGCGAGATTTTGCAAGAAGCCCATCCCCAGGGCCCAGCCTCCCTTCATGGTTTTCCTTTTGTTTTGTTGCGACTCTCTGCCCCTCTTGTGTGCCCTCACCTCGCACTGCCTCTCCCCTCTTGACTGGAGAAAGGTCAGGAAGGAAAGGAGGAGACACAGACCATAGAGATCAAGGGAGCAGTTCAGGCATGGGTACTGAAGTTGCAAGGCATAGGGAGCCTCTTTTCTCTCAAGTGGGGCCTCAGTGACCTGGGGTCAGCTCTGGGGCCAATGCCTACACAGGAGGAAGGTCACAGTCCCACAGGGTGACTTTCCATCTGCAGCTCTGGGACCTTTTCAAATGGCCCTCGTTCTGAGGCTGTCTCCTCTCTCTCCCTAGCCCAGTTCCCCACCACTCCTCCCGGCTGGGATGAGCTCACATACCATTTCTCTCCCCTGCCTTGTCACGTGAAGTGTGACACCTTAGTACTCACAGTTCAGATCTGCTTCTACAGGAATTGCTTGTTATCGCAATATTGTAAGGCCAGTGTGACCAGCCTGGGTCATTTTCTCTGTCTCTTGCCTCAAAGAAGGATGCAACTTGGTTCATGCTTGTTCGAGGAGACCCTCTGTCTGAGAACTGCAGGATTCTGGGTCCACACCTCGCCTGGCTCCTGGTTTTGAAGGCTCGCACCCTTCACACTGCAGGGTCCCCACAGTCCAGTGGATCCCCCGCCTCTCTCTGTCGCAGGGGAAGCTGGGCTCCAGCCTTCTACATCAGGAACAGACCCTTGCTGTGCTATGTACCAAATCCCCTAACGTGCTAAACAGTTTAAAATCGATTTCAGTGGCTTGCCAGTATCTTTTTATTATGCCTGAATAACTCAGCTCTTTTAGCCTCTTCTTAGGGATTTCAGTTTTCTGTTTTGTTTTGCTTTTTCCCCTCCTCCAAGCTTCTCTGAGAACCACTATGGAGGACACCCCAGATCTGAAGATTGAATAAAAAATAACCACATGCCCCCCATTTGGCCAGGTTTAATGCTGAATCCCCCAAAGAGATGCTCACTCAGGATGCTCTTTCAAAGAAGAAATCCTGGTCAAATATTTTCAGGAACTGCTTCCTCCTCCTTCCCCTCCTGGAGATTCATGACCACATTCGAATATTAAAGACCAGGAGAATATCCACAGGTGGGGGCCATGGTTAAGCTGCTCCTAAAATGATTTGACTTGGAAACTTCTCTTCCTACATGCAAATTAAAACACCCTATTTCGGAAGGATGGTGATCTGTGGTTGTTTTTTTATGTCTGTTACATTAAGGTAACTGACTTGGTTTTATCACTGCTGGGACAAGGGCATCCTGAGGGCGATGCCCCCTCCTCCCTGGACCCATAGGAAGCCAGGCGCAGGATTCAGCATTCCAGCCTCTAGTTGGGCTCAGCCCCTCATCCAATGTGAGAAGTCCTCCAGCTGGCTCCCCCAGCCTCTTCTTTGAGATGGAGGGATTTCTAAACACTGGGCATACCCACTGAGATGTTGCAAGGCTGTAGTGATACTTTTTTTTTTTTTTGGTAATATTTTATTTATTTATTTGAGAGAGAGACAGTGAGAGAGAGCATGAGCGAGAAGAAGGTCAGAGGGAGAAGCAGACTCCTGTGGAGCTGGGAGCCCGATGTGAGACTTGATCCCGTGACTCCAGGATCATGACCTGAGCTGAAGGCAGTAGCCCAACCAATTGAGCCACCCAGGCGCCCTGTAGCGATACTTAAAATGCACCTTGTAAACTGCAAATAGCAAATAGTTTTCAGGGCTCGGTGTTGGATACCGCTGTCCTTGGGCTGCACTCATGGAAAGAGACAGAATGCTGGACTTCAGCTGCACAGGACAGCTGGGAAAGAATGTGGGGCTTTTGTTTTCCCCAGTGAATGAGGAGGCAGGAGCTAGTGTGCCTTGATTACTTCCCCTCCTCTGAGCCCCGAGGGAGGGAATTGATCTCATAGGCCTTTTTCCATCTTTAATATCTATGCCTATGTGTTTCCCTCTGTTGCACAGGAATGATTTCTCTGCTTTCTCAGTGTTTACACCTTTCAAAGCTTGTAATCCTGTTCTGTCTCTGCTCTGCCGCTTTGCAGCTGGGCAAGTTTCTCAGTAGACCAAGAACCTCTGTGTGGGGGCCGGAAAGAGAGAGGTGTTGAATCAGATCTGAGGGGAGTGATGCCTGTCTGTCTCCATTACCACTCTTAAGGAAGAACAAACAGGCATTAAAACAATGGCGTGTTGATGTAGGTACATGAACGGCAGCCAGCAGAGGACTCTGGCTTGGGGCAGTTGGTGTGGGAGGCAGTGTGTGTGGGAAAAATCTCTGTACTTTCTGCTCAATTTTGCCAGTACCTAAAACTGCTCTAAAAATCAGTTTATTCATTAAAAAAGGTCACACTCCTTAAGTTTCCATTTGTTCAAGAAAATATTCTTGATCACAATCTATGTGCAAGGCCCAGAATGATTTCCAGTGGAACAGGGGAATTCTGGGAGATGACTGCATTTACTTTGAATCATCTCCAAAGTAGTCCTCACAGCAACTTTTTTGGGGGACTATGTAGAAAGAATGGGAAAACAGCACTCAAGTCTCTGCCCTGGGAGAGCTTGAAAACTTTGAGGGAAGAGAGGAATATAAAAAGTTTGGAAAATCTCAGAAGGGCATGAATGCCATCCCACGTGCGTCTCCCTATCCTACCCCCTCATCTTTGGGAATCATATCTAACTTTTGTTTTTTTAAAGAGAGTGAGAGCAGGGGTGAAGAGGAGGGGCAGAGGAGAGAGATAATCTTAAGCAGGTTCCACACTCAGTGCAGAGCCCACCGTGGGGCTTGATCTCACGACCCTGAGACCGTGACCTGAGCCGAGTTAAGAGTCGGACGCTTAAGCGACTGAGCCACCATGCGCCCTCATATCTAGCATTTAAACTCAGCTTCAGTGTTGTGCCCTCTGAGGCCATCTCACGCTTCCCTCTGTGCCCACAGCTTGCTGCTTACAGTGGCTTTTAGCACTTCTTCTATTTTGCCATTTATTAGAGATCTGTTGTTTCTATTCTACCACGTTTTGACGTTGCAAACTTGACAACACCTAACCCAGAATTTACTGCAAATGAGACATAGCAAACTTTAGATTTTTCAGACCTTTTTAAATTTGGAATTGCAGATAAGGAATTGTGGATCTCTGTACACCAGATACTGTCAAAATGCTGAGGCTACAGAGATGAAAGATACGATCCCTGCCTTCTTACAGTTTAGAGGCAAAACAGATGATGAATCCTAAATCCTAATAGGGCAGCATCACTGACACAACTGGCCAGGCATGGGGTGCTCTAAGAGGACAGGGCACCTGTGTCTTTCATTTGGGAGATGAGAAGAATAGGAAAGAAAAAAATATGCCCTGGAATTCAATAGAGACTATCAGGGAAAACATCAGAGAAGAGGCTGGCCCTTTGAGTGGCCCTTGCTGCAAGGATGCATTAAAAATCTGCTGACCACCATCTGTCCCCCATCCTTCCAAGGCAAAGACAAGATGGTCTTCGGTCTCCACATGCATGCAATGCAGAGCTTTCCTGCCATGGAATCCTGAAGCTGTCCTGAAATCTGAGGCAGGGCTCTGATGCTCACCTTTCTGAAGAGCTGAGAACCCAGACACTGCAGAAGGGGCTGACTGGACATTCAGTCCCCACTCAAGGCACGACAAGCCTGATCCATTCCAGTGACTTTTTTGGCTGCTCTTTATAGGGCTGTTGTAAAATCACAAATAGCAACAGCCTACCTGTGCAACATGGTTTCAACTGAAGAGGCTCTCCTTCTCCATATCTCCACTCCTGACTGTGACAGTGAGTACGAAGGACAAGCCAGAAAACCCCTTCCGTCCCCCAGCCGGGGATATTCTTAAGCTTTTGAGAGATAAGAAGGGTTGCCCGACATGGAGCGCAAAGGACTAGGCAAATTCAAAATGTACACATTCCAAATGTAGTTCAAGTATATTCCTTGGAAGTGGGTCATCTTCCTGGAGAAGAGCGTATGTGTGTAAGGGGGGGTGGAGTGTGGAGGTGTGTGTGTATATAAACTCAATGCCCAAAATGGGGCTTGAACTCCCAGCCCTGAGGTCAAGAGTCACATGCTCTACCAATTGATCCAGCTAGGGACTCCCAAAGGAAAGGTTTAAACTGACAGTTGCTTATTTCCTCCAAACTTGGGCTCTACACTGGTTCTGGTCTTGAGGCCAGGACTACCTTTTCTCAAACTCTCCCTCTGATGGCTTCTGGGCCTTCAAGGAAAGAGACAGGATGCAAAGGCAAGTGCTCTGGTCCAGGGCTCAGCAGCATCCTTCCTGCTATCCCCTTAAACACAGTCCTCCTCTGTGTAAACGAGGAATCTGGAAATCTGCCCACCAGAGCCCTGATGCCACATCTGTGTTCTGTGACCTTCAGCAGCATTCTGCAGCAGGACACGTATGGTGTGTGTCATCTCCCAGCTCTACCCATGCCACTGGGGTGATGACACCTACAGACCTGGAGTTAATCTCTTGATTCAGAGGTATACGCCACGCTCCATGCTATATTGCTGGAAGGAAAAGAAATGAGGATTTCTTCTGAGTCTCTTCAGGTAGAAAAATAATGTAGGATCATCTAGAGGTACGGTATGTTTGGGTAAGTGTTCTAAAAGGCAGTGGGTTGGATTTAAAACCTCTTCTCCAGCCAGCCTTCCAAATAGGAGGGAAGTGGGTGGAACCTCTCAGACCTTTTTCCGTGTTCTCTTCTTCTTTAAGGCAGAACACTGCTGAAATGCAAAAGCCTCTTCCCTTTTCTGTCCACCTTTTCTCCAAACTCTGGGGAGAGAGGTCTACTACTAATACTCTGTTGGTCGGTAAGAAGAGGCCCAGAGAACTGTCAGCTAGAATCTGATGAATGCAGGGCGGGTAATGGACAGTCTCTGGCTGTCGATCTTGTGCCCTCTAGTTCTTTCCGAGGATATGGGTGGGAGGTGTTCCAGGAGCTAGGCAACATGTCCAATGGTGGGATGGGGTAGATGCCAAGAAGGATGATGATCTGGTCCCAGCACGTCAGAAGGAAACTGGCTTTAGGCTGCTCTGAGGTTTCCGCTGGAGACCAGCATTCCTCTGAGTAATGCTTTTCCTTTCCCCTCCTGGCTTCACACAGAGCTTGGCTGGGGAGATTTTTCTTTTCTTTCCAGTGAGTACATTTATCGATTTTCACAAACAGACACCATCATGGGCTAAACATCGAGGAAATCTTAATTTTCTTCCCAGCCAACCCCGCCCTTCGTTCTCCACCACTCCCAGGTAGGGATTGCGGGGGGAGGAGGAAGCAGAATCAGGGGAGAGGGTCTGAGACGGGCACAGCGGGGCACCCTGCCCGCTGCATTAAACCTGCAGCCCCCTCTGCGACTCTGACACAAAGGGGTAGAGAACAGCCCCCTGCGTGGAACCAGCTGCGCCAGGCACTTCCCTGTGTTTCCAGGAAGCCCCAGGAACTGGTGCTGACCTCGCCTCGCTGCACATTGCCTATTTATCTGTGAGATGGCTCCAGAAAGGAAGGTGAGAGGCGCCAGCTTAGATGCTACTAATTAGCATCTTTTCCTTAATGACTCTGCAAATGTCTGGAAACTGCCAGGAATTCTAGGAAACCAAAAGCATAGCCGTCAAAGTTCTGGCCGAGGGTAAGGATCCGAGGGCCCCTCTTCACAGTAGAACCTCCTCCACCGGTTCTCCACTTTGACTGAAACTTAGATTCACCTGAGCAGAAATCCTGGTTCCCAAACTTCATCCCATCCAGTGAAATCGGGATCCCCGGAAGTGGGATACAAGCATCAGTGTTTTTAAAAAACAGCCCAAGTGATTCCAATCTACAGCCACATTGGAGAGCCCAGGCCCCCGGAGGGCTGTGGGAGCGCAGGCTGTTGAGCTCCTCCCATTTCTGATTGGGTAGGTCTGAGGTAGAGCCTGAGAATCTGGATTTCTGTGGAGTTGTGGGTGATGCTGTTGCTGCTGGTAGGGGACCAGACTTTGAGAGACACTGCACTGGATGGTCTCTAGAGTTCTCAGAAAGAAAAATGGCCTGTAGGAGTTATTTCCTATTCTGATGGCAGTTTGGGGGTACTCCAAGGTCCCCTCACCTTCTACTAGGATGACCCAGAGCAGATATAGGGGCTCTGACCCTGCCCTTGAGCAGGGAGGTCCACTTAGCTTTTCCTTGTCTTCCCAGAGCTATGCCCAGAAAGAAAGCTTTCTGTGAAAGACACTTCCACAGCAAAATGAAAAAGAGAACAGCATTCCCTTCTCTCACCTCTGCTACTGCCAGAGGATTGACTTTATACCTCTCAAAAGGAAGCTTGTGTGGGCACCTGGGTGGCTCAGTCGTTAAATGTCTCCCTTCGGCTCAGGTCATGATCCCAGGGTCGTGGGATCGAGCCCCAAGTCAAGCTCTCTGCTTAGCGGGGAGCCTGCTTCTCCCTCTCCCACTCCCCCTGCTTGTGTTCCCTCTCTCGCTGTCTCTCTGCCAAATAAATAATAGTAAATAAATCTTAAAAAAAAAAAAAAAAGAAAGAAAAGAAAAGGAATCCTGTGATCCAAGAAGGAGTTCCCTGAGGACACGAAGGAGGTTACCTTACTGTACCATCTCCTAGTACAGCTATGTGCATAAGGAGACGTGTGTTATATGTTTGTTGTGTTAATCAGTGAACAAACAACCCATTTTAGAGGCAGAAAAGAAAAGAGGCTGCCGCCTTGTTTTCTGGGGGTGAGTGAGGCTTTATATGCTTAGTCAATGACTATTTAACAAACACCTCTGTGAGCACCACAACCGCATTTCTGAAAAGGCTGGAGCCTATAATAACCTAACAGGGTTTATTTATTTGTTTGTTTGTTTATTGATTGATTGATTGCATGGACTTTTGTAATTTACAGCCTCCTCCCAGCAACATTTATCACCCCTGCATCCCATAAGCCATTCTTCTGAAGAGCCTAGAAAGAGGCAGAGGAGTCAGATCCCAGTGAGGGGGCTTCTTGGGTGTGCTCCCCACCTGTGTTCTCCTGAAAGCTGCTCCAGAACCCTCTGTGTGTGGGCGTCTCCAGGTCTCTGCCCCAGACGTTCTGGGCCGGCCCCACCTTCCATCTTGCTCAGTATGGACCACTTTCCTTGGAGGAGGACTGGGGGCAGCTGCGGCGGGGCTGTGTTGGCCGCCCAGCGCCTGCTGTCCACCCTCTGCAGCACTGCTGGGTTCAGGGCAGGCCCATGCCCGGGGCACGGAGGTGGACACGTTTGCCCGAGCCCTCCAGTCCGCTACACTGCGGCAGGGGAGGGAAAGAGCAGAGGGGCTGCTTTTTCTCCCTCCCTCTGAGCTTGTTCATATAGTCAAACACAGAAGCCCTGCTGTGACTGTTGATCACGTCCAAAGCAGAGGCAGGTTTTGAAATTCATCAGAGATTTCTCCCACAGCTGCAGCCAGCCAGGCCTGAGCCTCGCCCTCCCCACGGCCCGCCGGCTGCTGCCGGTCCCCCAGTGGGAGCCGACAACTATGAAGTTGTCTTTCTCAAGTCCCACATCTGTTTCTGGAGGCTAAGAGAGACAGTGGGTGGAGGAATATATCTGAAACTGAAAGAACAAAGAGGGAAAGAAAAAGAACCCCCTCAGAAAAAGATCCATAAGAAAGGGAAACTTAAAGGAGAGACCGCCGGGAGCTCTCTTCTTTCCTTCCTTCTCAGTCTTTCTGGAGCCGGTTCTGTGGTCCACATGCTGTTCGTGGGTGGGGACCTGGTGACTGCAGCCGGCTTCCTCCAGCCCCTGGCTAGTAATTGTAGAGGCTCATCATGCAGGCTGGGGCTGTAATAATGCTAGAGCCTATGATCTATGGATTTTATGGGGATTTTTAGGAGATTGGTAATAAGGTTGCTCTGGTAAACAGTCTGGCAGAGCAGTAAAAGATGAAGGCGACGCACAGCTTGCATTCCAAGTGGCTTTCTGAAGGCGGAGTGACTGTCAGCAGCTGCCACATGTTCCCAGATTCACTTCCTGCTCTGGGGGTCTGGAACCCCTTGATTTGCTAAGATTCCCACCCCAATGCAGGGAAGAGCAAACAGGTGGTGTGCAGCACCTTCCTTGTTGGCTTGTTTATTGATAAGAATGTGGGTATATTCCTTCCTCTTCCCTTCAGGGCCAAAAGGAGCCTGAGCAGCTGAGGAGGGCAGGTATGTTGGGGTGAACCACACCCCAGAGTTTCTAGATACAGAATTCTGACTCCACAGAACACCTAAGGAAGTAAGGGAAGTAAAGAACGGACCTCTGCTCAGCCCAGGACCCATTCTGACTCTTTCTACAATTAAGGTAAATCAGCTGCCATCTTGTTCCAACTTGAACTGCTGCCCATTTGGCAACACCGCCTAGGAGGAATCTTCCAAAAGGATTAAACGGAGGGTGGGTCGAGTGCTTGGGAAGGTGAGCCATCAGCCGTTTGAACGTGGGTCTGGGCCATCCCAAACAGAACCACTTCTGTTTTGCAGCCACTGGAAATCTGAGTGTTATCTGGATACCAGCTTCCCCCCAAATGCATTTGGTTGCCAATGATGCCTCATCAGACTATATTATCCCAAGCCTTTGCTCACTGGGAAAACATCACAAGAATAGTATATCTATTCATGGGCTGAACAGTGTAAACGATCCTCTCATGTACATTAGCATCGCATCTGATACTCACATAAAGCCTTCTGAGGTCAGTATGCTTTTACACTCCCATTTTACAGAAGAGGAAACGTGTTTAAGAGGTCATCATTTGGCCCAGATCACAAATTGTTAACTCCTAAATCTAGAACTGCAGTGCAGACCCCAATTTCCATACCCATTCGCTAAGGGTTCTGTTAGAAGTTGTCACCTTCCTGGACAGGGGCAGCATGGCTAGAGACCACCCCTAGCCATCTGGGGCCTGCAGCAAAGTGCTCACTGAGCTCCCTGGAATAGCACAGCTGATGAGCTGACCTCAGCATTCCCTTCCTACTAGATTTCATTTTGGCTTTTATGCTTTCTTCATTTATCCCCAGGAAGCAAATGTTTTAAACTTACTAGCCCTGAGCTGAATGTAGACCCGAGAATCCTACTGATATCAGTGAATAAAATTTATCCTTGGCATTCGAAGAATGTCCCTAAAAAATTTACTATTGAATCTATCCAATTGATTTGGCTGCAGATAGTAACAAGTAGCTAATTTAATCACTGGTTAGTATTTACTCAATTTTTTTTTTCCTTGACGAAATATATTTGACTAGAGTTTATATATGGTAGTTGCTGTGTGTTAAATGAAAATCAACTGATTATCAAAGACATATTTACTGAGGATTAATGCTGCAATAACCACCTATGCAGAACCTATCAGAGTAAATCCTCAATAAATGCATATTCTGGGAGCTTAATTTAAGTTGTTTTCACAAAGCAATCTCAAAGAAAATACTTTCAAGAGAAGTTGGCATTTGAATGACCCAGGCGCTAGTTTCTTGTTCTGTTAACTAAAAAAAAAATGACAGCATTCTTGGTCTTTCTTATCTATGAGTTATAAGCCACATATATTAAAAAAAAAAACAAGAAAAAAAAGAAACAAACAAAAAGTTAGGATTCTAGATCAGTAGATTTAAATTTGCATGTAATTTATTAATGATTCATGGTAACTAAATGCCTGAAAACATTTGGAGCTGGTACTGGAGGGACCTTATGATCCCAAACAATGACTCTTTTATCATCCTATAAGGGAGGCAGAAAGATTTTTAGATGTCTCCTTGGAATTAAATAACAATTAAACAATAATTTTATTTTTTAAAACTTAGATATTTCTTTCTACTGTATTTCTAGCTCATTTCTTTTAATGGGGGCCTAGCAATGATGAGAACTACGCAGTCTCTTGTCTCCTTTCATCCCTCAGCCCTGCTTAAACCAGTGATGGTGATAATGACTTTATTGGTGATGATGACTTTATTGAGAACTTTCTAGGAACCAGGCACACACTCTCACTTTTCCTCGTAAACATGCTTTTGGTGGTTTTGTAATGTTTGCTATTTTCCAGTCTTTACTGAGAAAAGGGACATTGAGATCTTCATGCAAGATTGGAGTCTTAGAAGCTACAGAGAAGAGGGAGGAACAGAGTTGGAGGTGAGGGCATGGAGGGAAGAGGATGTGGGGCACCAGCATTGAATGAGGACAAAAATGCAGAAGCAACAAGAACCCCTGGACCAGGTTAACCAATATTCGCCTTCCATGCGTGTGGACGTGATGCCCCAATTAAAGATGTTGTTGTTCATAGCACCTCGGGGAAGGTAGAGAACCCATTTCCTAAGAGTTGCTGCCTCTAGCTTCTGCCTTTCCCTGCCTTAAGAACCTGATCTTTTAGTGAAATAGTACCCTGGACTAGCTCATGGTTCTTTCCGCTGTGAATGGCCTGAGGAACTTGGCTAGCACTGCACCTGCCAGGCCCTTGTTTCTCTCATCAGAAAGACAGAGGAGATCGGAGGGAGCAATGTCTAAGATTCCTTCCTATGTAACTATCTACAGTTCACCTTATCGGGCCAGTAGGAAAGAAGTTTGTTCAGACTCTCAAGCTGTCACCCGGTACCACTATTGACCTGTAGACAGCCTACTTGAATCATACAGGAGGGGGGTCAGTCTAGGGAATGTTAAATTTACAAAATAAACCCATTTCACTATCACTGATATCCCGGACATTTGTACTCCGAAAGTCAAAAAAGGAAAGCACAAAAGCATGGATATTCACAAACTGCCATCCACTTTTCTTTTGCCTACCTGGCCATCTCTCTTGTCTTGGAATTTAGAAGGATTTAAAACACACACACACACAGACACACACACACACACACACACACACACACACACACACACACACACACCAGTTTCTTATCTACGTGCTTGTACTGAATGAGGTGATTAACTCCTTGACCTTACGGAACACTAACGTGACCTCGGAGAATAGATAGAATCTTGTTATCTTGTAATGAGTTTTATGGCTTATTTCAGTTCATTTCAGCCATGTTTCTCCCATGATTAAGACAATTATCAGCCTATGCATTTCAGGATTATGAATTATGGAGCTCTCTCCAGGTACTGAAAGGGCCTTGGGAATGCTGAAAACACTTCTTATTCCATAATATGTATTCCCACTCTCCCTCCCCCCTACACACAGAAGCAACTACTGCATTGTTTCTGGAAACCCTATACTCACCTATGGTTATCAAATCAGTGCCTTTTCGATTTGCTTGATCTAAGGAAATTATCTGTTTACTGTGAACTGGTGCCATGCACGGTGTTCTAATTACCATCACTGTTACTCAAATTTAGACAAAGACATCTTTCCCTCTTCCACGATGATGTTATAGAGCAACTGGCGGTGCTTAACAGAACACTTGTGGTTGTCAGCACAACAGCCCGTCACTACGCACCTGCCGCGTGACATGATGAAATGAACAACCCTAGACACAACATCGGCAGACGTCACGGGCCCACTTTTGTCTCTGGCTCATGCTTCAATATTTGTCAGCTTCTTTTGGCTTCCGTCTGAATTCACGCAACTCAGAGTGATTCTTCTATTTCCTCTTTCTGGATGTGCCACAAAAAGTAGTTTGTGAATCCAAGAGAAACGTGCAACGAATCTCAGGTTCTACATCCTCACACCATGTAATGAAGTATATATAATGAGAGAGAAGAATATGGGGATTCTCTCCCATGCTTCTGCCCCCTTCTTTTCCTAGTATGATCTTTATCTTGGTATTACAAAGTGATGGGGCAGCTGTGAGTATATATTACAGAAAGAAATTAGGTCCTAAGCTGTACTTAGCTTAGGATGTACTATATGCCTGGAGGAAATTACTTGAAATGAATATTAAAATCATCACGTGTAGTAGGTTAAAAAAGAACCCTTACCTACAAGGTACACAAAGGTCAACTTTTTCTCTCAGCTTTGGTCATGGAAAGAGCTGGGCACAACCAACCATACATGATATAGTGAAGAGTCAGATGTGAATTTCTATCCAGTTCCACTATTAACAAACTAAATAAACTTTGGGCAAATGTTTAACTCTGTTAAGTCTTATTTTTTTCATTTATTCAATGCACATGATTGATAGATTTCAGACATGTGGGAAGAATCAAATGAGATCATGTATAAAAAAATAAACCTAGCAGACTGGGAAGCTCTTTGGATGTCCGATTGTTTACATCTCCATTTGTTTGTCAGAGCTTACCCTTTCCTATCTAGGAAACTAAGGGGTTCTTCTACCTGTTTCCTATAAAATTCTGCATCGTAGTTCACAGTGTGGGGTTGCCCTCTGTGGTGCCATTCTCAAAGGTTGGAGATGCACTGTTCATGCCCAGCACAATTTCATAGCTGTTGAGGGCTATCCGTGCACTTAGGAATGTTCTTACTGGTGATACTCTCAAGTTTGAAGAAAGTTGTGAGTTTCTTTCTTTGCTCAGGGCTCATATTTTCCCTGGATCAAATGCCTCTGAGTCTCAAGGACTTGCTTTGCTATTTCTGGACACTTCTCCGTGATCCACTTGACCTTTTGTTAAGGAAGGTTGGTGGGGGATATAATCCCACTGATAAATGTGTGAGATTTCAGATGCATTAACCCAGAGTGTTCAGCTGGTGCTCCTTGGGTGTAAAGGGTAACCTCTTTATGTATAGCCTCGGGTCAGGGAGCCCTGCCAGGCAGCTTACCAGTTCCATGTCCCCTTTCACGTTTTCTGTCTCCATATAATTCTGGACTGAGGGCTTTACACACTCCTTAGTGAACACATTATAGTGTGAACATGACCCAGAAACAATGAGCACATCCTTGTATTTCTTCCATAATATAAAAATCAATACTGAAAACCAGGAAATATGTCATACTGGGAATAGCAGGTTAAAATTGAAACAAAACTCCAAAAGTTGAAAAAGCTGAGATTGAAATCCCCTCTGGAGTTCATTTCTTTTCAATTTCCCACTATACATTTCTGGTTGGAGGTGTCAAGAACTGTCTGATGATGATCACACCTACCCCAGAAATTCCTGGCCAAATTGCAGGATCTGGCAAAGAGATTCTAAGTGTGAGACAATGCACAAATAATTTCTATACCATTTATGTTAAAATGTACTCTGGAAAGGTAAAGTACAATAAAAAAAGATCTGGAACCTCTTGTAAACTCTGCACCTAAGTAGACCATGGCACTGAATATTGTGAAGAAATGATGGGCTTGTGGAAATTAAAGTTCTGGGCATCTTTTCAAATCGGTATGTATGGCAGGGAAAGAAAATGGGTTAAAGTACGGAGGGGGGAGGGAGCTGGACTTTCAGAGATTTTTCCATGTGAAGTTTAGAAGAAAATTGTATGTGTCAAAAATAGAAGCAGAGGAAAGGGCTACATTGTAAATATTTAGGCTTTGGGGTCTGTTGTTTGTGCCTTACTACCTGATTCTGTTGTTGCGGTGGGATAGCAGCCCTAGATCATATGCAAAAGTGTGAGTGTAGTTTCTTTAATACTTTATTGTAGAAACAGGTAACTTGGCCAGATTTGGCCCAGGGGCCATAATTTGCTGACCCCTGTCTTAGATAATCAATTGTGTGCTTGCCCTTGAAGCTTGTTCATAAAACATACTTCCCCTCTTGTCCACTTCTTTGCGCTGACCATGCAAGTACACTTTTTTAGACTTTTGTCACATACCTCTGTATGTGTATATTTATAGTTAAGATTGGTCTTGGGATTTCGTTCTCTTCATAGTCAGAGTCCAAGCTTTCTATTTCTGTTTGCAAAAGCCAAACATCACGGATATTTCTGATGATATAGAATGGTGTTGGGGTCATGATCCGGTCCCCAACATTAATTTCTATGCATTCTGGGTGCTCCATATAATCCAATATCTCCAGACCTATCCAAGAACCAGTGGAAGAATGGTATCAAAGACAGTATTTGACACTTCTCAAGGGCCAACGGGAGCTCTGATACAATGGAGGAAAGACGACATGTGAACATGGATAGATAGGTAGATTCAAGAACACCTATAAAACCAGCTCTGTAGACCTAAATGCCTAAGAACTAGAAGAATACCAAAGTAAATCACTAGAAGAAGGCTCCATGGTAGAGATGAGGGTTAAAACTGGGTGAAATTATAAAAAGCACAAGTCATGGCTTGACAGTAGAGAAGAGAAAACTGAGCAGAATTTGGTGAAATATACGGATTTCCTTTCCCGTTTGGCAACTAAGTTCTGAATGTGGATGTTGAGATTGAAATGAAATGCTCTTTCACACCTGCCCCAGAATGCCTGTTGCCTTCACCCTCTCCCTAACCGCTGGGTTCTGACTGAACGTGGTTTTGTGCTTTGTAGAAAGGCTGAGAATAGGAACCACATTTGAGAGGAGGAAGGAGGCTCCTCTCCAGAGGGATGGGCCTACAGAAAAGCAGCATGACCTTGTCATTGAAACTAGACTTCACTACTTCCTTATCACCATGGGTGGTTACTTCTCTGTACCTCAATTTTTCTAACTAGTACATAGCTAATGATAATATTCGCTTCATGATTATGGTGAAGGGTGCTAACTACAAATGAATAACTTAAAGGAAGGCCTTACTCCATGGCACCTTTTCATACGGATAAGAACGTAGAGACCCCCAGACCTGAGTCTGGTGAGGCTAGGCAGGGTCCATGTTTGGCAATGTTTTAAGCCTGTGCAATACAGAAGCAGCATCTGATAACAAAGCACAAGATGGGATAAATGAGGAAGTCCCAGATCCCATTATGAAGCATCTGGACATATATGGGTTTATTGTCATCCTACTCTTTTTCGGGGCAGGGGGAAGCATTTATCTTCTTACGCCAAATGGCTAAAGGGAAACGTACCTTTCAATCTTCTTAAGAGAAATCTGTCATGCTGATAAAATATTTACAAAAAGAAATTGAGAAATCCTATAAACTAAGCCACTTGTAATAATTCCATTCCTAAAAGAAACAGACTTTTCTTTTGATGAAAATCCACACATGAAAGGAATGTACTACGCAATTATCTTATATAGTATTTGTACAATAAACTTTCATAGCAAATAATGAATTTGGGTAGTCCCTCAGCAAGTGCTGGCTAAGTAGTAGAAGCCCCTTCCTGTTGGTACTTTGTAGAGCAGGACGAAGGGGCCATCTGGCTAATAATCAGTCATGCAAATGAAACACCCTGGCACAGCATCAGTCACAGGCCCTAGGATGACATTTCCCAATGTTCTTTCATGTTTTACTGGAACCAGAATTTCAGGTGGTCACGTAGATCCCATGGCCAGATATTATTGCATATGTTCCCACGGATGCACATATTCTGTGTGGTTAGATCAATGGTTAAGAACTCAATTTATTGGGGCGCCTGGGAGGCTCAGTCGGTTACGCATCTGCCTTCAGCTCAAGTCATGATCTCAGGGTCCTGGGATCGGCCCCCGCATCGGGCTCCCTGCTCAGCAGGGAGTCTTCTTCTCCCTCTCCCTCTGCCTGCTGCTCTGCCTACTTCTGGTCTCTCTCTATCTCTCTGTCAAATAAATAAATGAAATCTTCAAAAAAAAAAAAAAAAGAACTCAATTTATCTGGTCTCTTAGAGCATCTTTGACTTCCATTCACCCCTTTTCTCCACCCCTCCCTACCCTGGACAGCACCACTCTTAGCTGGGAAGCAGGGAAGGGGGAAGGCTGAGGACAACAGGGAGAATCTCTCAGGGAGCTTGCACCTGGCCTCGTACACGTTGGGCCAGAGTCATAGCACCACATTTCCAGATCCTCAGGCTCTGAATCAATTCCCCTAACCCCAACCTCTGTGAAGTACAAAATTTCCATATGTGACTATGTGACTATGACCATACTGAAAAAAATCCAAGTCAGACCCATTTGAGGCAGTGTATACCTCCAGGATATACCCCTGGTCTCTGAGGATCCCCAGGCGTTCTTTATGCAACTCTCCTGCACATGCTCAGGGTGAGTTTGTACACGTAAACTCTCAGCCTGACCCATGTTCTGTGACCCACAGATGTACAGGCTTGAAGACAGTGCCCGTGTCTGTATTTTATTTTCATTGGAGCTCCAGCAGCTGGACACAGTCTGGAATATAGCAGGGAGTCAGTGAATGGCAGAGTGGATAACAGACAGCACTGTTGGGTTGGGCCAGCAGTCCAGCACTTTCTTAGGGAAGATAGTGCTCCCTGCAGTCTCAGGGTGAATGTGCCCCCAAGTTCCTATGTACCACAGTCATTAGTGAAAACCCCCCAGGAGTGCCTAGGCAAGACATAAGGCAGTAGTTTGCCAGCCCTTGAGGAAGAAGATACAATGACACTAATGTCATTCATCTCTTGGGTCTTCTGTCTTCTTGACAAGCGCATGGATCTCCAGCGGTGCCCACTTACAGTTGCACCCAGGTACCCTGTGTTGCAAGAGTCAGCAGGCTCCCCCCAGCCCAGGGCAGGCACAGCCAGGACAGACCAGGCACGTGGAAAGTGTCAGATCAGCAGGTGTCTCTTGTCGATAGAATCATCCCTTAATTCACTCTGAGCTGTGCCATTTAATTACCTTGATCCATGCTTTGTTTTGCTAAAATGAATGTCACAGATTGAGTATTACTTGCCGAAAACAGCAACAAAGGCTTGAAGGTTCTGTAATGGGAGCTGAAATATGAGCTCTCTTTTTCCCTGGACCATTTTCTCATCCTGCTCTTCTCAAGTTCCTTTTCAGTATATATATATTTTTTGTTTCTTTTAAGAGCAAAATGTAAAATATTAATTTTGAGCAGAAGTAAAATTAAGCCCTCTGGAAACGATTCTGGGAAACCGAGCCATAGCCTGACTTAATTAAGAAGCGATTATGCTGAAGAGCCTATATTAAGGCTTCACGTTTCTGGTACAGACAGAATCGCTTTTAGAGAAGTCAAGTTAGGCAGCAGAGGGGGACCGAGGGAAGGGAGGGGATGTTAATTGGATAGATGAGAAAAAGCATTGTTGTTGTAGACCTGATGACAAAAATATGTAATAGTGGAGAAAATGTAAATAGGCTTGGCGATTTCTCAATACCTTTTTTTCAGGAAGATCAAGATGAGAACATGGACGCCCATCACTCTCATTCAAACTCTTTGGACCACTCCAGGATGGGCCATCTCCTTTCCTCTTCCTACCCCTCCAACTCAGGTGTCTGAAGAGGCAGGGAAATGGGCTTGTGTGTAACAAAACTCCAGGGAATGTGGTTAGCCCCCTGCTGCTCTCAGGATGGCAACAACTAATTAGCCCCACAAATTTATGGGCTCCAGGGATGGGAGCAGATGGGTATTTAAGTTAACAGCAGAGCCAATTTGTCCTCCATTAATTCCAGAGTGATACCTGAGTTTATTGGAGTTTTATATTGTTTCATCTGTTTCAAAGTCAGTTCTTGCACTTCCCCAAATTGTTATTCTTTTGACAAGCGACTATCTGGCTCTCTCTTCAGTTTCTAGAAGGGTGACTGACTCAACTCTGGATTGCTTTGGCTTTCTAACATGTTGACGACTCCTGATGGGCCTTCAGCCTGGAGCTCTCTTCCCAACACTTCCCACTTTTCAGTCCCCATTTGGAATGAGCATCATGGTTATTCAGCATGGTCAGTTGTTGCAGAGTGGCTGCACTTTATGCCAGGCAACAATTGCTTTGTAAAAATGATCAGGATTTTGATGGGTCTCTCTTATTGTCCTCTACTTAATTTTAAGAGATACTTTAAGGAGCAAAGTCTTAAAATCTAGAATATGGGAGCTTTAAAAAAAAAAAAAAAAAAAAAAAAAAAAAAAAAACCCGGGAATCACCTATTACAGTAAATCACCAGTTAGGGTACTACTCACAGCCACCACCAACTCCCATCTCTGCTGTTCTCGCCCCCCAAAAAGAGGGGCTGACATTGGAAAAGGTAAGCAGACTGATGGCTCAAGGCACCCAGACTGGCCTCCATCAATAAGATTCAAATCTCCTCGCTCCTTCTGAGCTCAGCAGACCAGAGGGCTCATGGTAGTTTCAGAGAGACCTCATAGTCCTGGGACTCTGCTTCTACCATCTAACCCCTGGCTGCAGCCAGAGACGATCCCTTTAATCTGTTTTGTTTAAAAAGGATTCTACTGTGAAATGCCTTTTGAGAACCACCAAGCTGGTCTAACTCCCTTCTTTTATAAGTTAAAAAACCCATAAAACGCAATAAAGTTAGTGACTTGTCCAAGGTCACCCCTTGTCCAGGGGGTGGACTATCAAATAAAACTCCTGACGCCCCTTCCAAGACATGTCTATTACTTCACTACTCAGTCTAGTAAATTGGGAAATCATCATCATCATCCTCACCATAATGTCCATCTGGGTACAGAATGTAAGTCTGACTAGAGAAATTAACAGATAGTTCCAGTGAGGAGGATTTACATTTATTGTCCTCAAGTGGCAAATAAACACGAGAACAATTTCTGGTCTATACAAAAGGATATGTATTAACATCTAACATACAGTGCTGATTTTAGCATCTGGGAAAAAGCAAGAAACTCACTTAGTACTATAACTTGGCAGGTAAAAAACAAGGTAGGCACTAGTGGCCTCTGGTCACCAATGAGGAGAAACCATGTGATAGCCATTCTCAGCCTCAGCTGGGCATCCAAATCACCTGTAAAGATTTGAAACAATACTGCTTTCTAAATGCCTCCTAGGAGATCCTGGTACAGTAGTTTTGGAGAGGGTGGGCAAGGGCATCTACAAGCATGAGAAACCTTCACCACTAATTTCCATATCGAGTTCACCCGAGGCCCCTGGTTTAGGAGTCCCCACTGCACTTAATTGAAGTCTCCTGTGGAGTGTGAGGTCCTATGGTCTGGCCTCTGGATTCATATTTTATGCTTTTTTTCCAAAGCAGTGGAGGTAGAGTCAGCCTCATTTAACAAGACAATAATTGGCAAATTAGGTCAACCCCGTGGTGGTTCAGGCAACACCCAAATATGGCTTATGAGAGCCTGCGAGGGAGCTGCTATTGGGAAAGGTGATAATACTCTCTGAGCTCTACTTTCAAAGCACCAGGCTGAGCCAAATACTGCACATTCTCTCTTGATAATCTGTTTCAAGATATACATATCTAAAACTTTCTTGAGCCTGTTTTTGTTTTTAGTCTTTGTCTCTCATCACAAAATTAATTTGCGTATGTTAATCCTTCCAGCATGTGGAAGTCTTGTCTTTTTCCACGTGGTTTCATAGTCTTTTCAGGTGTAAGGAAGCCCTTTGAAGTCTATATTCTTCTCAAGTGCAAGGAAGGTGCGGAACAAGCAAGAAATAAACAGGAAACAAAAAGACATCATCAGAATTGGAGAATCTCTGCTTCTACCCTCTCCTGGGATGGATACTCCCATTTTTCCATGGCTCACTAGGAAGGGAAGGGGAATTTGGCCACCCCTCCCCCTACTGAAGAGCTGTCAACCTCTCCAGCGAGGTGCCTGAATAGGTCTTTGCATGGTGGGAGAGGGGCAACGCTTGTGGAGGGAGACTCTTTCACCTCTTGGCTTAACAGTAAAATAGTTAGGTCTTGTGACTAGGTCTATGTATCTGAACTACTAGGTAGGATGTCTGTGGTTGAGGTGAAAAGTAGCACATGTCCTTTTTTTGGACTTCTAAGACTTTATTGAAAGTAGCTTCTCTACTTTGATTATCAAATTCTACTTGATAAATAGTGATTTTTCCTTGCAAAGTAAATAATCTCAGCAATGAAAAGAAGGGACAGTCAGCAACTTCTCAGGAAATGCCCCAAGCCAGGAAAGAAGGAAGGTTCAAAAAGGTTCAAAAAGGAAGAAAAAAAAATCCTTATCATTTTGCATTCCAAATGATATGACTGCAATTATCTCCATGTTAACAAATATCTTAACATTCTAGAATACTTCTTCATGTACTGCTGTGACTCCCACCTTCCTAAATTGGTTAAGGAAGCCATATGAGAGAGGAGGGCCCCATGGGCTCAGATGGCCTAACTTAAACCCCAGCTCTGCCACTCCTGAGTTGTGTGACCTTAGGCAAGTTAATCAGCCTCTCTGTATCTCAGTGTCCCATTTGTCAAATAAGCATAATAATAGTAAGCACCCTTTTAAGGTTCCTGCAAAGATTGAGTTAATTCATGTAAAAGTTTTCAGAAGAGTGCCTGTAAGTACTTCAGGAGGCTGAGCTACCACTGTTGTTAAATTTTCTGAATTTTAACTTTAAAAAATGTTTTCAAATGGCATGCAGGGAGAAATATTTATATATACAAAATAAATATATTTATTTATTTGTTATTAAATAATTATTATAATTATTTAATAACTACATAATAAATTATTATAATTTATATATATATATATATATATTTTTTTTTTTTTTACCACTCTAGAGATAATAAAACTACTACCAAAGAGAATGTTCAAGATCCTCCAACCACGTACTGGAAGAACGTAGAAGTAGCATCTACCTTTCCTATACACATAGTATGGCCTTCAAGTCTTTCAAAAGGAGATACAAGTGCTATCATAACAGATAGGACTTGAAGCCAGCCTATGCCTATTAGCCAGAGAAATTCTAGAGTAATGTCTTCTTTATCTGATTTACTTATCATTAATAGAGCATTATCATATCTTTTTTAAATTTTATTTTATTTAAATTCAATTAATTAACATATAATGTATTATTAGTTTCAGAGGTAGAGTTCAGTGATTCATCAGTCTTAGGTAATACCCAGTGCTCATTACAACACATGCCCTCATATCTTTCTAAGCCCACTTTTGAATAAGGTTTTCCTAACTGTTTTAAATTTAATAGACTCCCATCTGATTCTCCTATGATGATAACACTCCTAACCTTATTAATAAGGGCACAACTTTCCTGTAATTGGTAATTTCCACAAACCAATACCTCTATACTCTTCCTCCCAGAAGCATTTATACTGCATGAGAACAAGTGCTTGTCAAAATCGAAGGATCTCCTTAGATAATAGGATCAAACTGTGGAGATGATGCCAGGTTCAGGCAGTCAGTGTGACTCAGTAGGATGTAGCTATTTAGGACAGAGGACCATTGAGGGTGACTGTATTTGTTGATTATCAGTACAGAGTGAAGCTGAGCTACAAGAAGGGACTGGAATCAAAGTCTAGGAAGAAATAGAAAATTCTACAATTTTTGAGAGCATATTTGATCCAAGAACTTTCATTTTTGGCTCATCCTTATAACATCTCTGCAAGATGCATTCTCTTGCTCACCGCCAGGCTAGCTTGGCTTCTGGGAGGTAAATTTTCATGCAAAGTAGCTACCTAAGAACAGTGTTCTTTTGGCTTGGGCACTAGAACTGGAAAGAGGTTAGGTGGTGGCAGAGGTGAGCAGAAAACAGGATTAGGGGCAGGTAAAACTCACCCTTAATTAAAGTCAGAAGAAGCCAGTTATCTATTTGCAGCTCGACAGCCTTGATTTGGGGCCAGGCTTTCTTCTCCAGCAGGAGACATAGGATGAGTCGTAGGTGAAGCTGCTGGCATGGTAAGAGCAGAGACAACCTCAACAGCATGGCACGGGCGATGGGCCAACTGCAAGGCCGTGAGAATAGAGGTGGGGCTCCTGCACCCAGTTTGGGAAGCAGGGATACGATGTAGCTGTGTGCAGAAGGCTGAAAGCATAGGTGACCTGCACACACTATCCTTTGATATTACTGCCCGAGCAGCTGGAATGTCTTTTCTCCTGCTATTTGGCTTTTTAAAATATAATTTTTTTTTCCCATGGAAAGTGACTCAGGCCTTCCATGAGAAAAAGAACAACAATAACAAACAGCTTTAGGAGTAGCAATCTCTCTGGACTTTGGTGTTTGTTTGCATGTTTTCTTTCTGTTTTAATTTTTAAGTAATCTCTACACCCAACGTGGGGCTCAAACTTACAGTCAAGAATCACATGCTGTACTGACTGAGCCAGCCAGGTCCCCCTGGATTTCATTTTAGAAGGGAATGAGAGCAGTGCTGTTGGAGTTAACCAGGAGAAGACCGAGGGACGGCTTGGACAGGCACACCAGCATCTGTCGCCGTGAACAAAGAGAAAGACGTTTCACTCAGAGGCCGACAGGTGAGTAGGAGACTATTTCTTCAGAGGTGAAAATTGCCAGCTTTCATGGGCAATCTGGGGTCTCACCTGACCTCAAAGATAACTATCTAGCTACTCCTGAAACTATGGAAAAAGCAATGTCAAAGTCTAACTCTGCCTAAAACTAGACCAACGACCATTGGAGAGGGGTTCTGGAGACAACTAGCATGGGTTGGTGCCTACCACACATGGGATCTCGGTAAAGTCTTTTCATTACACTGTGAGGTGTTAGCATCTCTGTCTGATGTAGAATATGGAGCCTCACACAAGATGGGCAATAACGTGCTCCAGATTACACAGCCCATGGAAGGGGAGTTAGGGAGGGCCCAGATCTATGTCATTCTGAAACTCATTTTTGGTTCAGTGGGCTCTGGAGCCAAGCAGAGGCAGTGTAGTTGCTCTGACAAGTGCATATCAGAGAAAAACTTATATAGGACAGATACTCTGCGTAATTTTATTTACCACAACCTAATAAAATACATAAAGTTATTACTTCAATTTCACAGATGAAAAATTGAGGTTTAGAGAGGCTAATAATATTCAGGCCAGGATTATAGCTGTAGTCTCTGAATCCAGGACCAGAACGTTAAGCTTCTCTTCCTGGGTGGGGCTAGGTGTTTTCTCCTGATTGTCCTACATGTTCCCTGGTTGTAGTTGTGCAGAATTGGGCAAATATTTGAGTAAAATATGAATGTATGAATGACTACATAGGCTTTATGTATATATACACACATCCATATATAATTTCTAATGTGTTGAGTCCAATGATGTACAAGATACTGTCCACATAGTTCTATCATTTCTCATATTTACAATAACTATACAGAGCAAGGAAAATTAGATTATATTATTAAATTCTCTTTGCAGAGATAGAGATAGAAACAGAAGCTCAGGGGGAAAAAAAAAAAAAGAATTGCCAATGTCACCAAGTTAGTGAGGCCAGAGCAAAGATTCAAACTTAAGGCTGTTTGATTACAAAATCTCATACCTTTTTTTTTTCCCCTCCTGTCTTTGTGCGAAATGATCCTAGAGTGACTTCAAAGAGAAGTGATAAGACCTCTCTGGCATAAAGGCCCGGGAAACATATTACAAAGTAAGTTTACAAATGTTCAATATCAACTTTTTTTTTTTTTTTTTTGGTCAGTGTATTCAAATCGCAGAAAAACTAGGTTAGGCTTTGTTTTCATTACTTCATTATGCAGAGGAAGAATCTCTTTGAGAAAGTGCTTTTTTTTTTCGGGGGGCTTGAAATTTTCTCTGAGCAGCTCTTTCGAGAAGAGTTATTAGAATTTATTTTCAATTATACACCAGAATAAGCCGTCTGCAGTATAGTTAACTTTCAATTCCAGCCAATTTTCGACGCATTCAATCATAGATGCCTCAGTGATTAAGAATCTATGTTGCAAAACAATTCCCACTTTGCAACAATGCAATCAAACAGATCTACAACTCATAACATATTATCCAATGCTTTTTCAGCTCACTGGTGAAGTGAAATAGAATTTACCAACCATCCTGGCTTACCCAGTGTGCTCCAAGCTCATTTGCAAACAGTTCTGCAATTCAAAACAGCTCACAAGGGGGTTTTGGTTCAACACAGCCTTGAAGAGACAGAGGTGGGCTGCTTCGGAGATTCATGACTTTGGGCCACCTCATTTTCTCTTTGTGCTCCTCATGTACATTTGGCTGAACATACCATACCATGAGGAAGAGAATCCCTCCCTTCAAGATTCTGAAATTGCTCTCCATGATAGAAGTAGATTCGTTAAGAAGACCAAAATAGGTTTTATGTCCAGCTGTTTGCTCTTCTCAATGTCATGGCTATTGTGTGGGGGTAGGGGGTGGGTGAGGAGTGGGGGAAGCAGAACCTCAAAACCTCGGGTAGAAACATGGACAGGACTATGCAGCAAATTTGACCCCCCCCCCTTTTTTTTAAAGTTTGGACAAAGGGCTATCTTAACAGATGTATAGAGAAGTTTGAGTTTCATGGATTGAATCAAGCCACAATAATCACTTAAGGCTGGGCCTCTCTTTCAATACAGTGCATCCCATATTAAGTTCTGTTTGAAGTCCGTGGGTCGGAAGAGATTGGTAAAATGGGTGAAAAGGAAACAGAATAACCTCTTGAAGAGGATTGGCTTCCTGCTGACCGAAGCCAAGTCTTCAGAGTTGCAAAGTAAAATACTCTCAAGTTCAGGGTAAGCCCCCTTGGGGTACATCTAACAAAATATGAGAGGATAAATCAGAGCCCAGTTATTAAGGCATACTTCAAACAGACTCATTTGACCTCTTCCCCTTGTTGGACCCTCAGGCTACGGTAAAAGTGAAGGAAAACACCGAACTTCTGGTTCTCAGAACAGGTTTTGGGTGCAGTGAGAAGAGAGTATGGGAACAAATAGATGGTCTAAGCAATGCTGCCCAAGAATAAGCAAGATGAAAGGAAGTACGGAGACAAGACGCAAACATCATAGAATAAAAGAAGAAGGACAAATTAGAAATAAGGAAAGGAACTTAGCTTGCAAACGTCAATGAAAAATCCTGTTTGGATGGAACTCCAACTTGAAATGCGTAAGAATATTGTCTCGGAGTGCTTTGGTCCATACCATGACGTGACAAGAGCATGAATGCAAAATAAAATAAGAATTAGAGAAAAGATTGAAAAACAATAGACTGAGATGAAAAAGTAGGACTATGGCTCTAAGGCCCGAACTGAGGATTCTAGGACTAATCAATTGGCGGTCAATAACAAAAGAGGGGACAGGATGGCCAATTCAACTAGTGACATAAAAGAAAGACTTGAGATACTCTTACCAAATGTTGAGGAAGAAAGTATGGTGGGAATCAAGCATAAGAAAAAGTGGCATTCCTGGACCAAAAACCCTAATGAATACACTGAGAAAATATTCAAAGTAGGCAAGATAGGAGCCTGGTCCTGAAACTGAGGAATGACTGAGTCTGTGATCACAGGAGCCCTCTGTGTTCCTTGAAACATTGTTTCAAAACGATCTCTGCTGAAATATACCCTGCTCACATGATAGAAATGGAGGATAAAGAATTCTCTGGCACCTAGGAGGAAAAAAGAGTCACTAGACAAAAATAAGTGAACACAAGCTCATCTCAGACTTCTGCAAGGTAACATCAATGCCAGATGACATGACGACAGTGTCTGCCAAAATGTGAGGGAAATACAATGTGCCCACAAAATATTATGGCGGGTGGGTTGCTTTTTAAAGGCATGAAAGAGACATCCTCAAACATGTAAAAATGCATGAACCAATCAAAATGGAGAAAAGGTAACTGACTCTTAGGTTGTGGGACTCTAATGCATTTAAATTTATAATTAGGACCAAACAATGATGAAAATTGCAGTAACAAAAGTGAATGACAATGGGAAATAATGACTTAATTAAGGGGAAAGTGATAGTATTACAGTGCTTATTTCCACAGCCTTTTTAGCTGTGAGTCAACTGCTACTGTCTATAGTGAAAACATGTAGTTTAAAAAAATACTCCAATCTCTTAACGGGTTTTAATCTCTTTTACACACATTAGAGGGAATTTCCAGAGAACAATATATATTGTGATTTAAAAATCCATCCGGCTTTGAAAATACCTAACAATAACACAGGCAGGAAATAGAACAAAATTGAGAAGTTAGGCTGATTGAAAATTTTATCAGTTTGGGTACTTTCTGTGGTTTGGGTGGTTTCCTCTCTCTGGGGACTTTAGGCAGTAAGTTCATTTATTACACACACACGCACACCCACACTTTTATTGAACAGTTAGTAAGCTAAGCATGCTTTACACACTGTCTCATTAACTTCTCACAATGCCCCATACTACGTGCTATGTGGTGACAGATCTACAAATCAGGAAGGCTAAGCAAATTGTTAGTAGGGGCCAGAGCCCTACTAAAACCCATATGTTTCCAAATGCATCCCTGAGTTACTTACCACCATGCTGTACTTCCTCAACTATTCGACGTCACTTTGACCAATAGAACAGAGTTTACTAGGGAATATTGAGAAGGGGGCTACCCACTGTGGAACATGGATGACCATAAAAATGGGAGGAAACTATAGGTTTCTGAAAGCATGGTTTTACCTTCAGTGTTTTTCATCCAAACTGATTCCCTTGCTCTGAAGAATAATATCACAAAGATACCATTAAATATTAGTTTTTAGAGGAAAAAAAAATTCTAAATCCTTAACAAACCCTAGTTAAAATTTCATATAATGTGCCAGAGATATGGAGAAAAAATATTCAATAAAAGGCTCAACCTGAAATACAGATCACTAATTAACCTCCAAGAGCTCCCATGGCCGAAGGTGATTATCATGATCTAACCCGGGGCGATAAAACAAAGAGAAAATGTAGATTTCTGAAGTTGTCTATTGGATCATGTTTGGATCATATACTAAGAGTTCTCAACTCTTGCCTTATTCTCTGACTATAGATCTCATTTCCATGACGAGGCTCTTTGGTCTATGCAGGGAGGATGAAGGCTAAGGAATGAGAGAATAATTTGAGAAACAAATCATCAGAATTGGCAAACCCTTACCACACAAAGATTTATATTCAACTCAAGTGAAATATGGAAAAGGTAACACCAAGAATGTGGAAGGGTCAAGCAAACCTGAAAACTTCCAAGGCTTTCCCCTAGATTCAATTTAAAAGGGCTTACCCAAATCTTTGTAGTTAAGATGAATCACGAGAGATTAAGTTGAGCCTTGGAAGAGAGAAAAAAGTATTTTTAAGAAGCATCTCCTTTGGAGAAAATCTGATTTTTGGATAATAGGTGTAATAGATTTCTCCTGATCCAAAGTGGAGATTGCTAATTTCCTATCCCAATATCCAATATTATTACTGTCATAAAACCTCTAGAATTTAGTGGAACATGTGACCCAAACTCCTTTGCAGTTGGATGTAGCCCTGCGGTTAAGTTCTAGCCAGCAAGAGGCTGGGTGGAAGTTTCCAAGAATTGTCCTCAAACATAGTTGGTTCATGCTCTTTGACTTTTCCTCTTCCCTTTGTTCTGCTTGGAAGGTGGATTACATGATGGCTAGACCTCTGATGACCACGAGGCCAAGCATCACAGTCTGGCTGGTACAGCTCAGCACTGGTCCTGGCTGGTCTACAGAGCCATCGAGCCAGCCCTGGGCTGCCTGTCTTTAGAATTTTATGAATGCAAAATGGATTTCTATATTATTTAAGCCATAATTTTTCAGGTTTCTATGACTTGCAGCTAGACCTAGTCCTAACTGATACACCTCCTTTAGCAAAATACAAATTTGGATCCTTTATTCTTGTACACAGATTGTGGGTCTAATGGAAAACAAATGAGGTTCTATCCTCTGCTCAGCCAAACCAACCAAATGTAAACACTCCCATTTCAAAATCGTGTGCATGTATCCATACATCCTCCAGGGTATTTCTTGTAAGTTAGCTGCTTTCTTCCTGGGGCTTCCATCAGTAGAAGCAATTTTAAGCAGATAAGTGTGAGCAAGAGGCAACAGAGTGTCCTATTCTCCTCAGTCAGCCAATTATTCAATGTATGGATATCTGCATCGGCACATTCCATCACCATAGAGCTGCTTGTTTTCAGAACTCTGCTCTCTCTGAGCAGGTGTCCCTAGGCTAGGATGCAAACCTTGTCCATGCATCAGGGGCTAGACAGCCACGCAAACCTGGACCATGGAGGGTAGGGAAGGATAGAGTTTCCACGGGCTTAGGTAGAAAAGGGGTTCCACGCCAGCGTAACTAGGAATGATCAGACCAAGAGAGCCTTGGAGGAAATGACTTAGGCATTCTGTACTGGTTGTAAAGCTAAAAAGAAAAAAAAAAATCTTAAATGTATTTGCAGCCACATGGCTTTTCCTCTTCATTGATTTCGTTATTAAGTCCCTGAGAAGACCTCTGTCATCTTCATTTAAAGGAAGGAGAGGAAAAATTCCCCAAACTCCCAGTAACAAGTTTCACAAGGGCACAGCTCATGATCTCTCTACTTCTGACCTAGGAGCCTAGCAGAGAGCTGAGCGACCGGCTGGGCACTCTGTCACTCACAGACCATGCACAAGATGCCTCCCAAACCTGAGTCCACCAACCGGCCCTTTGCAGGACCTGTGTCCTTCTCTTTTACTCTGTTTGTCTTTGTCCCATATCCCTAGTTCTTAGGTACCCACTTCTGCATTCTGGCCGGATGCTTGCCCCTGCACCGAGAGCACAGCAATTCCTCAGGGCCATCTTTTGATTTTTACGAACTTTGACAATACTTCAGCCTACTCTTTTATTTTTATGTCTCCAGCAAAAGACGCCCTTCCCCAGGCTTCAACTCAGGTAGTAGCACTTGGTCTGCGTGGACCAGCAACACTCCTGACACATAATGAGATTCCGACAGAGGCAGTAATTTCCTTAGAGAGCAGCGTAATTGGTATTGAGCATGAGGATGAGACGTGAGTATCATTTGGGTGTCTGACTCTTGGCTACCAGACATGCCCCAAATAAAACTGATGAGCTGTTAGTTCTAAAACACACACACACACACACACACACACACACACACACACACGGTCCTACCTAAAAGCTTTTTCAAATATCTGTGTGCTTGGGCAAACGGCCCACAAATGCTTAAAATATGCTTGGTAACAACCATGTTTATTGAGCATTTACTGCATGCCAAACCCTGTGCCAAACACATTATTACATTAAAGTACTCTCTGTGAACTATTAATAACTATCATTCCCCACTTGCAAGTGAAAGAACAGAGTTAGAGATGTTAATGAACTTATCCACGTCCACACTGCTCTTGTGTGGCCAAGAGTACTACTTATGCATGGCCAGTGACACCAAGGGTCCCTGAGGGGCGGCTTAGGTGTGGATGGGGCCATGTGAGGAGCATCCCTGAATAAGTTAGATGCATTTCTTTTAATGTCTTGCTGATTTCAGGTGTGTTGAGGTTGAGAGATTTTTCCCTCCCCTTCCTGCTCCCCTATCATGTATTTCCTGAAGTTTTTCAATTCCCTCACCTGGCCGGAAGACTTCTCCAAGCTTTGAAAGTCATCTGGCAGCCACATTAAAGTTCCACAGCCATGAATAGCCTGCATTGTTGGCAAACATGGCTATTGTCATGGATGTCTGGGCTTCAGGGGATTTAGGGCAACAGCTGTCTACAGTGGGAATATGGGATTCTTGCTCTCCCCTGTGGAGGTTATATTTTCTTTTGTCCAAGCACTAACTCATTAGGACCTGTGTTCCTTTCCAAGGGTGAAATCCTTATTATGAAAAAGACTCCTGATAGTACCTGGAAAGATGAGACTTAATTTGTGCCCCACAAGTGGACTTTGTCTCCAATATTCATAGAGGTGGCATAGTATAGCAAAGAGGGGATTGCCAAGAGACAAGTTTGGCTCCTTCATCACATTTTCATCTGGCCCCAGTTACACATTTCTTTTGGGGGGGGGGGCACCTGGATGTCTCAGTTGATTGAGCATCAGACTCTTGATTTTGGCTCAGGTCATGATCTCAGGGTCCTGAGATTGAGTGCCACCTCGGGCTCTGCTCTCAGAGGGAAGTCTGCTTGTCCCTCTCCCTCTGCCCGTCTGACTGCTCTGCTCCAGTTCTTTCTATTTATTTGTTTTAGAAAGAGAAAGAGCATGAGCATTCAAGTCGGGGGGAGGGGCACAGGGGGAGGGAAACAAGAGACTCTTCAGCAGATGCCCCGCTGAGCATGGAGCCTGATGCAGAGCTTGATCCTATGATCCTGAGATCATGACCTGAGCCAAAACCAAGAGCTGGATGCTTAACTGACTGAGCCACCTGGGTCCCCCCTCAGTTACACTTCTAATAAAACCAAGCCAAGTTCACTTTCCTCAAATGTTGGATGTTCCCCAAAGGGGTACTCCAGATCCTCCCTTGCTTCCAAACAGGGTACTGTATATTTTCTTCCCACTCCCACTTACATCCCTCTCTCCCCTCCCCCCAAAACACAGTCTGCTTTATTTCATGCACAAATAGCAATTTCCAACCACGAAGAAACACCTGGGAGAGTCAGGGCGCTCGTGGTACAAGATAATTAGAGATTATTATAATCGAAATTTCATTGCCACATCAAACTGTGTCTTTTAGCATTAATTAATCTCCAATCCCAGCCCCTGAGCCTCTCAACTCGCCTGCTGGAGCCACCAGCTTGTCAAACACACCGGAGCCTTGCATCTCATTATCTTATCACTGGGTGCAGGGGAGGAGATAAGCCCAGATTCCTTAGAGCCTTGGCCCAAGCAGCTGTAATTCACAAGGTGGTTTCCCTGGGAAGAGGCAGGTGGGGGTAGCAATTTGGGGAAGGAGAGTTGGGCTCCTTATTTATTTATTTATGCTTTCTCAGCAAACTAAGAAGCAGAGGATGAAAATTGCTTCCACCAGGAGAGCTGGGCCACGGAAGAAGGCGATTCATAGGTCACAGGTGGGGAATAATTGTAGCTTGGCGAGGCACCTTTGCCCTTCTGCTGAGTCTCTGATTCTGTCCTGATCATTTAAGTGAGTGTCAAGGTGTCTCCTGATTCGTGGCTGTCTTCTCCCTCTGCTCATCACCTCATTTTTTTTTTTTTCAGTGTTTGCTGTCACTCTACGCCTAAGAAGATTCAAAACCAGCATTTTAAAGACTGTTTCTTACTGACGAACACGTTGCCTGCGTCTGGGCACTGCAAACTGCCACCTTTTGGACGAATGGCCAAGTGTCCGATGGCTGGGGTTCGATGACTAATATGTTTTTCACACATTTCCCTACTCATTTTGGTAACAAAATAGAGCTCTTTACCTAACAGGCAAGCATTAGCAGTTATAATGATTCATAATTCATACCCATTTTGTAGTATTGCTTACTGTTAGCACTGTAGTTATGGGTAATTGTCACAAAGAATTACTTGAAGAAGTATAAATACCTCGGTACAATTAGATGTCTTTCTGACTATTATTCTCTACACGTGTTTGAAGTGTGAAAATTTTTCCTCTGCGATATAATAATTACCACATCCACACAGTGGAATACTACACAGAACTGAGCAGGGCAACCAAAATTCAGGTGCTGGTACAAATGAATCCCACAGCACAATGTGGTACAGAAGAGGCCAGCCACAGGGAGAACATTCTGGAGGATCCCAGCATGTAGGTCAAAAAGCAGGCATCCAGACTTAAGGTGCTGAGATGGGCTGGAGAGGAACCTGTGGGAGAGGAAGTTGGGACAGCAAAGGGTTTGGGGCCTCAGGGGTGGGGTGTTGTGTTCTCTTCCTCCCTTAGCCTGAGCACTGGCTATGTGGGTGTGTTTTGTTGGTGACACTTCACTGAGACTACGTTCTGTGAACTTGGCTGTATGTGTGTCATACACAAAAGCAAGCAGAAAAAAAAAAAAAAAGTATGTGAAGCCCTCTTACCTGACTCCTTTCCTCCCTCCCCTACCCAACTGCTCATCTCACTCTTTTCTGAGAAGTCTCCATAGGACTAATTTCTATGCATCCCAAGAAGCAACTGCGTTGTCCTCTGTGCCTTTGGTCAAGACTGAGTCCTGGAAACTCCTGTCCCTTCCTCTGCAAGTTATAGGAATGGAACAAGAAAGTCACTCCCCCTACATCGGAGACTCCCTATAGCTCACCAGGGGAGGACCTTTTATCGGGGTGACCAACCACATCTGCAGCTTGGACTCTAATATAGCCACATGCTTTGCCTTTTTTTTTTTTTTTTTTTGAGGGACAGGGAGAGAGGGAAAATGCACGAGTTGGGGTATGATAGAGAGGGAGGAATGAGAATGCCAAGCAGGCTCCACACCCAGGGAAGAGCCTGATGTCGGGCTCAGTCTCACGACCCTGAGACTATGACCTGAACTGAAATCAAGAGTTGGGTGCTCAATCGACTGAGCCATCCAGGTTCTCCTCCACATGCATTTTTTAAAAATTTAATTAGTTTATTTTAGAGATTGAGTATGCCAACAGAGTGGCAGGGGAGGGGAGGAGCAGAGGGAGAGAGACAAGCTGACTCAGTTCTATGTGTGGAACCTAATGCAGACCTTGATCCCAGGACCCTGAGATCATGACCCGAGCAGAAATCAAAAGTTGGACCTTGACCCAACTGAGCCATCCAGGCACCCACCCCTCCATATCCTTTTGAAAAGACATAAAGAATTGGGGTGCCTCGGTGGCTCAGTTGATTGAGCATCTGCCTTTGGCTCATCTCATGATCTCAGGGTCCTGGAATCAAGCCCTGCCTCGGGCTCCCTACTCAGCAGGGAGTCTACTTCTCCCTTTCCCTCTGCCTGCCACTCTGCCTACTTGTGCTCTCTAACTCTCTGTCAAATAAATAAAATCTTAAAAAAAAAAAGCACGAAAAATTAACACTTAAAATAGAACATAAGTGTTTTTTGAAACGAGGTGGTTTCTTCCCATGGCTGCTTTCCGTATAGGAGAGGAAATAAACTGCACAGGTTGAGCAAAGCGTCTGATTCCTTGGCTCTTCTTCTAGCAGGAGGACAGGTAAACACAGTAAGGTGCACATTACCATGCACACACCATCAAGCTTTTCAGGTTACAGAGATCTCTCTGTACTTTGAGTCATCAATATTTTCTTTTTCAAAGGAGCGAATACTTCAAGCAGATCAATGACTAAAGCCCACTGAAGCTAGAAGCCTCGGCTGCCTAGCTGCTCATACCACAACCTAGATTCCTGGCATGTGGTAGGCATGTGAGACATGCTTAGGGAGAGGATGAATGAATGCATACAGCAGACTGAAATATAAGCCAAAGAAAGGGTGGCTTTCCCTCTGCACAGACCGTGAAGTAGTTCCCGATGAGCAGGGATGGATGTGCTGGCTTCACTCTTGCATTGTTCAGGAAGCAAAACAGACTTGGGTTAACAAATCAATCATTTGTTAAATATCTACCCTATGCTCGGCAAAACACTAAGTGCCACGCATGGTAGAAAAGTATGTGTGGACCTAATTCCTGCTTTCAGAGGCAGGCACTCATGAAATAGTAAGTAATATAAATAGCTCGCAAATAGTGCAGATATGCAACGGGTCCTGTGGCAATTTGGGGAAGAGTAGTCGAGGGTGGTGGAGCGGCCAGGGGAGACTCTCCAAGGTCCATAGTTGACAAGGTGACAGACCTCGTCTCAGCCCTGGGTTTGAACTACTGCGTTTAATACTCAGAACTGCTCTGTGAGCTGAATAGCACTGGATTCATCTAGTGCAATGGGCCCACAATCACAGAGCCAGTCAGCAGTCTTCTAACTGCAGAGTGACAATGCCTGCTGCCCCTGGAAGATGCGTTAGGGGAGTCGGTCCTTGAACAACAGGCTGGATACTGATGCATAGGATGCCCAGACCAGACCTTACCGTGGTACCTGCCAGAGGACTGTCCCTGTGAGCTGGGAAGATGGAATGGGAGCCCTGCCATCCACAAGCACAAATGGGAGGGCTTGGCCTCTAGCAGAGCACAAGATGCCCCAAGAAAAGATGGGGGCAAGCATCCTGACATGGCCCCTCAGCTCTTTTCACAGAAAAAATTAAGAGTCTTTAGCTACCTTTGTGAAAGCAGCTGCTTTTGTTGGATGAGAGTAGATGTGGGGACTCAAATTCTGAACTTCTAGGGCATGCCCTCCATTCTGTCCTCTCCAAATGTAGGGCAGTCATGAGGGTTTTCCCCTGGCTGGCAGCAGAAGAAAAGCAGGACAGAAAAGGGAGACGTTAAACATGCAAACACAGCCAACTCCTCCCCGCTCCCTACAAACGCATTAGGTGCTTAATTGCGCAGTGTGCTTTCTTCGGCGGGAGGGAGAGCGCCCGGCCCGGGGGTGACGTGCTGGAGCCGGAGGACCGTCAGCTCTGATCGCTCTCAGGCTGGTGTCCCTGCAGGTGTTCCGCGTTCTCATCCGGACCGAGGCCTGGTCCATCGCTGATCATGCGTTTATTTAGTTGCTGCTGTTTCGCTGCAAGCGTGCTGCCATCCAAATGAATTTCCATTTAAATATGCAAACAGTGGAAGATGGAATTTTAAAACAGAAGGACTTGGGCTCGCTAACGTGATTTGGTGTAGAGCAGAGTTTGGCATACAGCATGGTGTCGGTCTTAGGCTTTAGCTTTTAGTTACTGAAAAACCAAGAGGTGCTCATTTTAATGGTAACCAGTATCATATATGGCTTTGCTGGGCCCCAAGCTTAGATCTTCACCTCCATTTTCATTTGATTCTCAAATGAGTCCTGGGAAATACTATTGTCATCCACACTCAAGGAGCTGAGGCTCAGAGACATGAAGGGACTTTCCCTAGGCCACCCAGCTGTCACATGGTAGAGTTGGAAGTAAACTTCCATCTTCTGATTGCAGGTTTTATACTCTTGGCACTGATCCCACACCATCACTCACCTGGGGCTCTGTGCTACCTGGTGGGCTCATCCTGAGGGGACTTACAAAGTCAAATTCCAGTTGGAGGGGTATCTGGGAACTCATGGACCTCTCCCTCACCATGCCAGGGGTATCTTGGGCCCATGAGTTTTTTAAGAACGAGAAGTCGTTTCTTCGGAGCCATTTCCCCTTTATATTATTTTTTTTCCTTCTTTTTTTTTTTTTTTTTCATTCCAGAGAACTGCAACTTGAAACCCCATCACCGAAAAGAGCACCTGGATAAAAGATGTCTTGGTGACAGACTCAGATAGAATTTTATGACATGAACGCCAACTGACTGACAGTCGTGGGAGAGCCAGTTAGGTTTCTCAGCTTACCGGGGAAAGGGGCCAACACAGAGGATTCCCCAATAGTTAGTGGGGTACAGATTTCCTAGGGGAAGCCATGACACCTCCTTCCCTAATCATCCTGTGTGCTATTGAACACAGAGAGTCAGGGCTCAGAAGCTGAGCTGAAGCCAATGGATACCCCATTTCCCTCTTTTTACCTTCAGTGATTTTTTAACTGTGTTGTCACAGAATAGATGCATCAATTTGTATTCTGTTTGTGCAGCAAAATTTTGGCTACCGAATAATGGTTAATTTAATAATCTAGTCAACTTAGAGGTAATAAACAAAATATTAATATAAATGAATTAACTTTTCAAGCAAGAAATAAATTATTTGTTCATTCTTTCCAAAAACGGTTTTGAATATTAGGCTACATGAAACATACAAATGAATGGCTGCCCGTGTGTAATGCATTTGATGACCAAGCATGGACATGTGTTGGGGATCTGAGTCTCAGCTTGCAGGCTTGTGTACCCGAGATTATGCAAACTATGGGATAAATAAAACACACATTCACTTATCATTTTAATTCTATTATCTTTGCTCAGTCCTTGCCAGCTTGTGGTGCCATGAGATCATGTTATTTTTTTTCCCCCAAAGACTTGTTTATTAATTTTATTTTATTTTTTTTTTTTTTTTTTTTTTTTTTTTTTTTAGAATGTTTATTAATTTTAGAGAGAGAGTGAGAGAGCATGTCAGCAGGGGGAGGAGCAGAGGGAGAGGGAGAGACTCTCAAGCAGATTCCATGTTGAGCACAGAGCCCAATGAAGGGCTCAATCACAGAGCCCTGAGATCATGACCTGAGCTGAAATTAGGAGTTGGATGCCCAACCGACTGAGCCACCTAGGCACCCGAATTATTTTTAATGGGTAAAATTGGCTGGCTTTTTACCCTGCTTATGTAACTACCTGGACTGAATCTCCAATCATATCTTCCCCATCAATTGGTATGGATTCCTAGAAGGGTCCTCTCCTGTCCTTATCCCTGGCCTTTTGTTAGTATCTCTCTCCCGCAGGTGGCTGGGTCATGGCACACACCATGCCCACAGCCATGGATGCTCTGCTCAGAAATCAGCTTTCCTGGCTAATGTGCTATTTCTTATGCTTCCAGTGAGAGATGGGAAAGCCACTTTGTTCCTGACTCTATTTGATCTGTAGGCCCCCAGTAGACACGGACTGTGTGTCTCACAAAGCCCCAGGTGGAAACACTCTTTTCAGTGCTTGTCCATAGCTCTCTTTCCTATGGGAGTAGGAGGGATGAATCTTGATCTGTGGTTTGCATTTAGGGACAGAGAGAGACCTTCTCCCTTGCATTTGCCCATGACTGTCTCTCAAACATGCACTCACAAAGCTCCTCTCAGTGGTGTCCAATGAACATCTCTCTTCCCTCCTCTTCATCACCTGGTCACCCTGTATACTATTGTACTCACAGGTGTTCCCCAATTATTGTTGTATTAATACACCTGGTCTTTCCAATTAGAATTATTTTTGTAGAGGACAAAATCTCACTATATAGTGTAGACAGGCAAAACTGGCCAGGGAATATAGGTCTACACAATATAGGTCTACAGATCTAAACAATAATTTAGGTCTGAACCACCACCTAATGGTTATGTGAACATTGATAAATAAGACATTTCTGGGTTCCAATATCTTGACAGAGGTGGGCTTGATTAGCTTTAATTCCCTTCATACTCTCAAATGTCACATCATTTAAGCCTGGGGTATTCTTGCATCATACTCATTATGGAGTTTTGAATTCTGACAGCATCTAATTACTGTTACTGACTGGTATCCTTCATTAGCATAGTTTCTACTTCGATTCATTAGTTCATTCATTTCCCAAATAATTATTGAACTTCTACTATGTGCCAAGCACTCTTTTAGGCGGTGAGGATATATTAGTAGACCAGCAGACCAAGTAGTCCAAATCTCACAGAAATCACATCTTCATCTAGGAGGTAGATCATGTGTAATAAATATATCCACAAGTCAGTTAGTAATGTGCTATGAAGGAGGACAGAGTATGGCTGGTGGAGAGGATGTGTTACACTGGGAGGTACCACATGTACCTAGAATGGTTATTGAACAACCATGTGGGTATTTGGGATGAGAGCATGTCAGGCAGAAGGAACTACAAATGCTAAAGCTCTGAGGCAGTGCATGATCGGTGGGTTTGAGGAACCATGAGAAGCCCCATGTAAGGGGCTGAGTGAGTGAAGGGGAGTGATAGAATGGCAGGTTGTGGAAAATCCAGGGGCTGGATCATGAGAGCCTTGTCATCCATGCTAGGGTATTTGAATTGTATTCTACAGGAGATGAAAAGCCACTAAGAGGTTATAAACAGGGAGTAGCATGATCTGATTTATGTTTTAAAAGGATGACTCTGCCTGGTGAGTAGTGAATAAGAGGGAAGGAAGGGCAAGGGGTAGAAACCGGAAAATCAGTAAGGGCTTTTTGAAGAACTAGATGGGTTTTAGTAGTGAACATGGGTTTTAATAATGAAAGGATTCGAAAGTGTTTTAGTGGACAGGAAGAGATCCATGGTACAATGACCAAGAAGGAGAAGATATATGTAAAGAAAACTTCATTTCAACTAACACTGCTAGTTTTAAAAGTTAAAAGTTTCTATAGCTGGCAGTTATAGAAGTTAACCTCTTTGAGTAAAATCTCATATTACCTTTATTTACTACCTATGGTCTGTGCTTTAGTATATGGATGAGTGAAGTAGAAATATTACTTCTATACAATGCCCTATTACTTTCCTGGACACAGCATCTACAGTTCTTTCTATATTATACCTGCTGTCCTCCCTGAGATCTAATGTAACCATTTCTTCCAGGCATTTTTCTCCTTTTCCTACAAGTTTTGCTTTATGATCTTCTTGACTCTCTGTCCAAACGTATTCTTCTCTTCTTCATGGGTGCGTTCAATCTATTGTTAACTACCCACCTTTTTAGTCTGTTGAACTATGGGTTCCAGAGACAAAATCCTATGTTGCAGTACTAAATACATAATGACTTTTTTTTTTATCCTCCTCTCTTCATCTTATTCCTGCCCTTGAAGTACTAGAAAAGGTGAAAACTTCATCTGAGCTCCCCTTGTGTTTTCTTGCCCCAGCCTTCAGTGCTACTAGACATGGGTATCTCCCAGGTTCTTCCTTCTGTGACAAGTGTTTTAATATAAATCCAGAATGTGAGCACTTGTAGGGTTGGTAAACCTTGGCTGCATATCCGTATTATTTCATGGTCCAAAAAGCAAGAAATCTTCTTTTTTTTTTCAGATTTATTCATTCATTTGGGGGTGGGTGGAGTGCAGGAGAGAGAATCTCAAGCAGATTCCTTGCTGAGTGCAGAGCCCGATGTGGAGCTCCATCACATGACCCATGAGATCATGACCCAAGGTAAAACCAAGATCAGGCGCTTAACCGACTGAGCCACCCTGGCGTCCCCAAAGAAGGAAGCTTCTTAAAAAACCATGTCCCATCTCCATTTGATTACCACCATTTTTAAAAATTAGGGTATTACCAACCACTGCCAAACATTTCTGATTATCAGAGGTGTGTGGCCTGTGCATGGTCTTTTGAGCTCATTTCATACGGTGTATCTTAGAACGTCCACTCTCTCAAAGGGCAAAACTCTTAACATCTTCCTTCCTCCCCACCCCCACCCTTTTCTTTTCCATACCTCTTCAGCTTACCATGAATTCTTCCATTCTCAGCATATGTTTATCTGCAGGATTTCTGTTATTTGCAATCTCTCTTCATAGGCTCTAAAAACATTCCAGATAATTATTTCTTCCGTGTCTCCACTATCACTTCCCTAGGAATACCATCTTGCATTGGTAGCACAAATACTTGGTGACTAATATATATGGGAAACCATATACAGCACTTAATTTCTAGCTCATTAGGACAAGTTTCCTTGTATCCATGCTTGGAAGATGTTCTAAACTATCTGTTTCTGGCACATACTGTTTTTTGTTTTGGGGTTTTGCTTTCCTTTGATAGTCGCTTCTCCCTGAACTTGTTACAATGCAAGTCAAGGATGGAATGCTCGTAATTAACAATTAAATTCCAGTTTCCTTGTCTCATCTCAACATCAGGAAAGCTAAAGTCAGGCCCACATTCTGATATTATCAGGAGCAAAGATTTCTGCCCACCTCTCTTCTTTGAACTAAAAATGTTGCTCCCACTAGAATGAATCAGAGTCAAATAGAAGCCCCGAGCAATATCAAACTAATTTAATTTGGAAAGCATGTCACCAGAGGGCACAGGAAAGAGGTATATTGGCACATTTGCTGACTAACTGACTGCTTTTGAAACATCTGTATCCATCTTGGATTGCACTTGGCCACAGTCCAGAGAAAATTTGGTTCTTTTTCTGCTAGGCTTTGTTTTGGTACCAGTGCATTAGGGAGCACATGAAACACCCTTCCTGAGAAATATTTAAAACAAAACGCCATTGTTCTGGAATGGTTGTAGGCACAGACCTGCTTAGGGGAAGGGGTGCACTAAGTAACCTCTGGGGCACTTTTGAGGTCTTGGATCTGCTGAATTTCCACTGTAACCAGAGTTATACCGAACTGCTTCTTCTATAAAAATCCCTCCCAAAGGTCTCCCTTACTGGAAGAGAAGTGAGCAGCATGCAAATGAGCAGCCTCAAGCCTTTCTGGGATTATTGTTTTGGCACCAACTCCCTACCTCTTTCTGTGCCCAGCTCTCATCCCAAAAGCTTAGTCCTGGGCCACACTAGAGCAGCCAGAGGGTGGCTCCGTGGACAGTTCTCTACTTTCCCTAAGATGGCTCCATCCCTCCATCTGAAGGTCAGATGGCACACGGATGTGCCCCCCCCGTCCCCACTCTACCGCCTATCTGCCTTCCAGTCTAGATTCACCTCTCTAATCTATAAAAGACATCTGGTTGTCTTTGCAGGGATCTATTTCATTGCTTCAGCCTCAACAGCAGCAAAAACCCCTGGGGAAAAGGGCTTAGTTGCAACAATAGTTAGTGTAGTGGAAGCTGGAAATGGGTAGAGAACATTTGAGCTCTGTTGACATGAGCCTCTATATGGCCAGTTCGGTCTGTGAACAATGTAGGACTTGGACACATTAAAGCAATGAAAATCAAAAATTGCCTTTAAATTAGACCTGGCCCCTACACTCAGACAGCAGCCTTTAGTACGCACCCGCTGTACCCTGAGCACCGCAGGAAGCTCCATGTAATTCTGCTCTGCTCCTTCTTTCACTTTTTAGACGGTTGCTTCATTCCCAGGCACATGGTGGATGCTTACCCAATATTTGTTGTCTTTGACTCTCTTACATCGAAACCCCTAAACTGCGATCTCAGAGGAGTAACACTGATATCTTAATGACAGAGAAGACATGTTAGGAGAGAGAAGGGTCACTGCCTAAGCAAAACTGAGATAGCCTTCGTAAACATAGGCAGGATATACATGTTGATTTCCATGTGAGCACGCGTGCATGCACATAACATACTTTCTTTCCATAAAGGATACTCAGTTTACCCGGGACATGTTAGATCTGGGAGAGGAGCCTTGCAGCCGTGTAATCCTAGATCCTTACAGTCCCTGACCCCCACCACTCACCACAATTCCCAAATACAAGCCAGCTTCAGCCACATACACATCCACGTGCATGCACACACACACACATACACACACACCCATACACTGGAAAAGGAGAACCAAGGCAACACAACCATCTCCCACACAGCTGAGGTAGCCAGTCCTTGCCTGGGTAGCATCCGGCCCCAGAGCTTTAACTTTGCAGATGAGGCTGACACAGTGTTGCACCACCGCCCCCTCCCACTCCAGATTCCTATGATGGAACTGGTATCTGCTGAATGAGCAGTCTGCATTCCAAACCCAGCATCTGGGGTGTAAGAACTCAGATCCTGGAACTTATTTCAAGGTCAATTTGCTTTAGAATCAAAACCCATTTACCATAAAGTAGAGATATGCTAGAGAGAGGAGGAGGGCCTCGGGAAGGGAAGGCACGTTCATTAAAACAGCTGTAGGAAAACTGAACACCATGCACGCGTGTGTGCACACACACACACACACACACACACCCTCACCACCTGTGTCTTTTTAAAACCCTGTCTGGATCTGCGTTTTTTTTTCCTCCACATTCCCTCCACTGCTGTGGCTCCTGTGAGTTGAAGGGCGCAACTGCCAGAGGAGAGGGGCTGGGGAAGAGGGCTGTTTCCACATCTCATCTTCTTGGGTTAAAAACAGGCAAGATCTCCTCTAGCTCAGCTGCAGCCTTCCATCTCATTCCGAGTCACCAGGCCATTACTAAACTATTACCAGTTCCTTGCAGGCATTTTCCGGAGCCACTGACAGATTTCCTTGAGCCCATAAGGAAAGCTCAGGGTGTCAGGGAGAATTGGCAGTGGCAATTTCCACCTCATTGTCAAATTGCTTCCTCTGTTTTACGATGGCCTGTCTCTCCCCTTGTCCTCTGTCTGTGGTCATTTCTTATTTCCCAGTTTTGAGGAATAGTTTTTCCTCTGTCTTTCAACTCCCAGATTCTGTGCCTGGGCAATGGAGATCCTCACTGAGCAGTTTGCCCTGAGGCTGCCATGGTTAGCTGGGGGGGTCAGGAACCTGGCAGCGGAGAGGAGGGTGCGGGCAGACAGGTGCATCTGTGCTCTCCCTTGTTGTCTCACAGGCCTGCCACAGATGTGAGCCATTTAGCCCTGCCCACTTTCTCCGGAGCCCCGCCCCCTCTCTCCATCAGTATTTGTAGATGATTTGCCATCCTGGTGAAGAACCAGCTCTGTAAGTGAAGGAAGCTGAGGGAGCAGCTGAGAGCAGCCAGGACCACTGGTTAGCTCATTCTGAGGATTCTACCGAAGGCCAAGCAAGAAAAGGAAGCAAAAGCCAATTTGTTGAATATGTTCACCTAATGCCACTCTCTTGATCCCATGACTGCCTGAACCTGGGGTCCTGCACACACCCTCGACCTTGGCTCCTGTGAAAGGCGCAAGCATGATCCATAGGCCATGGTCATGTTCATTCATCAGCTGGTCTCACAGTTACTCCATGAGCCCCTGCTGCATACATTCTCAGCACCACGCAGGTTCTGGAAGGTTTACAAAAGAGGCTTGAGACAAAAATCCCAGCTTGCTAGGAGCCGTGAGCTTCCAGCAGATGGGTCGACACATCCTGGAAAGGCCACTGGGGCTACTGTGAGTCAGGGTTGGTGCTAGCTTTTAACACCGGCCCCTCTGCTTGTGAAATGGCTGCTATCACCAACCCCTTGTTGCTGAGAACCCCGACACTGGGAGAGGTTAGTAACTTGATCCAGTTCCAGAGTGAGCAGGCTTGGGAGAGTCAGGAATTGAACCCCGCTCAGACTCCTCTTCAATCCAGGCATTTAACCAATGTGTGTGCCATCTCAGGAAGTCTGGTGATCGCTTTGATGGGAAATCTGTCTGCTCACCCACACTTTGGGACGCAGAGGCAGATTCAAGGCGAAAAAGCCTTCTCTGGCTGTAAGACTCTTGGCTTTACCACCTCCCAATGTTTAAGGGGTGAGGGAGGCAGGGCAAAAGGAGGGCCACGGCCTGGGATCCAGTTATAATAAGATAAGGAGCTGGAATGGAGGCGGCAGGGACCCACAGTGATGCCAGTCACATGATAGGAGATTATCCAGCGTCTCACTTTCAACGAAGCAATTTCAAATCTCAGCGTGTTTTCCAATTTCATAGTCTTGGTGGACAATATGCAGCAGCAACAGCTTTTTGCGCTCTGAGACCTGGGACAGACAATGGCAGTTTCATAACCCAGGGGACCTTTAAACAAGAACTGACAAAGCAGTGACAATCTCAGAAAAAGTCACCCAGAGCTAGCCCCAGAAAACTGGGCCAAATTGCAAGGAAGAGCTTCAGGCCAGCTCTGGCCTGAGGGGATAACTTCGCACCTCCCTTGACCATGGCTTCAGGGGATTCCTCTGGGTCTGCTCTCTTTCCTAGGGCTGACAGAACGGGCAGTCGACTCCGGGTCTACACTGCAGGAGCTAACCATGCCTCGGTGTTGGCCTCTTCACATCCTGGGGGAACGTCAGCAGTTCTGCCCCCTTGGGAAGAATAAGAGATCAAAAGAAAAAGAACTGACCCATTTTTTTTTTTTAAGTGTGTATTTTCTGGCATAGATCTCTAGCTGTTAATAATAAAACTGGAGTGGGGACTGGGTGGCCAGCAAGTGGGGGGCAGGAACTTACCCTTCTGGGTGTCATGGCACTTCCAGGAACTGCTCTTTCTGGCCAGGTCACACCAGGGACAACTAGAAATAGAATCGTGTGTCTGCAGCCCTTTCAGATGCTTACTCTCTGCACTGAGGGAAGGGAGCACACAATTCAAAAAGCAGCTCCTCCAAATCCCTTCTTCTCATTCGAGACCAGTGGTGGGCATCAGCCCTGGATCCCGGTGACACCTTATGAGCATTGAGGTCTCCACATCTTGGTGCATGGTGGAGTTAAGAGGCCACGCTGTGTCCCTTCCTGATACCAAATATTTGAAGTCTTCTGCAAAGCAGGGAGAGAACTGCACCATGTGTGTCTGTATATGACACATGGAATTTCAGACAAAGGTAATGAGCCTAGGGTACAAGAAAGCAAGAGCTAAACTGCTGGTGACCAGAGCCCACTATTTCCTCAGCTACAAAGTCAAGGATGGGACATGAAGGTCACTAAGGTGGAAGGTCCGTGCACCTCTAAGTGGGGGATGCCATGGACGTAAAAAGACCTCAGGTCTCCCAGGCTGTGTGGTTTTGGGCTAAACAGTTAACTTCTCTGAGTCTCAGTTTCTTCTGTGACCCAGGAATGGTAAAAATGCCTCCGAGTGGTATGGTAAGGATGATGTGATCATGGATGTCACCTTCTTGGCATGATGCCTGGCTCTTGATCAATGCCCAGTGAGCGGAAGCTGAAATTATTAATTTTCAAAGATTAGACTACTCAAGTTGAGTTGTGATAAGGCTCCAATTTTTACTAAATTTGAAAGAAATGCCTGTTCCATCACAGATTCCATCTTCGGGCTGACGTTTGATGGTCAATGTCCGAAAGGAAGGAAGGACATACCCCGGAGGAGTAGCCTGAGGAAGGGGGCCACGAGGTCCCAATGGAACCCATTGCAAGAAATGTGTTCTTCACAAGAGGCCAAGGGGACGCCGGAATAATTGAAAAAATGATTTCATAGACCACAGCATGAGGGCCCAGGCTTTGGGCAAACGAAGATATATGGCTTGTATCCATGGTTAGTGGGATGGTGAGTAAGGCCCTCAGAGGTCTGCTAGTAGGAGCTGACTTAGGAGTGTCAAGGTCAAGGACAGTGCTCAGATGTGCAGGCCAACGGCCGGCTCCCAGATAAAAGCACCCAACTGGAATCTTTGCTGCAAGAAGTGGGTCCGATGGGAAAGCAAAAAGGCATTCCATCCCCTTAAGGGAAGTGGGAAGTAAGGAATGGAAGCTTCAAGGAAGACCACTTGTGGAGGGCCAGACCAGCTCAGGCTCTGTGTCCTCCCATGGGCTTGATCCCAAGGCTGTAGGGCTCAGCCTTGGGAAGTGGCCTCGGATATGATGAATTTCACCTGCTTTTACTGAGGTGAGGTTGAATCGGGGGTGTCACAGAAACAGACACCTGCTGCAGAGGCCGAGGAAGAGGATGACCCCCAGGCCCCTGGCGAACACGGTCGGAGCGAGGGCTGAGCTTCCTGCTGTTCTGTGCACGGGCTTCAGCCAGCCAGAAGTTGCTATTCCTATTAGTGGAGCTCTGCTGCACACCTTTTTGTGGTGTGGCTGGGTAAACTTGTGTTCCACCATGTTAAGTTTAACCACAGAAGCGTCGCTCATAGTGCACTGTTGTCAGGAGTTCAGCATTTGATAAACATGTGAGGTGACAATGTAAAGTGCTTCATCTGTAACTGTCTGCAATTTCAATTCAATTTAACTCAATAAGCACATGTTTGACATCTAATATGCATCCATTTCTTTTCCTGGGCTCTGCTTCCCTCCATGAAACTTTGCACACTTTTGGACAGACTTTGGGCTGAAAACATTTGATTCATAAATTTCAATAGCTTGGTGATGCATTACCACAGCCAAAATATCTTTCACATTAACATTGAGATGAGCAGTCTAAACAGTTCTAGCACATTTTGTATGACTCTAGTGTATTAGTTATCTATTGCTGCATAACGAATCAGCCCAAATCTGAGTGGTTCAAACCGCAATAACAGTTTATTATCTCTCATGGTTTCTGTGGATCAGGAAATCAAGAGCAGCTTGGCTGGCAGTTTTGGGTCAGGGTCACGTATGAGGTTGGAATCTGATGCAGGCTGGGGCTGAAGGCCTTTGTAGGCTTGGCTGGGGCTGGAACCGCTACCAAGGCAGCTCTGTCACGTGGCTGCCACGCCGGTGCTGCTCTTTGACTGAGGGCACGTTTTGTGTGCTTCAGATATGGGAGAGGGCTTTCCCTCCAGCAAGCGATACAAGAGAGCAAGGCAAAAATGCCTTTCATGACCGAGCCTCTGAACTCACATACCATCCCTTCCATAGTATTCCATTAGTCACATCGGGCCAGCCTGGATTCTTTGTGGAAAGAGACAATAGAGATGCGCCTACCAGGAGGTAAGACTCACTGGAAGGAAACTCCAGGATTGGCTACCACAGCTAGCAATCGGCATTTGCAGTCTGCTTTTGGACTATCTTTAGAAGCATATGTCATATGCACAGACATGCACATAGACAATTCTAGCTCCACATGGAAAAAGTCTAGCTTTTCCCACCTCGGTTGACATATTTGTGTGTATCTCATTGGCTCTGGTGACTTCCGTCCCACCACCCAATTCCAGTTCAGTCACAGCACTATGCCTCTGTCCTAATGCCTCTCTTTCATCTTTAGTTTCTTTTCTGTTTCAGGTGCCAATTCCTTGCAACCAGCAACAGGGCTGGTGCATGAGGTCAGGTCCTTAGCTCAGTTTGAATTAAAAACCTTTTGTCTTTCCTCCTTGCTCTTTTCCTCTTCCCTTATGTAAGTGGCTACCCCTTTGATCTATTGTTATTTAAGTCCCAGAGCAATATGATTCCACTCAGAGGAGCTGGAGAGGCAAGGAGCCAGAGGATTTATCCTGTAATTACCAAATTCATGTACATATGCAGAGTGTAGCATATGATTATAAAATGTTATTGTACACGCAGGAACCAGAACTTATTTCTGCACAGATCCAAGGTATCATTTGAAGTTCAAGTTCTATTTGATTTTCTCCACTAACCTGTGCTAGGACCTCCCGCTATGACCTCCTACTTAACTTATTCAAGTAAAGCCAAATGCATCATTCCTTCTGAGGTCAGCTCCCCCTGATGACTCACATTTTTCTATCCATGTTTCCACATAAAAAGGTGCAAAGGCTAAAAACTTGAGCATCTCCTTAGTTGACATGATCTTCTTTGCCCCGTATAAACATATAATGACAGGCTGACAAGTCTCTCTTCTTCATCCTTCTTTTCCATTCCCCTAACCACATTTTCCAGGTATCTGTCATTTTGCCACACATTATCTGCACCAGTATCCTGAATCATCTCGCCACATCCAATGCCTCCAACTCAAATGGTTCTGCATGCTTTGACCAGATCAATTATTCTTAAATGGCATCCTGGTCATATCATTTTTATGTTCAAAGTACCTTCCAGTTTTTCTCCACTGATGTCAGGATGAAGTCGAAACTCATTGGCCGGGTATATAGGATCCTCAATATTTTTCCCAAAGTAATTTCTACTTACGTTTCATTCCCATCCATCCTGAAGCTCTTACCATGGGCTTCTACTCTATTCAGGCTCTTCCCTACCCCGGTACAGCCTTGCCCTCCCATCCAAATTATATCCATCCATGCTCCCTGCAGCCCCATCACAACAGCTTTGTGACGGCTCAAGCTCCTCCTGGACTCTCCCTGTTTTAAACTCCATTGCGGGTATCGTCCATGATGTTCAATTGCCCTGATGCATAACCTTGTATTAAAATCAATCTCTCAGGGTGCCTGGGTGGCTCCGTGGGTTAAAGCCTCTGCCTTCGGCTCAGGTCATGATCTCAGGGTCCTGGGATCGAGCCCCGCACCGGGCTCTCTGCTCAGCAGGGAGCCTGCTTCCTCCTCTCTCTCTCTCCGCCTACTTGTGATCTCTATCTGTCAAATAAATAAATAAAAATCTTTAATAAATAAATAAATAAATAAAATCAATCTCTCTTGCTCTGGGTGTAGAAATCCTGAAATAATAGGCTTTTTGTAGACAACACTGTGGGTCCTCTCCAGCCACCTGGGTTGAGCACACTGCTTCACATATGAGAACAACTCAAGATTCATTTACAGATGAATTCTATGAGCCAGAAACCCTAATGAAAGCCCCAGGAACAAGGTTTTTAACGGCTCCCTTTCTTCCTCTTCTGGCTCTAAGCTACTTTGGTGGAAAGAGCTAGATTTCCTATCTTGGTTAAACCCAAAACAGCCCCTCAGTGAGGGGCATGGCAGAATCCTGCCCAGCAGAGGGGACACTCCATTTGCTCTGCTGTTTCTGATTCTCCAGTTTTGCTTGCTTGCTTGCACTAGGTTATTTTCTCTCTCAGTTTACCCTGTTTATTGTTTGACAATTTAACGATTGTTTTTGGTGCCAATGGCAAGTGTCCTATATAGGGCTACCCACTGTGGGAAGCTGGAGTAATTGCGCTTGTACATTTTTGTTTTCCACAAGATGCTGCTAGGGTGATAGAGCCAGGATGGTACAAATGACTGAAACAAAGAAATGTATTTCTCTTGTCGCCAAGGGCAGAGACTCCCACCTCCTTTGCTAGATGAAGGCATGGAAGCAAGAGAAAGACAGGCACCCTGAGATCTGCTGTCTTCTGGAAGAGGAAAGTCTCTCCTTGGTGTCTTCTCCCTGACAGAGAATAATGACCTTAAACCCACATCCTAATTAGCATTTATATTAAGTGAACTAGGGACTGGGTAGAAAGGTTGAAGATAGAAGCATGTTTTGGCTGTTAGGGAGGAGTGAATAAGGGGGAGTAGTTATTTACTTGTCCAGCAAATAAGGATCCATTAAGTGCCAGCCCCAGGGACTGGCATTGTTATTTGTACAAAAAAACACCAAGAAATAAATCCAGCTCAAATGCAAACCACAGTCTGCCTTTTCGGTGCCTTTTCCTCATCAAGGAGTCTTTGATCTTCTCTGGATTAAGTCAAAGGCTGTCGATGGAAACCCAAACTGAGTCGCAGTCGGGAAACCACACAGCATGAAAGCAGCGATGGAGGAGGCCGAGGTCATAGTTTCCATTACTAAGTGTGGGCAAGGTGCTTCCCTGCCGTGTGTTCTCTCAGACTTGGCCTTGTCTGGGTTTAAATGACTTTAATAATAGAGCTTTGGCCATACCGCAATGCCCCACTATTAAGCGGGGCATAATAATAGTGAAATAATCCACCATGCCAAGCAATTTAAGCCTAAGCTCTCAGTGTGGCTGAGCGAAACTAGATTTGGAAGGGCAGGGCCAGTGTGTCTCAGGGAACGTCACCAAAGAAGCCACTGTTCACCGATGCAGAGCATGTAGGATCGAGGCCCGTAGACCACAAACCTCCACACAGGGCAGCCTGTGTGAGATTATCATTTGAACAAATAATTCCAGCTATTATAGGTAGCATGACTATAAAAGAACCAGAAAGATCAAGGGTGAAAAATTTGATATCTAATCACAACGTTGTCCCCACCTTTATGGGACACTATTAAATCCCCATTGTCTAACAATATGAAGCAACTCCACCAAATGGTGTTAGAGAAGACTTTACAAGCCAGACATGAGAAAAGAGATAGAGACATGGAAAGAGGGAGAGAAGGAAGAGACAGAAAAAGAAAGAGGGAGAAATGAATAACTGACAGGCTTGAAGGGGAACCGGAAATGGTATAGGCATACTTTCTGGAGACATTCCAGGGAACAAGGTCTGGAGACTAGGACAAGGTCTTCATCTGCAGCTGATCGAGGCCAGCAAATATTAGATTCTCAGGGCCCATTGCTTTGAAAAATGGTGTGATACCCACACAGAGAAGGCTCAAAAGAAGGAGCTTTCTCTTTAACTGAGATTTTTGTACCCGCCAGTCTGCAGACAGCATCTGAGAAACATCCAAACTAGCGAAAGGAATCATTCTTTTTATAAAAACTTACTACGTCACCTTGAACATTGAGCACTTTCCTGTCACTTCATCTCATTCACTGATTTGAAAATGGTTACCAAGTAAATGGTGTGGACTTGGTTTTTCGAGTACTAGAAACAAAGCAGAATCATTTCCTGCCTCCATAGAGTCTACAGTCTAGTTTATGGAATAGGTTGGGAGAGTGACAGTAAATAAATAAATATAGCAACGTCCATTCTATTATCTTTTAGTAATTGCTACCTGAGTCTTCAATCTTCATTTCATAGAAGATGGGACTATAAATTCAGAGGGTTCAAATATCTCATTCAGCATTTTGCAGCTACTGCTATCAGAGGCAGAATTTTAGCCAAGGTCTGCTAACCCCGAACGTATAATCTCTCTACCGTATACACTGGCTACTTTTCCACCCCCAGGAGAGAAAGGTCAGTAGCAGCAGAAGGAAAAAAAATGGGAAACCAACAAAATTGAAATCATGGGTCATGTTACAATTGGGGTTGACTAGCCCAGGAGAATTAACACTTGCTCATCAAAAAGTTCAAATGTATAATTTGGGCACTAAAGCCACAAAAATAACATAGCAGGACCAGGTTGTTATGAAAGCAAGGAAACCAGAAACATAAACTTACAGGAAGATCAGTATCAATACAGCAGCAGAGAAGTGTGGGCACCATTTCTCCTCTCTCTGAGCAAGTGAATAGAGAATGGCAAGGAGCCCTCCTAAGTTGTCCTCAAAGGTAATTCCACTCACAGTTTCATAAAACTTCCAGCCATGAATGTGTCTTTTTTGCCAGCTCCTGGCTGTTTGCAAGCCATGCAGACATTTGTGTGAGATATACAAAGCCATTTCAGCCGCTCAAAAGCTATCAGCACTTACATGCTAGGTTTGAGCAAGACGGATCCTGCAGTACTCAGGGCATCAAAGGGGATTACCCAGAAACCGATAACAGATTTTAATTTAGATGATCATGATGGGGGCTTGGGAGGAGGAGGCTGAGAAATGGACAGATTTAACTGCAGGGTGGTAAAGGGAAGGCGATGAAACTGATGATAAAGGTACTTTTGGAGGTTTATTTAACCAGCCACCATGTGGTCTCTTATGCCGTGGCCTTTCCTTTGTGATACACAGCAGGCCAGGGTAGAAAAACACCCCAAAGCAGGCTGGCCCAGTGCCTAGGATGCTAGCCTGCTGGGGAGACTTTAATAGCTATTAGTGCTCTTTGTTACCCTGGAAAGAAACAAAACATCCTGTTAAGACCCCAGACTACTGAACACAATATATACTGGTTTCTGGGTGGGGTAAGAGGGTGTCCCAAGTTCACAGAGCTCCTTTTGCTCTCAGTTCCCACATGCTGACTCTCTCTCTCCCTTTTCCCCTAGTCTTTCCTTCTCTCCTTTGTCTTGGCCAGTGTTTGAAAGCTTTCATTGTAAAAGTGTTTCCACTGTATTCCCAATTCATTTCTATCATTTCTAGTTAAAGGCCAATGATCTGCTTCTATCTAATGAGTGACCACTTAGGACCTATTTCTATAGGAATCTCATTCATTGACTAATTTACTCAATTATTCAACAAATATTTATCAATTGATCAACTGCCATCTGCCAAGAGCTGTGGTAGATGCTAGAAAATGCTGCAGTGGACACAACAGACTTGGTCCCTGTCTTACTGGGGAGAATTTCATTGATGCAACGGTTATAAACAAAGCACAAGAACAAGGATAGTGAACAAATATTTACAATTTCTAGTAAGTAATATTAAAAAATTAGTAGAGAACTGAAAGAACGATTGTAAAGCTGATTTGAATGAGATCATCCAAGAAGGGCTCTAAGGCAGCTGAGGTTAGAAATCCTAAGGAAAGACAATTTACGCTGACTTAAAAATGACGAAAACACACTTACATAATAAAAATAGTTCAAAAAAACCTAGAACTAGAAGGAAGCACCTCATCCTGATAAAGGACATCTACAAAACACCCATAGTTATCATCATACTAACTGGTGAAAGACTTCGAGCTTTCCCCCTAAGATCGACAGTAAGGCAAGGGTGTCCACTCTTGACACTCACATTCTGGTTCTATCCAGGGCAATTAAGCAAGAAAAATAAATAAAAGAGATCCAGGTTGAAAAAGGGAGACTTAAAAGTATGTTTGCAGATGACATGATTTTATCTAAAGAAAATCCTAAGAACTAAGAAGCGGGTTCAGCAAGGTTGCAGGATATACGATAAATATATGAAAATAAAGTGTACTTTTGTAAATATACAGAAATAAGCATACACTAGCATTGAACAATCTAAAGGTGAAATTAAGAAAATAATCCTATTTCCATAGCATTGAAAGGAATAAAATGTCCTGGGATCATTTTAACAAAAGACACGCACAACTTACACTCTAAAAACTACAAAATGTTGCTGAAAGAAATGTAAAAAGACCTAAGTAAGTGGAAAGTCACTCTACGTTCATGGATTGAAAAACTTAATATTGTTAAAATGCTAAACTTTCAAATTTATCAATAGATTCAATACAATTTCTATAAAAATCAAAGCTGCCTTCTGGGGGGAAGAGGGCAGAAATTGACAAGTTGATACTAAAATAAATATGGAAACACAAGAGACCTTTGTGGAGTTGTGGAATAGTCACAACAGTCTTCAAAAAGAACAAAGTTGCAGGACTCACATTTCCTGATTTTAAAACTTACTGCAAGGCTATATATAAATCAGATGTCAGTGTGGTACTGACATAAGGACAGACACATAGACCAATGAAATAGAATAGAATGTCCAGAAATAAAACTCTCACATTTATGGTCAATTAGGTTTTGACAACCATGCCAAGAAAATTCAATAGGAAAAAGAATTATCTTTTCGACAAATGGTGCTGGGACAGCTGGATAGCACATGCAAAATAATTAATTTGGAATCCTGTCTCACATAATATATAAAGATTAACTCAAAATTGATCATGGACTTAAATGTAATAGCTAAACACAGAGGTACGTTTTTGTAGCATTAAGTTAAGAAATGGCTTAATGATTTTCATAACCATTGTTATATATATATGACAAACAAACACTACTGACCAAAGAAATAAAACAAATAAATTGAACTTCATCAGATTAGAACTTCTTGTGATCCAAAGGGTACTATCAAGAAAGTGAGAAGGCAACTCAAGGAATGAAAGGAAATGTTTGCAAATCACATATTTGATAAGGGACCATTAGCCAGAATATATTGAAACCTCTTACAGCTCAATAACAAAAAGACCAATAATCTACATGAAAAAATAGGAAAAGGATCTGAGTAGACATTTCTCTGAAGATACACAAACAGCATATAAGCACATGAAAATATGCTCAGTTTCACTAGTCATTAGAAAAATGCAAAGAAGGGGAGCCTGGGTGGCGCGGTCAATTAAGCATTCCACTCTAGGTTTTGGCTCGGATTGTGATCTCAGATTTGTGAGGTCAAGCTCCAAGTCAGACTCCACGCAGAGTGTGGGGTCTGCTTGAGATTCTCCCTCTGTACCTTCTTGTGCTCTCTCTGTCATTCTCTCTCAATTAAATAAAGAAATCTTTTTTTAAAATGCAAAGGAAAATTACAGAGAGACACCACTTCACACTCCTTAGGCAGGTTATAATAAAAATTACAGATAAGCGAAATAAGTCAATCGGAGAAAGACAACTATCATATGATCTCCCTGTTATGAGGAAGTGGAGATGAACATGGGGGTTTGGGAGGTAGGAAAAGAATAAATGAAACAAAATGGGATCGGGAGGGAGACAAACCATAAGTGACTCTTAATCTCACAAAACAAACTGAGGGTTGCTGGGGGGAGGGGGGTCAGGAGAGGGGGGTGGGGTTATGGACATTGGGGAGGGTATGTGCTATGGTGAGTGTTGTGAAGTGTGTAAACCTGGCGATTCACAGACCTGTACCCCTGGGGATAAAAATACATTATATGTTTATAAAAAAATAAAAATAAAAAAAATTACAGATAATGACAAATGTTGGAGAGTATGTGGAGGAACTTTATCCCTCTGGCTTTGATGATGGGGTTTTGAGATGCTGTGGCCATTTTGGAAAACAGTTTGAAAGTTTCTGAAAACCTTAAACACAGAGTGTCCTATGACCTAGCAAATTTACTTCTAGGTATATATACACACAAAAGAAGTGAAAACAAATGCCCACACTAAAACTTGCACATGTATGTTCAGAGCAACATTATTCATTATAGCTAACTGTGAAAATAACTGAAAAGACAGCTAATAAATGAAGAGACAAAATGTGGTATGTCTATATAATGAAATATTTGTTGGCCATAAAAAGGAATGACAGATTAGTACATATACAGCATAGATAAATTTTGAAAAATTATGCCAAGTAAAAGAAGTCAATCATAAAGGTCATATATTGTATAATTCTATTTGTATACACTGCCCAGAATTGGCAAATCTATAGAAACAGGAGTAAACTAGTTGTTGCCTAGGGCTGAGGGTGAGGAAGGTGTCAAGAGTGACAGTTAATGGGTGCAGGCATTTCTTTACAGGGGAAAGAAAATGTTTTAGAATTGACTGGTAAATGGCCACATAGGTTTCTCGATATACTACACAAAACTGAATTATACAATTTAAATTGGTGAAGTGTCAGGTACAGGTATATCTTGTTTTATTATGCTTTGCTTTATCGTGCTTGGCAAATACTACATTTTTTTTCAAATTTAAGGTTGGTGGTGACCCTGCTTCAAACAAGCCTATCCATGCCATTTTTCCAACAGCATCCACTCATTTTGTGTCTCTGTGTCAAATACTGGTAACTATTGCAATATTACAATTTTTTTCATCATTCTTTTATTTGTTATGATGATTTGTGGTCAATGATCTTTGATGCCACTACTGTAATTGTTCTGGGATGCCACAAGCCACGCCCATATAAGATGGTGAACTTAACCGTAAAATATTTGTGTTCTGAGTTCTCCATTCACCAGCCTTTCCCCCATCTCTCCCTTTCCTCGGACCTCTCTGATCCCTGAGACACAGCGATATGGAAATTAGGCTAGTTAATAACCTTACAATAGCCTCTAAGTGTTCAAGTGAAAAAAGAGTCACACATCTCTCACTTTAAATCAAAAGCTAGAAATGATTAAGCTTAGTGACTAAGGTGTGTCAAAAACTGACACAAACTGAAAGTGAGGCCTCTTACACCAAACAGTTAGCCAAGGCGTGAATGCAAACAAAAAGTTCTTGAAGGGAACTAAAAGTGCTCTTCCAGTGATCACACAAATGATAAGAAAGCAAAATAGCCGGGGCGCCTGGGTGGCTCAGTGGGTTAAAGCTTCTGCCTTCGTTGACTCTGGTTATGATCCCAGGGTCCTGGGATCAAGCCTTGCATGGGGCTCTCTGTTCAGTGGGAAGCCTACTTCCCCCTCTCTCTTTGCCTGCCTCTCTGCCTACTTGTGATTTCTGTCTGTCAAATAAATAAATAAAATCTTAAAAAAGAAAGAAAGAAAGAAAGCAAAACAGCCTTATTTTGGATATGGAGAAAGTTTCAGTGGTCTGAAGAGAAGATCAAATCAGCCCCAGCATCTCCTGAAGCCAAAGCCTGATCCAGAGAAAAGTCTTAACTCTACTCAGTTCTGGGAAGGCTGAGGGAAGGAAGCTTCAGAAGGAAAGTCTGAAGCAGAGGTTAGTTCATAAGGACAGAAGCCATCTTTATAATATCAAAGCACAGTGAAGGAATCAGTAAGTGTTGATGAAGAAGCCATAGCAAGTTATCCAGAGAAGGTGCTGCTAAGATAATAATAAAAGGTGGGTGCATTAAATAAACAACAGATTTTCAGTGTAGATGAAACAGTATTATATGGGAAGAAGGTGTCATCTAGGACTTTCATAGCTAGAGAGGAGAAGTCAATGCTTGGCCTCAAAGCTTCAAAGGATAGGCTGAATCTCTTGTTAGGGGCTAATACAGTTGCTGACTTTAAGTTGAAGCTAATCCTCATTTACCATCCCAGAAATCCTTGGGCCTTTAAGAGTTATGCTAAATCTATTTGCCTGTGCCCCTATAAATGGAACACCAAAGCTTGGATGGCAGCACATCTGTTTACAACATGGCTTGCTGAATATTTGAAGCCCACGATTGAGATCTTAAGTTCAGGAAAAAAGATTCCTTTCAAAATATTACTGCTCACTGAGAAGGCACCTGGTCACCCAGGAGCTCTGGTGGAGATGTACAATAAGATTAATGTTGTCTTCATGCCTGCTAACACATCAATTCTGCAGCCCATGGATCAAGGAGTAATTTCAACTTTCAAGTCTTATTATTTAAGAAATATATTTTGTAAGCCTATAGCCGCCATAGATGATGGTTCCTCTGATTCATCTGGCCGAAGTAAATTGAAAACCTACTGGGATGGATTCACTTTTCTCAATGTCATAAAGAACATTTGTGATTCATGGGAAGTAATCAAAATATTAAATTAACAGGGATTTGGAAGAAGTTGACTCTCACCCTCATGGATGAAGTTGAAGAGTTCAGGGCTTCAGTGGAGGAAGTCCCTGCAGATGTGGTGGGAACAGCAAGGTAGCTTGCATTAGAAATGGAGCCTGCAGTTGGGACTGAACTGCTGCAGTCTCATGTAAATTTGAGTAGATGAAGAGTTGCTTCTTAGGGATGAGCAAAGACAGTGGTTTCTTGAGAAGGAAACTGCTCATGGTGGAGAAGCAGTGAGGACTGTTGAAATGACAAAAAAGACTCAGAATACTACGTAAGTTTAGTTGATAAAACAGTGGCAGGGTTTAGGAAGACTGACTCTGGTTTTCCAAGTTCTACTGTGGGTAAAATGCTGTCTAACAGCATCACATGCTACAGAGAAATCACTCATGACAGGAAGAGTTAATCTATGGGGCAAACTTCACTGTCTTATTTTAAGAAACTGCTACAAACACCCTCATCTTCAGCAAACACCCCGCTAAATAGTCAATAGCCATCAATATCAAGGCAAGATCCTCCACCAGCAAAAAAAGATTATGAGTCACTGAAAGCTCAGATGATGACTAGCACATTTTGGCAATAAAGTATTTTTAAATTAAGTTATATATATTGTTTTTGTTAGTTCTAATGCTATTCCACACTTAATAGACTATAGCCCAGTGTAAACATAACTTTTATATGCGCTGGGAAACCAAAAAATTGATTTGACTTACTTTATTGCAATACTTGCTTTTTTACCATTGTCTGGAACTGAATCTACAATATCACCAAAGGGTGCCTGTATGTGAATTATACCCCCATCAAGCTTTTTAAAAATAATTGAGGAAGAGTTAGCCAAGCAAGAAACTGGGACAGGAGGAGTACAAACCCCTTCTACTCAAATTGTGATCCACAGACTAATGGTCAGCATCACTTGGAAGACTGTTGGAGATGCAAATTTTGGTCACCACCCTAAATCTATGAAATCATATTCTGCATACTGAGAAGTCATCCAGTTATTCATATGCAAATTATAGTTTGAGAAACACTGATCTAGATAAACAGTGAATGAGGGTCAAGGCTCTGTCGTGGGAAAGATACGCCAACATATTATTATATTGGAGGAACTGAGAGAAGCCGGTATTGTTCAGCATGGAAGAGAGGGAGAGACAACATGGGGATTAATGGGGAGAGATAAACATAGAGCATATTTTTCAGGGACTTATAGTTAGAGTATGAGGTTTGGATTTCACTGCAATTTGGAAGGATCAAAAGTTTAAGCAAAGGAGGGACATCACGACACTTGCTGCTATGTGGAATATTAATTGGGAAGAAACAAATGTAGAAATTCAGAGACCAGTTTGTTATTGGGCAGAAAGGTGTTTGTGCTTTGAACTAAGACAATGGTAGGGGAGGAGAGAGAAGATGATTATAACATATATTTTGAAGGTTCAAAAGGCTTGTCGATGATTAAATGTAGATGGTAGAGGAAAGGACTCCTGGGTGTTCAGCATGGACACCTGAATGTATGTCAGTTCCATTTACTGACAGTGACAACTGCATCGGATGGGGAAGAGGTATAGAGCACAGATCTCAAGGAGATAGATGGATGTGTGAATCTAGAATGCAAGGTGTTTGAGGTGGAGATATAAATTTGGGAGTCATTAACACAAAGATGTTATGTAAATGAGATCACCTAGGAGAGTGTAAAGAATGCAAAGCATTGTTAAAATAACCAAAAAAGGTTAATTACTATCTGATTGTTAAGCCAGAAAAGTGCTAGCAATTCTATAGGGAGTAGATATTTATTGGCACTTATCTTCTAGGAACCTAGAATCTAAGGAAGCGTTGATATAGACTGACTTTGGGGGAAGGGCATAATTCAGCATATTTAATATTTGGTAAGGTGCTGACACTAATCACAAAGGCCAGGCTCTGGCTGTGACACTGTATGGCCCTGGAAACTCCCCTCCTACTTCCACTGTCTAGAAGGGTGGGTAAATAAAGGAAAAGTTGGGGATGGGTGGGTTCAATGTAACAGGGCAGTAGAGGACACTCAAGGAACTCAGACAGAGTCTATTCAGCAACCCACATAGAAGTATTTCAATATTTTAACCACTGGGATAGCCATCTGGGAGCAGCCTGGCTGAATAATAATCAGCCCTTAATACAGAGGAGGGAGAGAATAAGAAAGCACTTTAATTAATGAAGTGGCCTACAAAAATGAATTATAGAGATGCTCAGGTAATTTCTTTGTAAATCTAAATCATAGTTTTTATTAGCAAAAGATAGTTTGTACCTCTGTCGTCCCTCTCCTGTCCTGTGTTTTGAACCATAGCACATTGTCTAGATCACTGTTGATCCTTCGAGCAAGGACCATGTCTTACACCTGTTCTGCATGCAGGCGGTAAGTGTAGCTCAGCACTCCACATGCATTGCATGTACAATTATCAGGGAGGGTTTGTTGAATAAATGGATAAATATCTGATGACTCTGAGGAAGAAGGTGTAAAACTGAGGCCAGATGAAGCCATCCTCTCATTCCAACTACTCAGAACCAGGCCACAAGTTCAATATCAGAAACTTAGAGCTGGAAGAGAACTTGGATATCACCGAAGACATTGGTTTTCACACCATACTCCCAGGACTCCCTATGGAATCAGAGCTCCAGGCTTCCTAGGGGTGGCCTTAAAAAAGGGGGAGGGAAGGGATGCCTAGTGGCTCTGTCTGCTAAGTGTCCCACTTGTGACTTCTGCTCAGGTCATGATCTCATAGGTTATGAAATCAGGCCCTGCAGTGGGCCCTGCATCAGGCTCTGCACTTGTGGGGAGACTGCTTGAGATTCGTTCCCTCTCCCTCTGCCCCTCCCCCCACTTGTTTGCATGGGTCCTCTCTCTCTCATAAATAAATAGATAAATAAATAAATAAATAAATTGTACGGGAAAAAAAGGAGAAATGGGAAACTGGTTTGAGGTTTGAGGAAATTTGATCTCCTGATTTTTACCCAGAGAAACAATTTTATCTGCTCCCAAATGAGATTTCATTAAAACAAATGGTGTGATTATCTATTTTAAAAAATAAACATTTAGGTTAAAATATTAAAAATCATGACCTAATATTAATTGCTCTATTTTTCATCATTAAACTGAGACCCAGAGAAGATGAATAATAATGGCAAAATTACACAGTTAGTCGGTAAGAGGGAGGGGTCTCATAAGCATCACCATCCATCTGACTGAGAGGCCACTGGGCTATAAAAGCTGTCCAAGCTGACTCAGAGCTTGAGGTTGACAGGATGTGTTCTATCCCTCTCAGATCCCATCCTGTCCCTAGAGACTTACCCAAGTTACGGGAGAAACTTAATACTGAGAAAGAATCAGAGAGCTGCTCTATCCCAAGTCCCAAACTCGAATCTATTAAAAGCCAGCTCTGAATTTTACTGGGCGTGAAGATCTTCAAAGAGCTCCATCCTGCCCAGAAGCTGATGGGTGAGTCAGATGATCCCTGATCCTAAGTTAATCATTATTCAGAAATATAAACCATTTAGAAGTATGCCTCAAAGTAACTCCTGATTTCACAGGGAAAGCTTGGTGAATGTCTGCTTAGAAGAGTAGCCACACTTTGGGTTTGGCAGGGATTGCAAGCCCTTACCCTGAGGCTTTGTTTCTCCTTGTGTCTGGACCAGCAAATGCATTTCCAACCCTCTCTTCTTTCAACCCATGAGTACTGGTCAATGGTCAAGTTGCTTTCTTGGCAATTGACATAATAAATGTAGGCAGGATATTTACATTCCCTATTATATGTTTTTAAATTTCTTTGGCAAAAGAACCGTAAATGCAAAGCAATAGTATGACTGGGAGGCAGGGGGCCATAATTAAAATCCCTTTTTGTTTTTTAAATGGCTTATTAAAATGCTTGGGAAACCTGCGACACAAAGCAGCAGCCAAAACCCCTTTGCTGCTAAATGGAATGAAATGGATTTTTCAAATGTCACACTAGTATCCACTTAATAATACATTTTCCTATAGACAGGACAATAATATATATTTTAATCACTTTTCTACAGGCAAATAGACTGCACAGGAGCTGCCCTTCACTGGCACTTGGAAATTATGAATTTTTCAATAACCTTTTCTATTATTCATCCTGTGTTATTCCGTAACATTTCTGCATGAAGAATGTGCTTCCCAGACACTTTATGAATCTCTTCTATTATTTATTAAACAGCAAGGTGTCCCCCCACAACCCTTACCCCAATCCCCCAGAGAAGGATGTTTGGAGGAGGGGACCAAACATGTACAGCTACATCCTGGGTTATTAATAATTTCATATCTATAAGAGATGCAGATTGAGCGGCTTCCTCCGTGTTGTTCAAGTTGGGCCGCCAGAGGTGTGTTGGCTCAGAGAGGAGATATGTACTAGGCGGGAAGAGGCAAGGAGGATAATCAGCCTAAGACAGTCCCTGCTTACAATTGGTTTCTATAGTCCGGACTCCTAAACTGTCCTTATTCCAGAAGGAAGTCCACCTGGAAGTATCACTCTGACCAGGAAGACAGGATTCCTGGGTTTCATTCTCTGCTACAGATACAGGATTTGACTTGGAGAAACCTCAGTTTTTCGTCATTCCTCCCCCACCACGCCACCAATATTTTCTTTGCCTGGATAACTTCAACTCCCCGTACACATGAGCCCCTCCTACCAGGTGCTTCCGTGGTGTGTCTTTCCTATTACAACATTTGTCACAGTATCATTTCATTGTTGTGAGTCATCTGAAGGAGAGACAGCTTCTTTCTTACTCTCCATTATAACTCCAATGCCTAGATATATGCTTGGCACAAAGTAGGTATTCAATAACTATTTAGAATGATTGTGTAGATATATAAATGACATGGCCAATCAAATGCCCCTCTCCAAAGTGGCTATTAAGAAGGTTTAAAAGATGCTAAGGACCTATATGGCAGAACTACTTATTGCTCATCCAATATCCACAGGCTTCCACACATTTTTCAGTCCTTCAAAGTTAGGGAGGACCACAAGACCAGTTCTGGCCAAAGGATGGGTGTAGAAGTGGCATGGAACACTAGTGAGGTTTGGCAGGGATTGCAAGCCCTTTACACTGAGGTATGAGAGGTATGAGAGCCCAGCTCTCTCTTCTGCTGCTGTGGTGATAGTGGAGAACATGTGTTCCAGATAGCATGGCTTCAAGATGGCAGAGTCTCTGTCTGCTTAGGTCGCTTGCTGAGTGGCTAACGTTGAGAAGAGCGCCCCCACACCACACATGTGTGCATGTGCACTCACACACACACTGACCTTTGTTGTGTTAAGTCACTGGGATGTAGATGTTAATTTGCTACTGCAACATAATATTGACTAAAATAACCTATGTATAAACAGAATAGTGCAGAAAGAAAAATGTGGTAAAGGGGATTAGTTGTGTCATTACTAATCTATTTCCTTTATTATTTCTGGACCCCTCTACTCTGAAACATGGGAATTTACCAGAATATTACCATCTGATGCCATAGCTAAGAGAGAAGGGGGTTCTGGAAATGCTTCCAGAACTCTGGCAATGGGACACACCCCTACTATTCCTTTGAGAAATCTCCTACAAAAAATGATAATAATAATAATAATAATTGCTAAGGTAACTCTTCTGCCTCCAATAAACTAGTGAGTTGTCTGTCCCTGACATACTTCTTTCTTCAACTCACAGCCTGGGGATGGCAAGGTTGAGATCAGCCCCCAGCAAAAGGTGAACTTGTCTCATCAGTGGTGCTCCAAAGAGCAAAACTCAATCACAACCGAATGGGTGGAAGCATAGAGTTCCGAGACACCCAGGTTGGCAATGTGAGAGTTCTACGATTGTCTTTCTTGGCCATTTCTTGATAGGCTGTGCATTTTTTTTTTCTTTATCTGTGCAAATGGACTCTTTTGACTTTATTTGAATGTTGTTTTCCTAAAGCTAATGATAAAGGATATCAATAACGATGTGGCTACTTTATACCAGGATATTTATGTATAGTTAAGTCATCATATGCCAACCTTAGGAAGTAAGGCTTTTTTTAACTTTTTAAAATATTCCATTCATTTAATTGACAGACAGAGATCACAGGTAGGCAGAGAGGCAGGCAGAGAGAGAGGAGGAAGCAGGCTCCCCGCTGAGCAGAGAGCCCAATGCGGGGCTCGATCCCAGGACCTCGGGACCATGACCCGAGTAGAAGGCAGAGACTTTAACCCACTGAGCCACCCAGGCACCTCAGCAAGACTTTTTGATGGAATATTTCCAATGTTTGTTTTCTTGCCTCTTCCCCTTCAATCTTCGAGCATGAAACATGGAATAATTTTTGTGGAGACCACTGAATGTGAAACTCAGGAGACTAGAACATTACCTTCAAAGTTGACTGCTGCTGAAGGAAAGGGTGCAGAGTAGAGGCAGTTCATACAGAAGGAGGAGACATGACTCCCTGACCTCAGGATTGGAATGTCCATTTGGGGTAAAAGAGACTCCCTGCCTGAGGAAAGGAGGGGCTCAAGTGACTGGATGGTCTGGGAAGAGCTGAGGGCAGCCTCTGCAGATGCTTCACCACAAATCTGGATGGGAAGGCAGTGAGAATGGAAGCACTGAGAAGCATGAAGAGAAGGAGAGAGTAAAAGGGAAAGGGGAGATGATAGAAGTGAGAGGAAGAGAGAGCAATAGACAGCTGAAACCTCCTATGTGTCATTAAAGGGGCCCCTAAATTTCCTGAAGACCCAAACTGAACCTCAAATCAGCCATGGTTCTAGCCTCAGGGCGAAATTGGGTAGAGTATTGTGGTGGCACCTTAAGGTTTCCAGAGGAAGACCTATGTGGGCTTGCCCCTCCTTGGTGTCCCCAGGCATCTCTCTTATTCCCATGGGTTTACCAAAACCCCAAATGAGTGCCTTAAGTGAGAGTCCAGGGATCAATAGGCATTTTCTCTGAGGAGCCAGTTTGTGAGTAATTTAGGCTTTGAGGCCATAGGTCTCTACTGCAAATACTTAACTCAAGGGGAGCATTGCTCCCCTTTCAGCTAGCAGAGCACAGGGGAAGGAGAAGGAGGGAAGAGCACGTGCAGGTAAGCAGAGAAAGAAAACCCAGATGGAATATGTCAGGGTGAGCACACTATGGCCCTTGGGCCAATTTCTGCTTGTTGCTTATTTTTGTAAATAAAGTTTTATTGGAACTCATCCATTGTCATTTATTTACCTCTTGAGTTAAGTATTTGCAGTAGAGACCTATAGCCTCAAAGCCTAAAATATTCACAAACTGGCTTTTCAGAGAAAATTTCTGTTGACCCCTGGACTCTCACTTAAATAATAATTTTGACTTTTACTGAAGAAGCCATACAAACATCTGTGTGCACTGAGTATACTTGGAGGCACCTGGATCAAGACTTCCTACCATCCAGGGAAACAAGGAGTTGGGGTCAAGAACACTTCAGAGTGCAACAGAGACAATCCTATTGTTCAATTTCAGGGTGGAGATACAGTCACCAAGTGGTACTCTCCTCTCCTCATGACAGGGCTGAGGCTCCAGGAACCAGCAGATGGTGAAGGCAAAAGGACCTAGCTTCTCAAAGAGGCATGCCCATCATATGCAGGTGTGGTATCCAGTGCATCGTGTCCCAGTGAATTTTTGCTCTCCAGGATAGGCAAGACCTCCTAGTCCTAGCTTCTTTCTACTGCTTGTTGTCCAGCGCAAGTGAACCACGTCTGTCGGTTCCATTTCTGAATCATCTCTGAAGTATTTGGGGTTTCCTTTTGAGGTCTTCCTGAGCTACTCTCGACTTCCTCCCAGCCCCCCTCATTCCGGACAGAGTCCCTGGTAGTTTCAAGTAGGAGACACAGAGGTTTGATGTGCCTCTCTGTCACCCCCCAAACTCCATGCATGCATACCCCATCCTAGGGGCTCAGGCAGGGGGGTGTCCTGGGAAACAACACATCCCTCTGTTCTTTCATCTCAGCCAAGCCTCCTCCACAGTCAGCAGCTCTCTAAATATCATTTATTTATGTGGGCTTCAGAGGGAGGGGCGAACACAGTCCCTGGAGATGGAGATGTCATTTGCAAAATAGTAATAGTGTCCTAGCAGATGAGAGGCAAACACCCCCAGGGTCAATCCTGCTAAATGATACATCTTTTTTAACTATTTAGCTTGTGAAGATATATGAGCAGAGCACTTAGACTAATTTCAGGGTCTTTTCTTCCCTCTGTATGAAATGCTCAACCCTCTTGAATGTAGAATCTGTATTCCTAATTGGATCTCATCAAAGCTTTCTCGTTGTCTTCAGCTGGTGGCGGCACATTGAGATGTGGCGGCGGGGGGTGGAGGGCGCAGATACCAGCAAGTGATCAGCTGGTGGACTGTGTCTGGGCCATGGCTCTGGGAGCCCATCTGCCCCTGCAGAGCCTAAACAGAGCAGCAAGTCTCGCACTGCCACTCAGCTGCAGCTACCTACCCTCCTGCAAGTCACTGTCCTTACTTTTAAAATATCAAAATAGCAATGGTATTAAGAGTTCCCTTTAGTTGAAGGATTATTGTGCATTAGACATTGCTACAGTCTGCATACATTTTGCGATTGATTTGAGTCCAGTAAAATCCTCTTAGAGGCATCATTAGCCTAGTTTTATAAATAAGAAAATGGAAGGAAGCACAGAGGGGTTGAGAAAATGGCTCAAATACACACAGCTAGTGAGTGTCTGAGCAGGGACAGAACATCAGGAAGAGGAAGAGGAATGTTTAGAGTGTGGAATGGTCTTCCCTTCCTGCAGTTTGCCTAGGTCTTAATGAAGATTGACAAGCCAGCTCATTCCGTTCCTTCTACTCCCCGTCAGAACAGTGCAATATTTCCTCAGCAAGAAGACTGCTACCAGTCTTTCTTAAACTAATAAACATATTTTCTGTTATAGATGGAACATAAGAACATCACCTAAAACCTGGAGGGAAAGGACTACAAGGACATCCATTCCTAATTCTCCCCCTAACACAAACACTATTAGTATCAGGACAGGTAAAGGACAACTTCGGGTAGATGGCAAAAATCTACAGGACATACCAGAATTTCTCTCCCAAATCTTTCAGAGTGCCAAATTAAACATCATGTAAATGGACTACAGGTATGATTTTTTTTTCTTGAATCTAATTGTCATGAGATATATATTCTGAAGTGGCCTGCTTTCTAACTTTGTCTAAAACAACCAGAATTATGCATCTAAAGACAAAGAATTGTCTATGTTACTCAGAACAAGAATATATAAGGCTGGGTCATAGAATTTTGCAATTGTCAAACAGCAACCTTGCTGAGAAATATCAACCCTTCAAATACATTTATTCTTAACAAACATGTCTGGAAGATTCATGAGGCGTTGGGCAATATGCAAGGTGCCAAAGGGAGAAAAAGAAACAAGACATAAGCCCCGCCCTCAAGGATATTACAACCTAGTAGCAGAGAGATGGATAAACAGATGATTGGGAAACAATATTGGAAGTGCAGAGATTGTGTGTGCCCTGAAACACAGATAAACGTGCAACACCAAATAAGATACAATGGGACTACACGGTGTTCATTTTAAACCCTAGCTTTCCCTGCATACCACTAGCTGGGTGACCTTCACCAGGACACTTGGGTTCCATTTCTTCATCTGCAACACAGGGATCATGGTACTTCTTTGCAGAGTGATAATGGGGATGAGGTCATGTAAGGTGTGTAAAGTTCTCAGACTGGTGCCTGACAAGCATTAGCTAGGTCTTTTTCTGAGCCTGCTTCAGATACACCAAGTGACCTTTGGGCTGTGTGCTCTGGTGACACCCAACTCCCTGCCCTGAGGGAGTGCAAGCTGTCTTTGGAAGATCCTAGACACTCCACCTGTAGAAGTGGCAAAGAAGTGGCTTTCTTGATTGTCCTCCACTGATCTCCAGTCTTGCTGAAGCAAAATCCAAGCTGAAGCAGGAACCGCCATGGCTCCAGGAGCTGGACGGAACAGGGAAAAACAGCTATGGGGTGGGTTGGGGGGTGCCGCAGGAGGGGCCGGTCTGCTCGTGGTCTATTTCATCTCTTGAGTGCAGAGGGATAGAAAGAGAAATAAATAATAGTTTGTTTTTGCTGGATTTTGAAGCATATTTCCTGCCAATAGCACCTCTCACAAGGGCAACTGCTTGACACTTAGGCAAGGGAATGTGTGGGGAGAACAGGACAAGATAAAATTACAAGTGACAGCATAGCCTGTGTCTGCAATTACAATGCATTGTAAACAAGGAGAATTGCAATTCCAGCTGCCAGGCATGGCCAGAGATTGACAGGGACAGCACGCCGTCTGAGGAGATGGCAGGCTGCTGCACATCTGCTTTGAGCCAGGGAGAGTGGGGACACGGGGACAGGGAGAGAGGGCCTGGGGGCTGCAGCATGAGAAACATTGCATTCAAGGGCTGGCAAGGAGAGCAGGAGGGGCTAGGGAGCAAGAGCTGGTGGGGTGGTGCCAAAAAGTCAAAAGAGCTTGTGTACGCATGCTGCGGGGGTGCATAGGAGAGATGAAATCGGATGCTGGTTGCATCACTCTGACCACCATTGCAGAGCAAAAGAAACCAGCTTTTGTGAGAAACCTACAGGTTTTTGAGAAACCGTAATGTAGAGCATGACAGGGGGCTCGATCCCAGAATCCTGAGATCATGACGTGAACTGAAATCAAGAGTCAGCTGCTTAACTTACTGAGCCACACAGGTGCTCCCTTCATAAGGCATTTTAAATGTGTTATTTCTTTAAAAAAAATTTTTTTACAGATTTTATTTATTTATTTGACAGAGAGACACAGCGAGACATGGAACACAAGCAAGGGGAGTGGGAGAGGGAGAAGCAGACTTCCTGCCAAGCAGGGCGCACAATGTGGGGCTCAATCCCAGGACTCTTGGATCACGACCTGAGCCAAAGACAGACCCTTAAGGACTGAGCCACCCAGGCGCCCCTTACATGTGTTATTTCAATGATCTGCACCACAACCACTCAAAAATTGGCCTCTTACTAAAGAAGAAATTTTTGAGCATTTGTGATTTCCAGGCCCTGGACTAGTCATTATGCATATGAGATTAAGCGGATAGAGCAAGTGACACTAAAAAAGTAGGTATCATCACCCCATTCTGCAGATAAGGAAATTGACTCTCAGAGGGGTTAAGTTACATGCCCAAGGTTCCTCAGCTAGTAATGACAGTGCAAAGACTGAAGCCAGCATTCAGCACGCTCTACTACATATTTTATGAATAGGAATTCTAATGTCCTCCACTGTCGAAGCCATTCTTTTGCTTTTATCAAATATTAATTTACATAGGATCAAATGGGATGAGTTCATTATAGATGCTTAACAAAAGATAGTTTTCTTCTGCTCATCACCAGCTTGACCGATACAGACACCTATCACGAGCATCATTATCACACCTGACCCCAAAATGCTACCGGAGCAAGTACAGGGAAAAAGGGCAGTCTCTGACTTATCATAAGAAAGCCTGCTGATGGGGCACCTGGGTGGCTCAGTGGGTTAAGCCTCTGTCTTCAGCTCAGGTCATGATCCCAGGGTCCTGGGATCAAGCCCCACATAGGGCTCTCTGCTCAGCAGGGAGCCTGCTTCACCCTCTCTCTCTGCCTGCCTCTCTGCGTACTTGTGATCTCTGTCTGTCAAAAAAATATATAAAATCTTTAAAAAAAAAAAAAAAAAGAAAAGAAAAAGAAAGCCTGCTGATGACCTGGTGCTGGTGCTTCCCCAGAGCCTACAGGAAGGGCACTACTTCAGTGAAACCAGAAGCGGAGATGGGCTTAACTTGCAGCAAGAGGGACTTAAGTCAGAGACATGAGAGCTTATTTCAGCCATGAATATAATGTACCCTCTTCATTCAGGGCTGGTGCCCCACTGCCGGTCACATATGACTTCCCCAGTGTCTGTGATGGTCAGGGCCAAGCCATCCACACTGCCCTGTTATGTGACTGAAGGCACATGTCTCTACTTGGTGGGAGACATGCCAAAGGCAGAAGAGTGGTGACGTTTTTTATTGGTGGCTTTTATGGGGACCACATCCCTGGCCTTACCTCATTCACATGAAACTTCTGGCTCAGCTCACCCGCAGACAGTCACATTGGGTCGGGACTCCATGCATCCCTGTGTTCAGGCTATCAGAAGGGATGAAACTGAGCAGGCTGGGCTAACCCGGTGGGGTGGCCAAGTGTTCCTCACCATGCATAGGGCTCCCCAGGCTCAGCTGCATGGCCTGTCAGCAACAGAGAGGCCAGGCAGATCCGCAGGGAGACCTCAGTTCTCCTCCACAGGGTCTCTGAGCATAGCTTGTCTCCATGGGAATTCGTTTGTTACAGATCCAGCCTCCCCTAGGAGGACCTTCCCTCCCTAGGAACCTTCCATGGCTCTGCCAGGCTTTCTGGCCTGAAGATGAGTGAATGGTGCTGAGAAGATGGCAATGGGGGGCCGGGAGGACTTGAGGTATTCCAGACTCAAAGGCTGAGTGGGTAAGAAATTTCCCTAAGAAGTTGAGGCTCTGGCTGAATCAGTGCAGCTGATTCCTAGAATGAATGAACTGAAATCACACCCAAGCAGCTCCCTGGGTTCATTCAGCCTGCTTGCTACACGTATCACCGACTACTACATTAGCCTTCTCCCAGGAGCATCCCAGGCTCACTAAAATGGAGCATAGCCCCGTTCTCCCCAGCCCACCTGCACTTCAGGGCTACTGGGAGCTGTCTAAATGGTGCATGGACATCAGCTAGCATTCTCACAGCCCTGGAGGTGGGTGGAGGCAACAACAATCAGTACTTAAGAGCACTGGATTGGGGGTCAGACCTGGTGTTTGAATCCTGGGGTCTGCCACTTATGGCAATACACTTTAGGCACATTGTTCAAATTATCTTAAGAAATCTGTGTCCTCATCCACAAAATGGGAAAATAGCCTTCACTTCAAAGTGATTGTCCGGTGGATCGATTTTAATAATGACATAAAGCTAGTCCTCAGTGCCTGTCCAGGGTAAGCATTCAAAGAAGGAAAGTTATCCCTGTAAAACCTGTAATGGGCCATCAACCTACTATTGAGACATTAAGCAGCCATCCGAATGCCCTCATGCAGAGTAGGGTTCACCTGGCCCAGCACTGCATGCTGACATAAGAGACCGGATTCCATGGCATTCTCTTGGAACTAGATCTTTGGGACGTGCCTCACCCTGCTCTCTATCCTATTCCTACTCTCCTAGACCATTACTCTCTTCCCTTGTTTGTAGCTCACACTTGACCTTCTAACCTGGCCCTTGACCTTGCCCCTCTGGCATCAACCTGCTGCCATTTTTAGGTCCAATGAGCACTCAGCTCTTGGTCAACCCCACTTCTAGTCACCTCAAGTAACTCTGCTTCTAGTTCCATCCAATACCTGAGAGTTTATTTTTGACACATGCCCTTGGAACCAGTGTTACCTTGGGATGATCCTGGCTTTGAAAACAGAGTGGACAGAGATGGTCGTCCATTGAGGCAGGGCAGAAATCACCCCTTCAGGACAATGAACCCTGCCAATAGCAGCGAGGTCAGAGCAGGAGCAGGGGCTGTGCAACAGAGTCTGAAAGTCTGCAAAATTATATTCACAGATCATCTTGGGAGGAATGTTTCCAGTATTGGGGTTAGAACGCATTAGCTCCTGAGGGGATATCTATATTTAATAGGATCCTGGTGCATGGCTGTGGAAGAGTGTATTTCTTGCTCATTTTTTCTTGTTTTAGTTTGATAGGACTACACTTCCCTACTTCCTGAAGTGAGAAATGTACTACTTATATGGGTTTCCACCTATAACCCTATCTTGCCTGACATCAAGCCTTTCACCTCTGGTTAAGGAACTCTGGGTAGGGGCCAATAAGTTTCCTAAAAGTTTGGCTTTTCCTCTCAGTTGTGAGGCCAGGGCAGTAATACCAATGCACTCACCTGACATCAAGTGTGTGAGATGTATGTATGAGAGAGGTGTGTGATGAGGTGTGTATGTGTGATGTGTGAGGTGTGTGTAAAATGTGTGGGGTGTGTGTGTGAGGTATATGGTGAGATATGTGTGTGGTTAGTGTGTGAATGGTGTGTGTGTTTGAGGAGCTATGAGAGGTGTGTGAACTATATGAGTGAAGGGTGTGTATGTGTGAGGAATGCGCAAGGTGTGTACGTGTGAGGTATGTGGTGTGTGTGTGATGGGTAAATGTGTGTGTTTGTGTGTCTGTGTGGTGTGTGTGAAGGATGTGTGCAGTGTAATTTGTGCACATGAGGGATATGTGGGGTATGTGTGTGTGAGGGTTGTGTGTGTGTGTGTGTGTGTGTGTGTTTGAAAAAGGGGATGCAGAAAGGGTGGGATTGTGTTTCTGTATGATGTATATGTAATATTCAAAATCTAGTCCAGATCTCCCTTGTCTTGCCCTGGGGTTACATCTCTACAAACCCAACACAATGAAAACATCATAAGTTGAAAACACATTTGGTGCAGCTAACCTACCAAACGTCGTAGCTTAGCCTAGCCAACCTAACACATGGTCAGAACACTTACATTGGCCCACAACTGGGCAGTATCATCCTACACAAAGCATATTTTTAAATGAAGTGTTGAATATGTCATGTAATTTGCTGAAGACTGGGCTGAAAGTGAAGAACAGAATGGTTGTAAGTGTACCAGTTGTAGACCCTTGTGATCACTTGGTTGACTGGGAGCTGTGGCTGCTCCTGCCCAGCATCCTGAGAAAGAACGGTAGTACATCACCAGCCTGGGAAAATATCAAAATTCGAAATTCAAAGTACAATTTCTATTGAATATGGATCACTTTTGCATCATCATAAAGTAAAAAAAATCATTAAGTCAAACCACTGTAAATCAGGGAGCGTCTGTCTGTGGAAGAGGCTAAACACGAAATAACTATCATGAGTTGGGATAAAATAAGCCAGAGAGGAGAAACCCACTCTGCTCTCATCATCAAGTGTGAGGAAAGAGAGGATGAGGAAGTCTGCCTCTGCAGAAGCAGTAGCAGTCCTGGTGGTCTGTGGTTGTGAAGTAGCGAATGGCTGTGGTTCTGACTGCTGCACTAATCCAGAGGGCAGTGGTGTGGACCACCCCAAGATACTAGTGCTAGCGAGAACCTCAAGATAATCTTCCTCTATCTCATCACTTTATGATGAAAAGTGTTTGTCCTGGAGAAGAGAAATACTCAAACTCACTTAGATTATTAACAGCAGAATATTCACTAAAAATGGTCTCCTGACTTCTAGCCTGTGCCAACCACATATAGCCAGAACCTAGATACTGATTTTCAGGTTAACTAGAGCATGCTTACCTGTATAACGTTGAGACCCACACAGCATTATCTTTCTCTCTTGTGTTGTGTGATCCACACCTCTGGAAGCACCATTTCTCCTCCTCTCTCACTTGCTCAGTAAGAACTCTTGCTCAAAACTCAAATCACAGCACATCAGCTCACAGTGATCTATCATCTCGCAGTTAGTACCTTTACCTCATTTAGCAATGAATTACACATCACCCTGAGTTGTAGATTTATCTGTGCTGTCTTCCTACAGGACAGAGACCTTGTCTTATATTTCTTCATATACTCAAAACACCTAGCCCAGTGTCCTTGCCCATAATAGATACATAAATAAGTGTTAAATATTTGGTTTAGTGAAATTCTACCAGGATGGAATATTCATCTGTAAGATTTCCTATTCCTTTTGATTTTCTGCTCTAGTTTTAGGTAAAATGAGGTTACTAAGATGTCAGGCCCCTCTGGCTACAGCTGGGTTCTGTGCCCCTGTGCCATCCAGCTCCAACACCTATCGAAGGCACTAGAAAATAAATATTCCCATTCTTCTGTTCCAATTGCTTCAAGGACTTTACTTACTAGTACCACTGCATCAAACTAGACGGCCAAGGAAATTTAGTATTATGGGTAAGATGAAGGATTTTGGATTCAGGTCACATTGAATTTGTGTTTTGACCCTTTTATTTACTAGTTGTGGTTTGATATTAACAGTAACCTCTCTATGCCTTGGTTTCTTCATCCACGAAATGGGGATAATTTTAGCAGCTGTGGCATAAGGTGATTTGGACATTAAGTAAGATACTGCACACAAATCATGTAGAATAGTGCTTGGCATGTAACAAACAGCCCATAAATGTTGCATTTCTGAGTCCTTGTCTTCCTTCATCCTCGATTTTGGGTCACTCTTCTTCATCAGAGTTCTCATAGTGGGTTGTTTTTTCTTTGTCTCACTTTTTATGTTCTGAACCCTAAACTTGTTTTGATCCTCGGCCACCTCTCCTTTAATACTCACAGCTACCATGCTCTCTCTGTGTTGACTCCTGTCTAAATACTCCTTTCCACTGTTTCTGATGCATAGTCATGGAAGAATAGAGCTTTGTACTAGGTCCTGTGGAGCATTTCAGATACACTTCCACTTCTATGGGTGTGTGTTGTGACTGGCAGAAAAAAGGTCTGCATACATGGTATAGAATTTAAAATACACATTGTAGTATCAAATTAATTCTTTATGTAGGTAATTCATCAATTTTTGATCAACCAACATGTGTGGGTTGACGACCCAACTGTGTTTAATAACTTGAATTTGTGGTCAAGAGAATGGTCTCTGAAGTCAGACTTCCATTATTATTAGCTATAACATTGAGAAATGTATTTAAACTCATCATGTCTTAGCTGCCTCATCTGTAAAATGAAGCTAATAATAGAACCTACTCTATAGGTATATGTATATCCTGTATGTATATATGTATATATCTTATATACTCACATAGGATATGTGAGGATTAAATGGAATGCAATGGAAACCATGTGGGAAAACTCTTGCACATAGTTAGCACTATTTAGTATCCCTTTCTTTTCTGAGAACTTCCACTAGTTCCATAGGCTCCTGAGTGAGAATTTACTTATATTTTTAACTCACTGAAGTTAATTTGATATACAGCACTGTCTGATATCTCTTTTAGTAATTGGAAGTTGCTCTAGTTTTAGATGTAGCTAAATGTGAGATTGGTAATAGATATTCTTCCATATGAGTTAAAAACACTTAAGAAATAGTCCCTTTGTGCTGAAGCTGGTCTCATATTTTCTTCTTGAGGACCTACAATCTTTTTCTTTAAAGCATCTTAAGAGGGGCACCTGGGTGGCTCAGTGGGTTAAAGCCTCTGCCTTCGGCTCAGGTCATGATCCCAGGGTTCTGGGATCCAGCCGCATCAGGTTCTCTGCTCAGCAGGGAGCCTGCTTCCTCCTCTCTTTCTGCCTGTCTCTGCCTACTTACGATCTCTGTCAAATAAATAAATAAAATCTTAAAAAAAAAATAAAGCATTTTAAGAGAAGGATGAGTATTACAGTAGCCTAGGAAGCCGGTATACTAGTTATGTATTCCTATGTTATAAACTAAGCAGCTGAAAATAGCAAGCATTTCTTTATCTCACAGTTTCTAGGGCCAAAAATCTGGTTCAAGGTCTTTCATAAGGTTACAGTCAAGTTGTTGGCCAGGGCTGTGGTCTCAACTGAAGGTGTAATTGGAAAGGAGTAAATCTACTTAAGGTCACTCACATGATTGTTGGCAGATTTTAGTCCTTGACCAAATAAGCCTTTCTACGGGGCTGCCTTACAATATGGCAGCTGGCTTCTCCTTACAACATGGCAGCTGGCTTTCCCCCACAACATGGCAGCTGGATTGGTGAGCAATCCCAGAGAGAGTTGAGAGAGCTTTCTCAAGATGAGAGAGCTTCAATCTTTTCAATCTTTTTATAACTTAATCTTGGAAGTGACATCCTATCACTTCTGCCATATTCTATTTGTTAGAATTGAGTCAGTAAGTATAGCTCAAGCTCAAGAGGAAAGGATTACACAAAGGTCCTGAATACCAGAAGGTGGGGATCTTGGGGGACATCTTAGTGGCTGACAGCCACCACCACTTATACAAAAGGTGACCTCTGGAGAGACTTTGCACACATGCCGAACCAGAGAGAAAGAAGGAAGAACTAAAATATTGTTTAAAAAGACTAAACTAACACACACAATTACCTATAATAAAATCTCCCTGACCTTTTGTGTTTTTTTTTTTTAAATTTTTAAAAGATTGATTTATTTGAGAGAGAGAGAGATGGAGTGCACACAGAGGCAGAGGAAGAAGTAGGCTCCCAGCTGAGCAGGGAGCCTGATGCAGGACTTGATCCTAGGACCCTGGGATCATGACCTGAAGCAAAGGCAGATGTTTAACCAACTGAGCCACCGGGGTGCCTGTTTTTGTTTTGTTTTGAAATAAGTTATTTATTTATTTATTTATTTATTTTAGAGTGAGGTAGAGCACACAAGTCGGGGGAGGAGCAGAAGAAGAGGGACAGGCAGAATCCCCAATGAGCGTTGAGCCCCATTGCAGAACCAGATCTCATGACCCCAAGATCCTGACCTGAGCTGAAATCAAGAGTACGGTGCTAAACCGACTTAGCCACCCAAAAGCCCCTCATCGAACTTCTATTTTTTTTTTTAAAGATTTTATTTATTTATTTCAGGGAGAGAGAATGAATGGTGAGGAGGGGCAGTGGGAAGGGGAGGAGCAGACTTCCCGCGGAGCAGGGCTGGAGCCCAGGACCCCGAGATCATAACTTTCACTGAAAGCAGACCCTCAATCCACTGAGCCACTCAGGTGCCTCCTCACTGACCTTTTAGACAGCAGTTACTGTCTAGGCTCTGTGCTCAATAGTTTATAAACTATTAGTTACCAAAGAGAACTTCTAGGATACGAGCCTTGAGTTAGGTCCTGGTAATCAGTTAAGAATTTGTCAGGCCTGGGAGAAGAAAGGAAGAGAGTAAAAACAACACAAAACTAGCAAATGAATCTGGCCTGCAGCCCGGGTAGGGAAAAGGAGAGAAGATAAGGAGAATGAATTGAAACAGAGAAGCAAAAGATAGGACTGGCCATAAGCTACAGTCATTTTGGAGGAGCAGGGTTTTTATACTTCTTATATCTTGGCGTTTTGATGACATGCCTTAGTTGGAGACGGAAGAAAGGGGTGTGGACTACATGGTCTTTCAAGATGGACTCGGACTTCGACCATCAGGGATTCTACACCAAAGGTCGCACTGATGACAGTGGGATACGTTCCACACCAGTCACTGTGTGGTCCCTGTGGAGAAGGACCAAGATGGCGGTAGTGGCCTGGCACCCTCTGCGGGCAGGCCTGCGTGGAGCTCCCCTCTACCCTCCTTCCCTCCGGGCACTAAAGCCCAAACAAGGGCTTGGGAGTGTCTCCCAAACTTCCTCCCACAAAGCCTGGGAGAACTTGTCAGTCGCAATCAGCCACCAGCGTGGGTTCCCCCAGCCAGGCCAGCTGGCAGGAAGGCTGCCAAGACAGCAGATCTGACGAAAGAATTCTCAATCACATTTACATGTGCATGGTGCAAAAAGGGAAAGGAAGGGGGGGAAACCTCTCCGGAATCCAAAAAGAAAGTCACTAACTAATCCACCAAAAAAAAAAAAAAAAAGAAAGAAAGAAAGAAAGAAAGGAGAAAAAAAAAGAACCACAGATTTGTCTCAGATGTTCTCAAATTGCTGTCCTTAAAAGCTCTGCTTCCCCATCTTCCTCCTCCTCCCATCCGTCCAATTGCCCAAAGAAAGTCTCTAATTTTGCCTTAATTTGTGCCTTGGTTGCAAGAACAAAACAGAACGTCACTGCAGCTTTCCCCCGGCCCCTCCCCTTGGCCCCTCAACAGCTGTGCTTCCTCAATGGCCTGATAGAGCCCTTTCTCCGCCATCATTCCCTATTCTTTACCAAGCCGGTCCTCCAGGCGCTGGGCCCAGTGGCATACTGGAGGCGGGGAGTCCCGAGATGGCCGCTTTCACCACAGTACTGCTGTACATCAAAGGGTCATATTCACACTGGCGTTCCCCTTGACCTCTCTGGGAGCCAGGGGCAGCGGGCTTTGGGGCAGGGTCGAGCAAAATGTGAAATGGCCCAGGAAGGGGTGACACAAAATGCAATCTTGCAAAATTACAGATATCTCAGGCATTTTGCCAGGACCCTGGGGGGAGTAACAAATTTGGGTATTTACATCATTTTTGAAATAAAAAATAAACACACACAGCCTCCTTACTTCCTCCTAATTGAATCCTTTCCAAATATCAGATGGCACATTGTTTCTCCATTGCCTACTAATGGGGACATGGGGTTTTATTCTCAGATACAGCCCGGGCTTGAACCAGACAAGCTCTTCCTTAGATTCCTCACTCCCCTCTCTCTCGGGAGGCTAATTTAAGTCCCCTCTCAGGGCTTCCACCCCTGCCTCCAACAAGGATGAGAGTTCTAAGGAGCTTCTAATTAATCTTTGTAAATTGCTCTGCGATCCTGGGATATAAAGGCAAAGTATTATTAGAAAATGCTGGCTGGGTTAGTAGCCAGCCATAAAAGTCGGATGCTGATCAGCTCACTTTTCATGCTGCAATTATTGGAAATGTTTGCAAGTGGTTTTATGCGATGGGCACATCATAAGTCCTTAAGAAAAGCACGGAGCAGGGACCTAGGGATGTACACTTGTGACTCAGGCGGGTGTCAGGGAAGAGAGTTTGCAGCCAGTTAATCTCTGAGCTCTTGCATGCACAAGTCAGAGTGCAGCAGAATCCAGCAAGATATCATGGACCTCTGTATTTTGTGTTCTGCCAGAGCAGTCCTCCTCCTCCTCCTACTTTTTTGGGCATTTAGGAAAAAAATCCCTTGTGACTGAAACAGGCCCTCAAAAGCAAGCAGTCCCGGTCTCATTAGTGGGAGGAGAGCCTCCTTATGATATCTCTAGCCAGGCTCTCTCTGCACAAGTGAATATCTGATTTAAGGGGGGAAATGAAATCATTTCTCAGGGGCTCATCTATGAGGTTCATGCAAATCAAAGAATAGAAGAGATGCCTGAGAAATTTAGGATCAAGAACCCTTGATTTCTTAGCCTCACTTGTGACTTATTTCTGCCCATTCACGAAGCTTTAGCTAAAAATTCCTGCCTCAGAATTGTTGTGTGATGAGAGAGGGAGGACTCTCCTTGCTCTCTCTTTGCATCTATATCTGCATTAAGCAGATATTAATCCACCCCTCTTAGGATATTTGGTAGAGTAACTAATTAATGTTTAAAGAATGCTCTTTGAACACAGAAAAGCACAGTGTCTGAATGCAAGGTGCGATCACTCTTCTGAATTGCGCATTTGCAAGGGTGATTTTTGTGGGAGCATATGACCTTCAGAAGAAAAATGTCCAATTACAGCAGTTTGTTTATTATTTCATGTTAAAACATTGTTAACACAGACATTTTCCCTTAATATTTTATGAAGAAGATCTCGAAGACAGATTTAATATTTTAATATCTATTTGCCATAAGGGCTAAAGAATTAGATCAGGAGAAGTATGTATTGTGTGTGTGTGGGGGGGGGAAGGTTGGGTGGGAGGGGTACCATCATGAGGCTTCAAATTTCTCTGAAATGAGTTAAATTAATTCAAAGTGCAGAGAGACTGTCTTCTCTACTCTCCAGGGCCAACGGGATGGTATTCAGCTTAGGGGTCTAAATCGAGTTGGAAAACTGCAGAATGTAATCCATTCTCTTGGAACTGAGAAGTCTGAGAGCAGCTTTCCTCACAGCTTCTCAAGCACTATGGAAATAGGCTAGTCATGCCTTTGGGATACTCAAAGGGAGCAGGAGAGATGGGTGCCCACCCTGTGATAACAGAACTTCCTCTTGAGCCACTGTCCGAAAGGAAGTCCTGAAAGGAAGTCCCTCCCACTAGAATCCCTCAGAACCGGTTAACAGGAAGCACGGGCCTTGATTCACAGAGCAAAGGATTAGCAGGCAGGGAACTGGAGACAGTAAGGCTCACGGGTGCTCAGGCCTGAGGCAGCGGTGTCACCAGACAGCTCAGGAAGTCTGAGAAGGGACAGCTTTTTGATTTTTGAGGTATTTGCAAACAGAAAAGTGGGGCTGGTGGGGGGTACATGACATTGATTACCATGAATATTATCAATGTGTAAATTATTAACTCTGTACCAAGAACTGTCCTAAGAGCTTTGAAGGCATTATTCGATCGTTCCTCCCACCACCTCTGAGGGAAACATTACGCTCTTTTTCAGATGATAAAATGAAGGCCTGTCCAGAGTAAAAACAAAGCAAAAAAAGTCAGTGGGGGGAGCTCAGATTTAAAATGCAGGCAGCCTAACTGCAAAGCATGGCTTAACTGCTAAGTTAACTTTAGCAGTATCTTACTTAAATATAGAAGTGCAGCTACTGCTAGAGTTCTAAAAAAAGCCTAGGGGATTCATTTATATACAGTTAGGGCTCACGGTTGACGGGCGGAGGAGCTGGACTCTTTCTCCACATTTCTCATAAGCTGGCTAGTGCCAGTTGGTATAGATTCAGTCCATATTTCCTCCTCAAGGCTATTCTTGTTGCTCATTTAAAACAGATTTCGCCAACATAGGAAACCCTCTCAAAGGTAGAACTTTCCGGCAGTAGCACTTTCTGCATTTTAGGGGTGAGTAAGACTGGCTCTTTTGGGGGCATATGGAGGGTGGGAGTGGGAGGTGTGGGAAATGCTTTAATAGGCTTTTTGATTTTTCAGTTAAGAATTGGAACCCCTCCCCCTCCCAAGGAAAGAACTGGAGCCCAGTCTAGAACGGGATTTTGAGAGTATCAGGATGGAAAGGCTCTACACAATAATGTCAAAGCCTGTGTTCTTTATGGGCAGAGCAACATCTCTGGTGAGTTAGGATGGCTTAAGAAAATGGCCCCATTGTCTCCCTGGAGAAGAGGAAGGCCACCAGGAGAGCGAGGGCCCAGGGAGAGCCTTTAAGTGATGGTTTTAGAAGTGTGATGTCTGATGTCTCTGAAATAACTCTCCTCTCGTACCACCATGTGACCAGCCTCTTCGAGGGACAAGGGAAAGAACAGTATTGGCATTTGGGGAATGACATAGTGAAGAGGTGCCAAGGCTGCCGGAGGGGATGGAAGCCTGAGCAGGCAGTTAGGGCAGACCTCTGGAGGTCTGTGGAGAGTTTCAGAAACACAAGGAAAATGAGCAGTCTCCACCCACCAAAGGAAAGAGAGCTCCTTGGGTGGCTCTGTGAATAGGAAGAGGAAAGCATGGCCCAAAGACTGAAATTGGAATTTTTCCAGAAGGAAAAAGCATTTTCTTTGAAAACACGTTTGGCATTCCCAATATCATACACTCTTCTAGCAATAACCCTACTATTCTCTAAAATTTTATTGCCTCTCTGGATTTTCTGTTTCTCTCCTGACCAAGTACAACTCTATTACTATCCTCTTAATGGCTGCCATGACTTCCAAAAGAGGGAATTTTTGCTGCTTCCCTTATGACAGTGGTTCCAAGGGTCCATTCACACGACCCACAAGGGACCAAATGCAATAAAACAAAAAATATATATTATTTAATTTCTATAAGAAAAGTAATCTGACGAATGTGGCTAGCATGATGCAGAGAGTAAGAAGAAATGCTAACTTACTTTCCTGATTGCAGACATAAGATGAGGAAAATCTATGGCCCCATTGTCAGCGCTGAGATCTAGGGGCTCCGTAGAAAGGTCAGTTCAGTTACGGACTTCTCCCTCTCCCCTCTCTTTTCCTTCCATTAACTTTTTCCATCTGTCAAGTCACTCTGCCAAAAGGCCACGGTCCTGTGAGCTCTCAGTCTTATGGAAGACCCTGGGCTACCCCGAATCCTGGTGGAAGTGTGCCTGGCCCTTTGTTCTTTTTCTCCCTGTCTCTGTCTCTGTCCCGTAGACCCCGATTTTCCTGTGCCTATAGCGTGATCTACAGCCGCCCGCAGAGGGCAGGGGTGGCAGGTGGGTGGGTGAGGGCCAAGTCACTGTCTGTGGCCTTACAGTGCTGATGTGTAATCACAACTCAGCCATATACCGTAATGTGGCCATAAAGACCTCAGAACCACAGTATATGAGAGTTATGCCTGAAATGAAGTCCAATCTGTGATAAAGCAGCCAGCATTAATGCCACAAATATGTGACAGCGGGCAGAGAAATGACTGATTGGGGATGTTTATAAATATAGGAAGTGAGCTGTTTGTGGCATCCAATAGAGGGGGTTAGCAAAATGAAGACAGATGGCGGCCGATTAGCTCTTACATTCCTTTATGGCTGCCAACCCACACAGAGAGCTCCAGGGCTCAACTTCATGGCACCCCCCTCCCAGTGGGGCCCTCCAGGTATGTTACAGACCGACTCCACCTCCTGGCTCGGTGTAGAACTACAGCTCGCTTCATAACGGCTGCTTCTGCAAATGACAGCAGGCCAAGATGTGGTCCAGCACAGCCATTCCAAAGATTGCACTGACGTGCTGGAACTTCAGCCAAAACCCTAGGATTTACTCAACTGACTCATAGTATTTTTCATAAAAACATTGAACACTATGTTGGGGAAAAGATTGTGAAGACCGCATCTAGTCCAACTCTCCAAGCGGTGCAGACATGCCCTCTCTGTCTTTGCCCAGCCTGGGGAAAGTATGCTCTTTTCCAAGGTGAAGGTTTCCCTTTTGTCATTTTATTGACTCTGGATTCAAGCGTTAAAGGTCTTACCCTAGAGCTTCCGTCCTCTGGTCCTCAGTAACATATTGAGCCAGGAGTAGCCAAGACAGCCCTTTACAAGACAGCCTTGCAAATGTTTGAAGAGGTCTTATGCCTGTGTATGGACATGGCTTTGGTTCCCTCAAAGGATCACTGCAGGCTCTAACGTCCTTTGTTCATGCAACGCACACGCATGCTGTTCTACCATCCTGGCCACTTCAGACCTCTGAATGTGACGCAGTTGTTAGCGTGGTACTCCAAATGTGTCTGGTTGACTCATAGTAATGTACTGCTCCTAAATGTTTTTGTTCTATGTCATATGAAAGGGGGAAGGAATCCCACTCTTGTAACATGTTAAGAAACTGACAATTAGTAAGACCAGTACATGCTTTTCCTCTTCCTTTTTCACTCCACTAAAACGAAATTCTTCTTCAATCCATTAACCTCTTCCTAATTCCCAGCCTCCATGTTTCATTGTTCCTCAGAGCAGGATTCAGACCAGAAACTGTCAGCAAAACTTTCCACCCTCCTCTGTCTCTATAATCAATCCTGATCTCAAGCAGAGGAGATTTAAAGTACATTAGCCCAATACCTGGTACTCTCCATCAAATGTTACTGTGATTTGGACTTTGCATTTCTTTTGATTGCTTAAACTCCATTTTAGTCCCCAAATCCAGTGTGCTCCTTGTTATGCAGATGTGGTTAGTGGCAGCCTGTCTTTCTTTCTGTGACTGTGCTGCTAAGCTTCCAGGCCTTGAGATCTCCAGCCCAGGGTGTTCTGCCTGATGCTACCAAACTTCCCTCCAAAGACAAAATGTCCCTCATCCCTCCTCCCTCCATCAAGCTGTGCACCTAGCAAAGGACAGTCAAAACATAAATACTCCATGTGCATTATCAGACTGCATCTGCACCAGAACCCTAGGAGGTGGGGAGCTAGAAATATGCCTCCACTTTATAGATGCAGGAATTGGGGCACAGAGAAGTTAAGAAGACTTTGGCACACAAGTGGCAAATAGCAGGAACAGTATTAAGCCCATCTAGTCTGAGTCTAGCGCTTGGTCCCTTAAAGACCATACTCTGAAGCCAAAGGATGAATACTTTCAGAGAATGAAAGTTGTTTTATGGACCTGATTCTCTGCCACTGTTCTCAGTCTGCAGTTGTTGCCAGTTCTGACCCACCACCTTTTCCTATAGACATACTCTATGGAATATGAAAATATGTTGTCCTGATGTATTCGCCTTTCCCCTAATCCCATTTTCCGTTCCTCAGATCTACCCAAAGGACCCTCTTAAAGATCCCCTACCTCCTGCAGTTAGCTAGGCCATGCCTTAATCTAACATGAGATATGACATAAACCCATATTTGAATAATTTGCTTTTTGAACCTAATTATACGATATTGCATTTTCCCTGTTAAATTCCATCATCTTAGATTTGTGCCATTCCTGCAGCCTGAGAAGATCTTTCTGGATCCGATCACCTGATAAATTTGCTTTTCCTCCCAATCATGTCATCTGCAAATTTGATAAGTGTCATCTTTATGTCTCCATCCAAGTTGCTGATGGAAACGTTTAATGACAGAGGACAGAGCCAATGTCCTGTGTATCCTGGCAGCCCACAGCCTGACATTGATCAATTAGTTGTTCAGCACCTGTTGGCTATAGTGTTCATCCACTTACTAATATACCTAATTTTGCTAATATTCAGCATAAATTTCTTCATCATTCCAACAAAGCTATTCCAAAAGGCCTGTAAAATATATTCCTGAAATACCTATTCACTCTGTCTACTACATTTCCTTGGAAGAGACTGTCAAAGTAGGAAATGAGGTTTGTTTGACATGCCCTAATATTAATAAATCTAAGACCGTAGGAAATCACTATTAATCCACACTGTGCATTATAGGAGTCTAAAGAACACCCCACACCTTCAGGGCATTGGTTTCTAAGCTGTCTTTTGCAGAGTCCTAGATTTTCTTCAAGGTGCTCCAGAAGCTGCTGCAGAGGCTGAAGGAGAAAGGGAGCAGGCACCAGCCCCTTCCTTCAAAGCAGCTCCACCATTTTGTGTATATTATAACAGCATTCTATTTTAGATCCTTCTTGAAAAAGTGAAATGCAAACTACAATTGGAAAACTATTGCTTGGAAGGAGGAAAGCAATCTGTCTGTCTAGAGTTGAACTTGATTATGCTACATTGACTGGTGCTCAGGACACTCGCCTTGCTAATAAAATCAGGACCCCATTATCCACATTCGTTCTGTGCCTCGCAGAAGTGCTATCAGAGTTGATAGATAGCCTTAGGACAGAGCAAGTAAGCAAGTCCATTATTGAAATGCACACATCTAAATGCCCAAAAGAACCCTTGTCATTTTTTCCCGAGCGATCTGCTCAGCGGATGTTTCTCCCATCCCCAAACATTTATTGAATGCCTCCTAGCTACAAGGTATTTTCAAACACATAAATTTCTTCAACCTTTACAACAATCCTGATGAGAGACATGCACTTTTTCCTGTTTATCGATGAGGAAGCTGATGCTAACTAAAAAGAAGTTAACTGAGTTGCTTACAATCACCCAGCCTGTGATCAAAAGAACCAAGATTCAAACTCAGGTTCTAGTGATCCAAAAGTCCTCAAAATTTGCCTTTAGGTCTCATGAGGTATTATTATCTGTGCACTGAGATCTAATATTTTTGAGCGTTGACAATGAGCTAGCCACTGGGCTGAGCGTTTCCAAAGATTATCTCTTTTAATCTCACAATGGCTGTACTATTGGTGATATTATTATGCCCAATTTTGCAGACGAAGATGAAGAACTTCCCCAGGGTGGCACAGAAAGAAACTGGCAGAGCTAAGATTCAAATCCACGTAACCTAACTCCAGAGACTCTGCTGTGAAGAATCATGCTATTATTTATATCAGGTCTCATCTTATTATCAAACCTGACACAAGCAGGTGCCCACTGGCCATTCTTTGAGGGGTCTTGGAAGCTGTAGCTGCTCCCCTGAGCTCTCCTATGTGAATACACTGTTAGAGATGATCTTTTTTTTCTTCTGAGTGAGGCATTGTCTTACATTGAAATAGAAGCCGTCTTTGTCAGTCAGTACAGATTTTCTGTGAAGTAGAGCCTCTCCAAAGTGTCTAGTTGAGAGGAGAACATCGAAAGATCGGGGCAGAAAGACAGCTAAGCTTTGATAATCTTAGGGGTGAAGAATAGGGCAAAAGCTCAGACGATGGGTGGAGGCAGGTCTGGGCCACAGCCCGAAGAACTATGGAACCGGGCACTGTAATAGAAGGGGAGAAGATACTAAGCGGGCTTTGCCATCAGCATGTCTAGTTACAGACTAATCCTGGTTCTTTTGAAAAATGACCCCTTAAATATCCACATCCTGCTGTTTTCTCTCGTCTTTTTCCAACTGTGCTGGAGAATAGTTGAAAGGAATGCAAGCCTGTAGAATATGTAGCCAATGTGAACAGAACCATGCTCTGAAGCAGGGGGATTTCAGTGGTGCAGCTGTTATTTATGGTCCGAGGGCTGGTCCCCCCAGCCCCGCCTCTAATTGGTAGGAACAGAGTGGAGGGAAGGGAGCACAAATCTCAATGGCTCCCCCGTTTTCAGCTCATCTTCTTGATATCATGCCGAAGTCTGGCTTTCTGTCGACGTATCTATTTCTATTGCCTATTGAACACAAGGCAAGATAACAGTCCTGAATAGCATCAGACAAGGAATGAAATGAAATTTTAACCCTGGTAATGTAAGATGCATTACACTTCTCCTCCTTTTAGAGTACATTTGCCACTTAAGATAATTTGGTTGGAATCCACAGAGTACCCAGTGAACCAGGAGACAGCAAGAATGTAGAGAGAGGTACTGGAGAAAGGAAGTGAGTTATTAAGAGAGAGATGTGATCTAAAGGATGGTCTAACCCTAATTTCCCGTACTCTGGACTCTTTCAGCATAGGGAAAAGTTAAGCCATCATCATCATGATCATTAGAGCATCATCATCACCATCATTATTATTGTTATTATATAATTCATTATATTATAATGAATCGGGGAAATAGGGTGAAGGTAGGAGGAACAGGCTGGGAATTACAGAAAAGTAGGTCCCGATTCAATTGTTGGAACTCCAAAAGTTATAGTGATTTTTTAATGAAACAAAGTTATTTCATTAAATATGGTACCAAGTTAGAATGTACTACATTATAGTATTCCAATTTTTTTTGCACCTGGTTGAAAAGAGCAGTACTAAGCATCTTCGTATGTTGTGTACTATGATATAAATAATACCATATATTGTTCTCAAGTTCCAGAAACATCTCAGCTGGAAAAGAAAAGAAAACATGTCCATATGCCCAAAGACATATACCTTAAGAACACTCTAGGGAAAAAAAAGAAGTTTTAATGTAATAGTAGGATTCCGTTTCCTGAAGTTGTTTAAACCATGTCTGTATAAAAGCCCAGTAGTCTTGCCCTAATTTAACAATGTTTTCCTTGCTGCAGTCCTTCTCGAGCCCTTATATGCAAAGTTCATTGCGAATCTATCAGAGGAAGGTAGGTTTCATAATCTAGTGACGTATAGAGCTCTCTTCCCCTCTTTTATTTCAAGGACCATCCCAAGGAACTGGTGGTCTGGGAAACCATTCCGGGAAACGCTGATGAAGAACATGTTCTTGCACCAAGAACAGATTGTTGCTGATGCCGCCTGAGGTCTCTTCTGAGTCTGAGAGAACGGAGGCCAGTGGGCAAGCGGGGATCTCTTTGGAGAGGGGCTGGTGACTGGTACAGGATGCTGCTGTTCAAATAGCCCAAAGGCCCTAGGGAGTGGAGAGAGACTTGCCTTCTTCCCTTCTTCTCTGCTGTGAGACCAATGCTGGGTGACCAGGAAGCCACTCTTAATGCAAATTAGGGAGAGGAAGTCTAGTCCTCTCCCTTCTACCCTGATGTCCTCCTTTCGCCTTCTTTTCGTCTCTCATCCAGGACATTATCTATCATGGGAAGGGATCCTAGCAGTTGGTACGTGTATGTAAGTACGCACGTGTGTGCACACATACACCTACTCTCTCTCTCTCTCTCTCTCTCTCTCTCTCACACACACACACACACACACACACAGAGTTGCATTGCTTGGATCTATCCATGTGGTCCAAGGGGTATACACAGACATGAAGTTCCCTCACTCACATTGTATAGCCTTGAACAAAACATACCACCAACTACTCAGGTCTCAGTTTATGCAACATGGGGAGACTATGAATGATCCTCTCTCCCACAGATGTTAAAAGAAAGGCAGTAGTGGACACAAGGAGGCTTTAAAAATACAGCGTGTAGACACTTGGGGACTGCTTTCACTCGTGTTTCATGAAATAGATAATGCAGTGAAACACCTTCCTAAATCGCAGTCCCCACCACAGTGACACACCTATAAACTAGCCAGAATAAAGTTGGCATTTCACCATCACTTGGTTTTCAAGAGGCAGAACGAGACCTGTCTCCCCAAGAACTTTATACAACATTTGCCTAACCCAGCTATTCCCACCTAGCTGCCCACACCCCCAAATCTGAATTCGGCCCTAACACTCGTGTGCTGGAGCCATAAGGGGTAAGACACAAAATTTCATAAAAAAAAAGAAGAAGAGGGAAGAGAACCCACAAGCCTTTGTCACGAAGCTGGTATGAATCTGATGTGTTTTCCTATGACCCTACCATGTCTGGTGGCTTAAAGAAGACACCTCTGGGGATTTGAATGTTCCCACACAGAAAATACTCTGACACTTTAGAAAAAGTCTAGAGAAAGGGGTAAGCTCATTCTTACCACCAATATCCCAGAGATGATTAAGTAGCCTGTCTTTAGATTCTGATTCTTTAAGAAAAATATCCCCAGTATTTTCTTAAAAAAAAAAAAAAATGCTCTTGGGTATTACCATAGTCAGGAGAGATTTAGGGACAGGATAATGCTGATGAGACAGAGGATACTTCCGTTGGCTAAAATAGTCTCTATTTTCCTTCTGGCTTCTGCCTGGCAGTCTTAGGAGAGGGAGCTGATTTGAAAGAAGGGGGCTTGGGCCATCCTGGAAGAGTATTAATCTACCAAGCAAGACTTTGAGAAAGGCAGAAATTCTGTTTCAAACCAAAAGATTGGAGAAAACGGAAGTGACTACTTTCAATTGAATTGAGCCCTAACCTGCTGGCTGGGAGTCCCTGCCTTCGTTTTCTTGCTGTCTGAAAACACCACAAAAGCTAATTTCTATTGGCTTTCCAGCGTGAGGCTCTTTGTGTAAAACATTTTGTCTGTTCCTTTCCACGGTCTTGAAAGGCAGGAATTTTGCAAATGAGCACGCTGGAGCTCAGGGATGCAAAGAGAAATTAGCAGAGACAGGATTGAAACCCTGGCTTTCCTGCTTCCAAGGTGACACTCCCGGGTCCAATTTTATTTCTAGTAATGCTAAGAAAGCATCTGGGCGCTAGCCAGAAGGTTGGGATTTCCCAGCGGTGCTGAAGCCTTTTTCCAGCAAATCACCAAGCCGGTTACTGCTCCCTGTTCTTTTTAGGGTCCCCGAGAGCTCTGGGAGGAAGAGGGTGCGAAGGTGGGGTGGAGTTCCCCTGACCAGCTCTAACTGAGATCTTTAGCAGGAACCGGGTTTCCTCTGCACCCCCTCCTGCTGGTTCTGGAGTCCGTGGGGGCATGGAAAGTGGGCAAACATGAGGTGACTGCCTGGGCTGCCCGGGACTCTGAGCTCTCACCCTGCTGACTGGGTGCCAGGAGCCTGTTTCTCATTCCATGTGCATCTGGGCATGTTCTCCTTCATCAGCAGAAGAGAGTTGGATATCTTGAGACACTGAAGTTTTCATCTTCTCTTGATTGGGCTCTACAGCAGTTTAAAAAGCCTTTGCCTGAAAGGGAGAATCATGTCACACCTTAATAGCCTCATTTCTGGGGCGATGGGGGCTTTTTAAACTCCCTGAGCCTCGGTGAGGATGTCTGAGCTGCTCGCTTTGTTTGTCTCCTGTGTATTTCTATTCAGGGAGCCGTCTCCGAGAAGTCTTTCATTGAGCACACAGTCCTCCAAAGGGAAAGAGAAACATGCTGTACATGAACATTAGTGGCAGCTGAAATTTGTCACACTGGAGATCAAAAAGCACAGCCAGGTAAAGGAAGACAAAGGGACGGAAGCAGGGATGGGGGAAATGGGAACGCCCAGACTTGAAGGGTGGGTTGGAAGGGGAGTGGACACAGTTCAGTTCTGGTATTTATCCCTCTGGAGAAGAACAATGGGTGAGAGCTTTCTTTGGGGGCAAACCTGTCCTATTGGTCTGGGGGTCAGATGGATCATTCGTTCTGGGCCATACCTACTGTGAGCCTGGGAGCAGGCTGTCCCATATGTTAGGGCACCTCTGATTGGGTCAGGCTGTCCTTCCAAAGAGGGAGGCTGCTCTTCATATGGCCCATGTCAGTGGACACACATTCACACACTCGCCTGCAAGCCAGACCGTGAGTATGGCTCTTTGTGTTGGTCTGTGTGCATTCTGATGTACGTATTGTCTTTCTACCTTGCATTTTTTTTAACCAAGAACATAAACCGAACAGAACTGGCCCCCTGGGACACAGCATGGTTTCTCCTGCCCAGCCTTCTCCACTGACCATGGTACGAAGAGACATGGTGTGGGAGGGCACTGTTATGTCAAATATCTCGGTTCTCCTCAGAAACCAATTATGGAGCTTCCCTCCCACAATTGTTTCTTTGCCGAAGTAAATGCTAAGAATGTGTCTGGCTTTGTGTGGGATTTGGTTCCGTTTCAGGCTGGATGACCTTGGGCAAGATGCTCAAACTTCCTGAGAAGTGTCAGTTTTTTCCTGGGTAGATTGCAAAAGGCAAAATCCCTACCCTGCAGGACTTTTCTGGATTCATATTAATATATGTAAATCATCAGGTACAATGCTTGGAGGGACTGCAATATCATTTCATCAGGAGATTCTCCGAAACCAGGGAAGGACTCCCGTTACACCATGGATTCCTAACACTTGTCAAAACTGGCTAATTGCTGCCCCAGTAGTCAATACTTACTGAGCGCCTAATGTGTGCTGGGCATCACTGGAGACACTTCTTACAACAGCCTGATGAGGCACTACTGATATCTCTATTTTAAACATCAATAATTGGGGGACAGAGCAGCTAGGTCACTTGCCCAAGGCCACCCAGCAGGACCAGGAATTCTTGTCCACCCCATGTACTGCTATGGGGTCCTACTGACTTACTCAGGACCCATGTCCACTGTTGCCCTGTATGTTCTGGGGGAGCAAGAACTGCATCACTCCTGTTTGTTTCTGGGTCTGCTGTGCTCAGCACATAATAAGCAACCCCATGTATTGGCTGAACGGTTACTGTTTTTAAATAATTATTTTAGCCAGAATTTATCCTGGGGGCCAAAGGCACCACAAATTCATGACCTACTAAGGCATTCCTTTAAATGTGTTTTAAATGTATTTCTTTCAAGATTCATGTAGAGCATCTGGTTTTAGATTTTTTTTTTTTTTTCCCCAGAATTTCAAGAAGTCCAGTTCACGCTCCTCTTCAGGCATTATCGGCATCAGTCATCTGCCTATCCACACACACTTTTTACCCCTAAGGGTCTGAATACCCTTCGGTCAGCACCCTGGTCTGCTCAATCGATTGCTTCAGTTGCCTTTCCCTGGCCTGCTTCAGGCCGACATTGTTTTCGCTGGGACGTGCTCATTCAAGGTCTGTGAGGCTGGGGGCTCAGAGGCATGGGGGAGAAGGATCCTACTGGGACCGAAGACAAACAGACTCTTCCTCAAGCAAACCAGGGGCACCAGATCAGAAATGAGGTCAGATGGTTTAGGAGCTTCCTGCCTGTGCCCCAGCACCCACAGGGCCCTTGACACCTCACTGCGGGCCTTCCACTTGCCCGGCCCTCTCACGTAGATGCCTTCCTCCAGGTCTTCACAGAACTCGGTCTTACCTCTTTCAGGCTCTGCTCCCACGTCATCTCTTCTGATCTGCTCGTGTGCAGGAGGAGGCGCGTCCCAGGCCCTCTCCACTCTTTACCCTGCTTGGTTTTGTCTGTTGCACTTAACACTCTGAGGATATCTTACTTATTTCTGTTTGGGTATTTACTCATATCTGTCCTGCTCATTGCTGTGGCCTTCTGCTCAAAGTCACACAATGTATGTCACACAATATAAAGATGCAGAAGATCAAGGCATGGCTAGTCACACACCTGGATCTATCAACAGGGTGAGACCCTGGAGAGCAGGGGCCACAGGTGGCTCATCTCTGTTGGCCTCATACCTCACAAGCCTCAAGGACAAGAAATACTTTGAGAGAGGAGTGAATGAATAACTGAAACTTTGAGGTTTGGACAGCAAAGGTGGAAGGGAGGGCAGTGTTGAGCTGGGTGGAAAATGAGCGGGCCTGTCCCTAGAAGCCTGTTGGTGACCAGGGATAGAGCCAAGGAACAAAGATGGTTTCTGGAACCTAGGTAAGGTGTGGACGAGGAGAGAGTCAAAGCATGCCACTCACCTCAAAATTTCCTAGAGCACTTGGGGAAAATGCTGATTCAGAAAAATAGAGCCTTAGAGGTTTAGATCTAAGAAGTTTCAGGAGATCCCTTATATTTTGCAGTGAGAGGAGCCCTGGGTTAGAGACTTGGGAGAAAAGATCAGAGAGAAAGGAAGAGCAAGATAGACCAAATGACTTCTGCGAAGAATGCAAGAATTAATGAAAGGAAAATCCCAAGCGGGAAGGTAAGCTCCAACTTGCGGCTGCGCTGCCCAGGGACCATGGCCCATGAGAAGCTTGGCTCATTCTCAGGAGAACAGATCTGAGGCTGGCAGTGTGAACCCAGAGCCTGAGCCACAAAGGCCTGGCTTTCGTGGAACTGGAAAAGTGAAAAAGAGAAAAACCTGATGCCTAGGTACAAGTGAGAAGAAATTTCAGTAAATGACAGCAGGAAACCAGGGGACACCTGAGAAAGACGCATGACGCACTGACTCATGCTACAAAATGGAAAAATCCTGAAAATGTGGTGCTAAGTTCAAGGAGCCAGACACGGAGGACCACATACTGCCTGATTCCACAAATATGAAATGTCTAGAATAGGCATTATTGTTGCCTATCAGTGCCTTCATTCAATGGTAGTTACTGAGCACAGACCGAGTGCTATGGTAACAGCTCTGTCACTACACATATTTGTGAGAATTTGGATCCCTGGGACCTCAGTGATGTTCCATCTCTCCCCCATGGCTGGTGTCAGCATTCTCATTTTGATGGATGAATGGGACGGATCCAGGAAGCATCTTTGCGAAGTCGTTTGGCAGCAGAAACACACATCCCTTCCACACTCACCCAGTCGAGCTAATGTAGGGCCACATTTGCTTTTAGAATTATTATCATTTCTAAAAACACATAGGACTTTCTCAAAAAAAAAAAAAAAAAGAAAAAAGGTTAAGGTAAATTTTATTACTCATGAAATGAAAGGACTATAGGTCAGATCCTATCGGCACTTCCAATGAGAGTTTCTTAAGGATTTTGGAGACAGAGTTCTTTAAAATGCCTGGGACCAGACTCCAGGTTTTTCCTAAGACCCCTACACCTACCCCAACCCGTCCCTTTCCTGTCCCCACCCCAGACCACGTCTCTGGTAAGGAGGACACAGCCTGCTCCTTCCTGAGACAGATCAGAGCAGAGACGCCTTTCTTTCAAACCTACCCCCTCACGCCAGCTTGGCCCTATCCTCCCCAACCCCCTGCCTTACCCTGCCCACTGTGAAGACAACTTCAGCTGAGCCATTTTTCCAAATCTAAAATGTGTGGCTTCTCTGAGGGACTGCTCTCACTTCTAAAGCCTCCTCCATTCAAGGTAGTACCTCGTAGGACTTCTAATCACAGGCAATTGATATTCTACTGAGCATCTTTGGAAAATAATCTGCAAACAAGAGGCTGCAGGCTATAAAAGTCTCTTTCTCGCTTCTTCTTCTCCCTCGATCTTTTTTTTAAAAAACACAGCTTACAGCTTAATAAAAATACAACCTGGGCAAGAGCAGGAAACCTTAGCACGTTGCCCAACAATATCATCCTTTTAAGAATTTTATTAATCGGTTTAAAGTTGTCCTGTATCTGGCTGAGAGGTGCAAAGTGCTGTCCCCCGCCGACAGGACTGTCCACGCATCTCAGAGTCGGCACGGTTGCCTCAATTAACAGAATGGCCAAGGAAAGAAGGTCAGCCTTGCAAAGCTGAAGACTCACACTGTGTGTGTGATGAGCTGAGCAGCAGTGCGGTTCTCCTCGTGCATCCCGCTTGCATCCAAGACACACACACATGCACACGCATGCACACACGCCCATGTGCACACTCACGAGTGCGCGCGTGCACACACCATGAGCAGGCACACCAAGACTGGCTCCTGGAGAAAGGAGCACAAAGGTAGAATAAAGGAGTTTCTGATTTGTTTCTATCTCCTTGCCGTTAAGGAATTTGTAATACATTCTGCAGGGAAGACTCGCTCGCTTGCAGGAACAGACAAATACATCTGTCAATTTAGCGGCATCGTTTGAGCTCAATCAGTGTGGCGCTGGAGGAGTCCCCTAAATGTTTAATTTCTTCCAGCACCACAAGTGCTGTGATAGGTCTTATCAGGATTGTATTGACTGCATAAAATGAGACACGGTGTGGAGCGCTTTTCTTGAAGGGAGAAACGTTAGAAACACACACCAGGAACCCATTTAACAGGTTGCTAATAATATCATCTTCTATCGACACCGCATTTTCATTCCTAACCACTTCAGTTTTGGTGTGTACACACAGCTTACTCATCCCCCTCTACAACACAGTGTTTTCTAGCTGAGGGCTGATAGGACTGAAGGTAGAACAGAGGTAAGACTTCCTGAGTATGTAGATTTCTGGGCATAGGGACCAAGATTCTCCCTGGAGAATATCGACTGATAGAGCAGCCAGTAAAATGTGCCTATGGTTTTGCTGGAATGGAGTAACACCAGATGACTTCCACAAGATGCATTAGATCACGTTTATCAGAAGTGATATGCAGAGTTCCCATGTGATTCAGGGCCCTATACAGATTTCTCAGATTTTTTTTTTAGCACATATGCAAAATAAATCAAATGTATGATTAATTTTTGCTCTAAAAAATGTGGAACACAGAGGTACTTACTGGCTCACATGTTCATTCATTAAATATTTATGGACTACCAACTAAGGGCCAGGCACTGATCTCAATACACTTTTAGACTAGAAGGGGAAGGAGCCATGAAAACAAAACTTTTCCATACAGCATAGAGAATGCTAGCGATGACATTAACCCCAGAGCACTGTGGTGGCACACTGGTGGAGGCAACGGGCTTCAGCCATCTGAGGAGGGGGGGAGGGCATGGAGCAGACCCAGGAACATCACTGAGGAGAAGCTTGACCTGGGCCAAGAATATGGGGTGACTTCTTCCAGACGGAAAGTGGAGTTAATGCTACTCTAGGCAGAAAGACAAGCATGAAGAAAGGCACAAAAGATGGAACATGATGCTGTTGGGAAACGAGTAACATTTCGTTGAGGTTGGAGTTTGATGAGAAAACCACGGAGAGGTCATTCTGCTGGAAATCATCGCAACTACCTCGGTGCAGCAGTCAGAAAGTTCCCAATCACTCAGACTCATTGTCCTTCTCACCACACGTGCCCTGTCTATGTCACTTGAGAGCACAGAAGCCTCAGAGTAGGTATGTACATTCCAGAGCGTCACACGCTGCAAGTATACAAGTTACAGGTGTTAACAACCCAGCAAAGGTGAGGTTACTGTGGCCTTGGTTGTGTATACAGCAGCTGTCCTGAAGAAAGTGAAAGATTTAGGTGACAGAAGGAGAGTGTGTGTGTGTGTGTGTGTGTGTGTGCGCGCGCGCGTGCATGCGTGCTCGTGCATGTGATAAGAATATTCTTGAAAGAGGAATGTGGGAAGAAAGACTCAGAAAGGAAAATGAGTATAAAAGTTGGGAGTTGGCAGTGACATCCAGACTAGCTGCACAGAATGAAAGAAAGAGGAAGTGAAAAGCTATTTTTTTTGTTAGTCAGTTTCCTCAGAAAAACAGAACGAACACCAACCTTCGAAATCCAAAAGCACACGCAGACACAAGGAGTGGAAAGTACCGAGGGAAAGCCTTGCACGAATGTCTGCTTGTGGCTCCGAAGCTAATATGCAATTACAGTGTCCCTAGAGGAAAGCAGACTAATGGGATTTTCCGTGGAGCCTGAGGTTCCAGGGTTAAGGCAAAGCCAGGGGAGTAGGAACATGTCTGCCCCTCAGTAATGCAGCAACATAAGTATTGCAGGCTGTTTTGAGAGAAACAACAAAGGAGAAATCCTGGGCGTTTCCTGGAGGGGCTGATGAGAACCGTAGCTGGGGGAGCCAGGCAGCCCATGAAGCTTCATGGACAGGAGAAAGAAGGGGGGGGCGGGGAATGACCACCGATGCCTGCCGGACAAGATTTTTATCCTTGTGGAACACACTGTCCATTGTCTTGAGGGAGGTGGTTCATCTGACACAGTAAATTCGTTTGATGCTTTTAATAGAGAGGGTGCCCAGTTATCTGAAATCAATTCAGGGATATTGAATGAAGTCTTGTTTCTTAAAAATACTTGGCATTTGGTTTCTATGCTGAGCCAAAGAAAGCGTCCAGAGCTGGAGGGCTGGCTGCAGTAAAGGGCAGTCAGTGAAACCTAGTGCAGGGACAAGGACCCGACGGCACAGGGAGACCAAAAGCACAATGGGCAGAGGTGTTGCCCCAGCCTGCCCAAACTAACGCCTTGACCCTGAGAGAGAGTGCAAAGAACAGGTCAGGAGATGGGGCAGGGGAGAGGAGAGGATGCCCAGGAAAGATGGCAACATAGGAAGATTTTCTTGCAGTCTTCCATCTAGACAACACTGTCCTTGACAAATGGCCAATTTTTTACCCACTACCTGGTAAATGACTTGGAATTAAAATTAAATTTTTTTCTTCAGAAAAGAAATAATTATTAGCCTCCACCACAAAATTGGAGTTAAGGCTCCAGTGATATAATAATAATAATTTGCACTCACACGGATTCTTTCAAGCAAAGGTCTCGGAAGCTTTGCCAAACATTAATTAATTAAGCCTTGCAGGATCCCCCCAGGAGTCTACCTGCTATTATCTCAGCTTTCCAGATGTGGAAACTGAGTCTCAGGGAGGTGAAAGTGATTTGCCCAAGGTCACTGCGGGAATGAGAAGCGAGACAGAGATGGAAATTGCAAAGGCTGCCCCGTGCCCAGAGTTGGGGAAGCTTTTTGCCGCTTTTCCCCCTGGGGTGCTGAGGGGGGGCACTGGTCTGTAGAGGTGGGAGCGGGGGAGCTGGCTGGCGCCTTAATGCATATGCAGGACAGAGAATTTTGGTCTACTAAGCACGTTTAAAGTGGCAGAGAAAGGCTCCCCAAACTATCAATTTTCATTTGCAAGACTCAGGCGGCTAGTGACTAGGTAGGGCTCTGCTAAAATTTAGAAAGGAACAGCGGGGAGAGGGTGGCTTGGGGAAAACATGACAACAAGGAAGAGTTCCATGGAACACTCTTTATGGGATTATTTATACTTGACCCCTAACTTTGGCTTCTGAAGAGCTGAAAAGTGAGACACACATAAGGAAAGAGGGTGGGGGGTGAATTTGAGACAGGGAGAGAGGCATTCAAGGAGGCCTCCACAGTGCCTCCTGGATCTCCTGCATCCATCCACCATGAAGTGCCCCCGGATCTGCCTGATACCCTCCAGCACTGGGTAGGAAGGCTGTTTGCAGGGGAGAGCGGTGGAACCCAGTGCCTCTCTGCCTCCACGCCTGGTTTAGCAGCTGACAAACACCATCAGTGAATTCCCCACCCTCTCCCCACCCTCCCATCCTGGGTGCTGCTGACATATTTTGATATTTCCTCGTGAGATTATACTTCACATAATGAATCTGATTCTTCAATTCTTTCTCTCTTCCCCTCAAAACTCTGCAGCTTCTGAGAGTTTATCTACTGCAAGATGAATCGCCCAGAGACCCCTGGTGCATCTTTCTTTACACTTCACCTCCCCCACTATGGATGAGAAATAGACTTTTCCCTCATCCATCATAAGTCAGCATGACAGGGCTGTCGTTCCCCAGGCCCGGCTCACTGTATCATCCCTCCCTCTGTCCTGCTTCAGTGCATGGCTGGCTTGCTTGGGAATAGCCGAGACCCTTACAAAAGACTTTAAATGGTAAACCCCCAAATAATAATAATAATAATAATAATAATAATGACAATAATAATGAATAGTAGCAATAAGAGGGAGAAATGAATTTAAAAAATAATATAAGAAAAAGTTATCTGCAAATTTCTTTTCTCTGTGGGCTCTTCTGTTTAAATAGGATATGGTGAAATTCTAATAAATCCAGTCTTTTTCCTGACATGTTATCAATCTTCAAACATCCCTAGAGGGTAAAGGGCAAATCCTGTTTGCCTGAGTTTGCAGGTTGGGGAGATGAGACAAAAGGAGGTGAAGAGGCAAGGTTAGAACGCAAGGCCAAAGGAATTCGGGGAGGGAGAAGAAACGCAGCCATGGTCCCTATGTGATGGGAAGAATGAATATAAGTAGGGTACCGACAAATTGTTCCATCACTCCACCTCTTGCCTGTCTCCCAACGGAAACTGAAAGGAATAAAAATAGATTTAGATTTTAACAGAGGAAAAATCCATTTGTAAAGCTGAAGCAAAAGGTCACTGGACTGGAAGCCAGGAGACCCAGGTTCCAGGCCACGCTGGGATGAAAATGACTGAAATGAGCATGCCTAGTCTTTAGCCTTTGGGTGGATAGTGGGCTTGGTGCTCAGGTTCTCATCTCTTAAATGAGGGGTTCCATCTGGAAAGGCTCAAAGTCCTTTCCAAATACAAGATTCTCAGATTTGATTCGTAACAGGGTTCTAGACATTCAAAGTTACCAAGTAGAGTTTAGGAAAGCTGTTCTAGTGAAAGTTTGAAAAATCAAAAGAGGCCTCCATTGTGGGCAGATTTTGACGAGGGCATCTCTATAATCTAGGACAAGCCCTGAATGAGCCCAGCTGGTGGACCAGCAGCCGTCCCTATGACCCAGACAGTAGTGAGTCTTCTCTTTACCAGGACAGGGTCAGGAGGACAGCCTTCTAGAACTATGTCAGCAAACCCTTAGGCAGTTCAATCTGAGGTGGTTCATCCCCCATTCCCATAGACACCGTGGAAATGAGCTAGAAGCCTACTGTCAGCGATGAGGGGGTGTTGCAGCCCGCTGCCATGCAAAGGGCTGGGTTATGGAGAATTCTCTTGGGGCTGCAATTAAGTGAGTGGTCACAGCTTTTGTGCCTGCTTTGGTCTCCCACAGGGAGCTCCTGAAGATTTCTTCCACTACCCTATCACTCTCTTTGCTTCATGGATAGCATGGGCAGGGTGAACCTTTGCTTCCAAATGTTATTGGAAGATTTAATTAAGCACCATTTGAAATTTTTGAATGGAAATTACCACATTAGTCATGATTATTATCCATTTTCTTTAAACATAGGGCCAACTGCTAAGCTGTTAGGCACAAGCATGGAAATTACAAAAATATTCAAATATCCATTATCTGAGACTCTGTTTGCCAAGCATCCTATCTAATCAGGGAAAGCCTGCTGGAACAGATGGGCCTTACACTGTGCCCTATAAGCCAGGAAACTTGGACATGTTAGAACCCAGTAAATCAAAGTGCCAAATGTTACCACTACTACAAAGAACTCATTTTCTCCTCCGCAAAAGACTGGTTGCCCTCATTCTTTTCAAAGAGCACACGTTTTCCACCTTGCACCAAGTGCTCTGACTTCTCCGACACTAGACCAGGAAGGGAGCAGTTCCATTCCTGTGGGGCAGAGGCCCAGGGTCAGACTTCCTGCAGCTAAGATCTCCCAGAACTATTTCCAGGTGATGGGAGCCCGTCAGCATCAAGGGGTACTGGGAAGACAGATCAGCCTTGCAGGAGAGGGTTGTGCGAAGCTGCTAATGCAGGTGCTTCAACAGAGAGAAAGTGCCTTCATTTCAACTTTATATTTATGAGTAGTTTACAGAAAGCTTTGCAGCCAAAGGAAACAAAATTGGTAAACACAGTAAGTAATAGATTCAACAAATACGGCTAAGGATAAAGAACTAATTTACATTTAATGAGACAGCGATTGTTTATTAAATAAGAAATGGTTGTGTTTCTGAAGATGGCCTTAAAGGTTTTTCAGAAGAATACATTAAACACTGAATATAGCTTTTCATATTCAAAAGATGAGACTTGAGGAAAGGGGGAGGGGCCGAGCCAGGGAAATGGACTAAGAATGTAGGGAGCTGATATCTCCTGGAATACAGGCCACATACCAGGTCAGAACTTAATGGAAAACAAATTCCACAGAAGGTTCCCTTCCTCGGACACTACATCACAGGCTGACTCTACGGCATTGATCTTTTTTTTTTTTTTCTTAATAGTATATAATTACTGATGAATATATGACATGTTGGGACATATATTCTGGTTCTGACCCCATATAATGGAGTTTTGAATCAAAATCCCTGTAACTGTGTTTGCAACTATGGAGATAGATGTTAGTTACCACTATCTTTGTAATTTCTAAGTGAGGAAAAACTAGATTTTTTCATGCAGAAAACTAGAAAACTCTCTAGCATCCTATGCCAGATAAGACCAAGCACAGAATGTGACCAAAAGCAAAGTCATTTCTGTCTAGAATTTGCAAAGACCAGCTGAATCACAGGATTTGCTGAGATTCTTACCTGCAGGATCTCTTAGAAGAACGTGTAGTGCAACAATTTCACTCGTTTATGTTAGAAGGCAAGTCATTTTTTAAACTTGCTGTTTCATGTCTTAAATGGCACTATATGAAGAGTCAGAACACCTGAATTTGAGTCCCAGGAACCAGAAGCTAGGGGTGGCAGAAAATTCTAGTTTTTACCCAGGCTTCTTCTCTTCCTGTCTTAATAGCCAGTCTGCATTTCCTACCCACTTGTGCATTTAGGTCTGCACCCGACACTGTTCTGACCAATGAGATGAGAGCAGAAGTGATGTATTCCACTTTATGGTCCTGTGTTTAGAAGGAATACATGTGTGATTCCCTTGTTCCCTTACTCCTTCTGGCTATTTAGGTTACAGATGTGATGGTAAGTGCTGAAGCAGCCACTTTGAAACCAGAGGTAAACCTGTGGCTCTCAGGATAACTCCACCAGTCTGAGGCCATCTACCTTCTTGAAAGAGAAATACAGTTCTACTTTTATTAAGTAATTATACTTGGAGTTGTCTTGTTAAAGCAATTTGGCCTATATCCTGCCTAATACAGATCTCAATTATAATGGACTTTGAAGCCAATATGCCATTTTACACATCTTGCTTCTGTTCTTAAACACACACTTCTTAAGGGTCAGGACTGTATGTAATAAATTCGACACTGCAAAGTGAACATAGCATACTCTTCCCAGGTATATTAAAGAGAAGGAGAAGAGAAAAGTATAGGAGAAACAAGCCATGTCCTTAAGTATAAAACATAAAGACAGTTTATTGTTTTACCAGAGAACTGTCAAGAAATACCAGATTGAAATACCAGGAGTAGTTGATAGGCCTTTTTGGTGTAATATGAAGAATACTATTTGTTATAGTCCCATGTTTCACTAAACAGAACAAATAGAAAAGTTTCCTATCAGGCTTTTGGGAACGTGGCTGAAAATGTACAAAAATGGAAGTTGGTCTGTCAAATCCTAGTCAGCCAGAAGAAATGCTGGTCATGTGACATAAACAAAGACAAACAAACAACAGTCTTCATTCTTGCTCTGTCTCTTACATACTCTGATTTGCATTTCATAATTATCCCTTCAGTTATCTCTTGAATGTATTTCTTATTAAGAAAATATTCAAACATTCACAGAAAAATGATAGCATGAACTCCATACATTCACCATTCGGAATGAACAATTATCATGATTTTGACATATTGGCTCATCTGTCATCGGGCTCTCTTTCAGCAGGAGTCACATACAAGGGGAATGGTGCATCAGAAACCCCAATTCTCTTTCCTACAGGCTTAAGTTCTGGTCAGCATTTGCACAGGCACTCCTGGAAATCCAGGAAGGGGAGGGAACATCCCGACCCTCACGTTGACCACTATCCTCTTCAAGACATGAAAATGATGCCCAGTGGCCCCAGTGATACTTGGCTGACTTTCTAGTACCCTACACTTCAGACCAGCAAAGGAACAGCTTGGTTTATGAGGATACTGCCAACCTCATTAGTAACTGATATCCTCAAAATCTCAAGGGATCTTCTTGGAAGGATTTTAATAATAGGATGGGCATATACACTAAAAGGGAGAAATCTTGACAAGTTGAGAATAAAATAGACTTGTAGCTTTAGGCAAAAGAAAAGAGGCAGCTGAGGCTTTTGGAATAATAAAATCAGTAGCATTTTTATATAAAACTTTGAGGATTAGGGAACAGACCTCTCTGTCTTTTGATTCCCTGACAATAGGAATAATCACAGGTTATTGGACAGTTACGGGTATTTCCAGTCCCTGCATTTTAATCCCAGCAGAATGGGTTTATCAAATGTGCAGGTGGCTATGTGGAGTCAGGGTTTAACACCAGGGAGGGCCACTGGGGACTCCATGTTGCTCCCACATCAGCAGGTGGAGATATTCATCAAAAGAAAGAAGGAAACTGTGGTTCCAGTCTAGTCCCATCCCTCTGTATAAGTGGTCTCTCTCTTTCTCTCTCTCTCTCTCTCTCTTGTTTTTTTCTTTTATGTTCAGTGGCCTTAAGGCAGAATCTTTAGGGAACAGCAATGGTAGCAGCTCCAAAAGCCAAGTTGTATGCTGCAAAGTGAGTTATTTGTTGGACTCTAGGGCTGAGCCCTTTTGATGTGTCAGTCTTAAGCTGACATTTAACATTTGCTCAAAGATACAGGCTTGATAGAGCACCACTGGCTGCCCCCGCCCCCACTGCCCTGCCCTTCAGCCCACCTAGCCCCATTATCAAAATGCTCCAAGAAACATCTCAATGATGAGGCACAGGGACCCTGGGTGGCTCAGTTGGCTGGGCATCCAACTTTTTTATTTCAGCTCAGGTCATGGTCTTGGGATTGTGAGATCGAGCCTGGCATCAGTCTCTGCACTCTGTGAGTAGTCTGCTTGAGATTCTTTCCCTCTCTCTCTCCCTCTGACCCTCCTCTAACTCATAGTCTCTCTCTCTCTCTCTCTCTCTCTCTCTCTCAAATAAATAAATAAATAAATAATCTGGGACAATTGGATTAGCAACAGAATCCCCTACATTTTGGAAGGTGGCAGCCCAAAGCAAAGACCCACACACTTCTATGTGCCACATAATAGAGCTGATAAAACATGATCAAAATAATTTAAAAGTGTGTCTTCCAGGTGGGAGGAAGATAAATCTATTATTGACTTTAAGTCAGGGAATCTAGGCTTCCTGATGGAAGGGTTTACGGTTTTACGGGTATCAGAAGTTCGGGCAATTTTGACCCTATGATTCGGTCATGACAGAAGGAACCAAATCTTCACATTCTCAAAAAGGGACTCTTTCAGGACACCTGGGTGGCTCAGTGGATTAAAGCCGCTACCTTCAGCTCGGGCCATGATCCCAGGGTCCCGGGATCGAGCCCCACGTCGGGCTCTCTGCTCAGCGGCGAGCCTGCTTCCCCCCTCTCACTCTGCCTGCCTCTCTGCCTACTTGTGATCTCTCTCTGTCAAATAAATAAATAAAATCTTAAAAAAAAAAAAAGGGGACTCTTTCCTTTGTGCTACTTTCAAAGGAGAAGCTTGAAGCACAGAAAGGTGAAGTGGATTTCATAGGGTCAGGAGTCAATGGTAAGATGTTGGTCATGACTTGGGCTTCCCTTTTCATTCCTCTGAGCCATTTTACTCAAGTCATGGAATGACTCACTGGTGGCAGAGCTGCCTCAGCCACAAAGACATGCGACGGAGCAGGCATTCCACCTTGACCATGGCTTCTTCCTCCCAAAGACAAGTGACTCAGACCGAGAGATAAGATTCTTCTCAATATTTGCTTCAGGAGCAGTGGTCACAGTGGTAACACTGTCTCTAGACTGATTCTACAGTCTCCCGAAGCCTCCCCCAGTGCTCAGCACATCTTAACACGTCCTTACCCTGCCCCTCCATCTGGACCTGTACTTCTAGCCCCACCCATGCACACACACTATGGGCTCCCACGATGCCCTACTTCCCTTTCCTGGGAAACCCTGGGAAAACAGAATCTGCTCCAAAACTAGAATGAGTTTCCCCTGCCTGTCATGGCAGATTGGTTTAAAATCATACATACACACACACACACACACACACACACACACACATACACACACACGTGTGTGTGTGTTTATATATAACATATATGTAATAACAAATTACCTGAAATACCCCTTCCCAGTCACACACATGCATATATTAACAGAGTTATTCCACAATTAGCGCTCTGCCCCAGAATGGTTTAAGTGTAAGTAACAATAATAGCCAACATCTACAGCATGGTCCTCTAAGATATGTATGTGATTTCACTTAATTTTCCAAAATTCCCTATGCGGTAGGTAATTTTTATAGCCTTTTTTTACAGAGGAGGAGGCTGAGACACAGAGAGGTATAGTAATCTGCCCAAGGATTCACAACTGATAAGCGGCAGAACCAGCCTTTATTATTATTATTATTATTTAATTTAACAGACAGAGATCACAAGTAGGCAGAGAGGCAGGCAGAGGGAGAGGGAGAAGAAGACTCCCTGCTGAGCAGGGATCCCGATGCGGGGCCCGATCCCAGGACCCTGAGATCATGACCTGAGCCGAAGGCAGAGACTTAACCCACTGAGCCACCCAGGCGGCCCCAGAACCAGGCTTTAAACCAGGTACCCTGACTTAGCCATTATTAGACACCATTTCCAGTAAGAGTGTAATCTGAAGTATTAAATGATAATACATGCCTTTAATGTAATTCATATATAGATTGCTGTTCTTCCAAATTTACAGTGATTGATAATATTCCATCTACCTGTTTCATTCTATTTGCAGGTGAGGGAAGGAGCGGGTAGTGACTCTTTGGTTTTAATGGCTTGATTCTTGATGTGGGAAGATGAGTGGAGATTGGACATCAATAAGAGGCTGGTATCAGAGGCATCCGGGTTTCTAATCTTGCCACTTGTTTCCAATCTTCTATCTGTTTTCCTTCTGCCTTCAGCTCCAAGGACATATTCTCTCCATGACAGCTCTCGGAACGCTAACTTCCGTCCACAAGGTGCTAAACCACCATTTCCTCACAAAAGCAAGAGGCTTTCCTCTGATGGTTCCCTTGGAGGCTAGTTAACTTCCTCTTGAGGTCTCTCAAGAGCTGGAGGCTACCAGTCATCCACAGAGGTGGCATCTTTGCCCCTTTGCCATTTGTAATCCTTCTTTACTCGCTACCCATGGGGGCTGGGGCTGGGAGCTCCAGCGCACTGTCACTCATTGGCATTCAAAAATGTTCTATTAAGTCCATTCCCTGAGGAAAGTGACTGCTCTGGAGGAACAGATGCTATCAGAGAAAGTGTGTTTTGAGCCCAATGGGGTTATCGTCTTCCTGGTGGACAACACTGATAAAGCACCTTTCCTGCCTGGACAAGAGCTGGAAACACGTCTCTCCCCAGACAGCATCTGAAAATCAGAGCTGACAATTGGGCTGGGATCAAGTGATGAAAGTGAGGCAAGAGACTCGCCCAAATGTTCCTAAACTGCCTTATGCTTCACTCATTCTTAATCTACCTGTCATCAGGTATGCCAGAGGCTGGACACATCAGGGATTTGAAGGCAAATCAGGACCATTAGTTCATTCTCCTGTACTGAGGGGCTCTGTTCTACAATTCATTCCATCACCAAGAAAAGACTTGGGGAACTACTCATGGGTTTCAAGAACTATGACCTTTGAAGACTGTCTCCAATGTGTGTAATCCTGAGGACCAAATGACCACCCTGTCTACTGGAATTCTTCTCCATTTATCCCATCTCTTCCTAAAGAACCAATAAAAAGGAACAAACAAAATGTCATGGGGGTATAAATTGATTTTGACTACAGTTTGAGAAAAATGATTGTATTTTTCTTATATTTATGACATGTGAAATTAACTATATTTAATACATATTGGTGACTTAGAAAAATGTATGACTTCTTTAAAAGAGATAGTTTTTTTGTATCTTACTAAGCTAGTCTCTCCAAGGCACCCTGAGTGGATTAATTACAATGGGCAGTTGGGACAAATGCCCTGCCATCAGTAGCCTCCATTGCCCTGCCAGGAGAAGAGCTGGGAGACAGTGTTCTTCAGAAGGCAAAGCAAAGTACATCCAAGCAGATGTTCACTTCTCCAAGAAATCATGAGGTTGGGGCGGGGGGGGGGGGATGAGGGGGGGAGTACCAGTGATTTCCAAAAACTTTGTTGAAACCTAATTGTTGTTGGTATATAGCAAAGTAGTGTTAATATAAAACTTAATCCTGGAGATTCTTTTGCTTCTCACTTAGGAATTACTTAAGATAGTAGCCCAGAGTAGTGAAAAAGCCAGGTGAAAATAGTAGAATGGAGGGATGAGAAGTAGCTTTCCATCTTTGCACTTGTGAGTTACTCCTTTGCAAATATGTGCTCCTGTGTGTGTGGCCGGGAGATGTGTGTTTGAAGGTGACCTAAGTAAACTTTGTATATAAAGAGTATTTGTAGCAACATTTGTTTTTAAGTTGTTACATCCCTGAGCATCTTGAGTATCTCTGCCAAAGTCCTAAGTAACTAAATGTTGTGTTTGGTTAACAACTGTTATGTCACCAAATGCTGTAGGGAATTAGCTTCTTCACGTTATGCGCTAAGCCTCAAACTATCATGGGATCATCATGTAAATCATTTATTGTTCACACATTCATTCAGCCACTTTTAATGAGATCATGCTTTGTTGTAAGCATTGCTCTGGAGACTGCAGATTTAAATATGGCAAAGCCATTTAGAGGTCCGTATGACCTGAAAGAGAGACAAATATGTCAACACATAATGACCAAAGAACATGTGAAATTACACAATAAACTTAAGTCCAAGCTATTGAAGCGGTAAAAAGTGCAGAAGAAGAACTCTCACACCATCTAAAGACAGGAAGAGGAGGGTTCATAAAGGGGGTGTTATTTGACTGGGGCCTTGAACAACTGTTAAGTGAGAGGGACTGACCAGGGAAAGAACAGAATGAAGCTATTGGCAGCAGGGAGAATAATGGGTACATGAGTTAAGAGAATTTGAAATAGCAAGTGGTCAAGTTCACTGGAAATGGGAGTGAAAATGAATGTAGGTGCCAGATTTTAAATCACTGTGCATGCTGCATGGAGAGGTCAAAACTTGATTTTATAGATGGTGGTGAAGATCTTAAAATAAAAAAAATATCAGACAGGTTAGGGATTATACAGTTCTAACGAAGATTGTGGTGGTGGACATGAGAATACAGAATTTTTTTTTTTTTTTAATGTGTAGGAGGTGGTAGAAAATTGAGTTTAGGAACTAACTGGACATAAACAATAGGGAGGAAGAGACAGGATGTGCAACCATTCATAAAATTAGAAAACTTTCAAAGAAGAACTGGGTTTGGAGGCCTGAGTGAAGAGTTTGGTTATAATACTTAGAGTTGGGGTGTCTATTAGATATCAGATGACACTGTCTGGGGGGCTGCTAAGTGTTCATCGAGCCCTCAAGAGTGGAAAAGGTCTGTATTTACATTAAGGTTTTTGAAATTTTGTCCAAAAATCATAGAATATCAAATACCTAAAAAGTACATCAAACATGGATATGTAGCTTGATGAATTCTTGAAAATGAATTCTTGAAAATGAAAATTCTTGAAAAAAACCTTTGTCACTATCACCCAGACAAGTAAAAGGACACCACCAACAGCCCAGAACTATCAGGTCCCCTCCACATCACATCACTCCCCTTGAGTACAAGCAAACCCCATCCTAAGTTGTATCATAACCACCTCCTCTGGGGTTTCGTTTGTTTTGCTGGATTTGTGTTTTGTTTTGTTACATGCATCCCCAAATATAAGAGTTTAATTTTGTCTGTTTTGAAATGTCATGGAGTGTGTGTTCTGATTCTGGTTACTGTAGCTCAATGTGCTTTGTGTGAGTCATTCTTGTTCCCTGTCTTTAGAATTGACTAATTTTCAATGCTGTTTGACATCCCCTGGAATGAATATACTACAATGTATGTCTTCATTCTACAGTGATAGACATTTTCATTGTTTCCATCTTGAGGCTATTTTAAACAACATTGTCAGAAACATTCTTGCACATATCCCCTGATACACATACGAACACATTTCTTAAACTAGGAATGTAATTTATAAAGTCACATGTTATGCATATCTTATACTCTGTTAGAAAGGCAAGCTATTTTCCAAACTGACTGCCCCAAGTTCCACCCCAACTAGCTGTGTGTGAGGCACACATTACTCCATGTCTCACCAACACTTGGTATTGTCAGGTTTCTTTTCTTTTCTTTCTCTCTCTCCTTTGCCTTCTCCATCCCTCCTCCACCCTGTTTTTTTTTTTTTTTCCTTTCCCCTTCTTCCTTCCCTCTCTTCCTCCTTTACTTTTTTCCACATTCTGGTGAGTGTGCCTTAGTACATCACTGTGGTGTTAATTTGCCTCTCCCTGATACCTAATGATGTTGAATTGGCCTTTTGGGTCCTCTTTTGTAAAATGCTTGTTTAAGTCTTTTGCTTGCTGAAGTCTACCAGGCTGTCTAAAGATTTAGACTTTGATGAAAACACGTGAATTGCAGGACACTTACTTTAAAGGTATCTGTAGCGATTCTAGCCAATAGAAAGCTTTGGTTCCCTCTGTTATAATGGCTCTGGATGACCAAAGAAGTCCCACCCCTCTTTTCTGTTCTTTCCAGTGTGTGAAATCATGATATGGGAAGTGAGAGTTTAATATCAAAACTTATTTATTTATTTATTTATTTATTTATTTATTTATTTATTTTGGCTATGTCTTACCACCTAGCTGGCTGGAGCTCCCTGCTCCTTTTCCTCACCTGAAAACTCAGGTCTTGCTACTGCTGGCATACCCTCTGCCATGTGTCCCTTTCTCTAATCACAAAAAGAACTCCCCACAAGGACATCTGTGGGTCCTCCAAGGGCAGGACATGAAGCAAAGAGACTGTGGAAATAAGCATTTTATCAACAAAGCAGTTTCACGGATAGAGGATTTTTGAGCATCTGCAAGGATGTTAACAGAAGATAAAAAGAAAAAAAAAAATAGTTGATGAGTGTTGGTTCATGGTTCCATGTGTTTGAAACGCAGAGGTACTGACAAAGCTAGAACGGTTTCTGTTACAAGACTTTCTGAAGTCTTCATGCACATTGAGGATTGAGTTTCCAAGAGGGCGATCATAGTAGATACCATGTTCTCAAACTTCTTTGACCATTGCAATCCTGAGATGTTCTTTTTATTTATGTATTTTTTGAGGAACATGTCACAGTATTTTCCTGCTGTGTTTGTTCCCTCCACCTTCAAAATTTGTTCTCTTTTTGTTTGTGTTGTTCTGACAGACTCACTTGGCGACCAGAGAAGTCTTCCCTTTATGAGCCACTCACTGTCTTCTCACTGTCACTCTACTGTGTAAAGGTCACCTGAATCCCTCATCTTCATGAACTGGTATGGAGTATATGGTGCTAAGAAAAGCAAGGGCTTGAGAGTAAAAGGTTTGGGTCTGAATAATCCAGGCTTTGCCACTGCCAACTGGGACAACTTGGTAGCATTCACAAACGACTTTAAGTGTCTAAGCCCGGTTCCCTCACTGAAAAGGAGACAGAACACTGTCTGTTTCATAAGGCTTTCTCTCTCTATCTCTCTCTTTTTTTTCTTTTTGAGCCTTTATTAATGCATTTCATGTAACATGTTCAGAACAGTGCTTGGCACAGAGTAAATATTTAATAGAGTCATTTATTGTTCTTGTTATTACTTCTGCATCTTTTGCCAGCGTGGCTCCCTAATTCTCCAGATCCAGAGACACAGGCTTCCCCTGAAGCCAAGCAAGCACTTCATGGGTGCTCACGGGTCTGCTGTGAAATACAAGTCATCACGTGTTTAATTATATGAACGCAACTCACCATGCACACACATGTATGTGAGAAGGATACTACTTTCTATTATGTGTTGTCATGTGCAAGATGGAATCTCATCATTAGTATTGAGAGAGGGTCATCATTTTTGGAGCAGAATTTAATTTCCTCCTGTGAACATTTTATCTCCTCCCCCACCCCAGCTTCCCGACTCTTTACTAATGAAGATTTTTGAAAAGCTGTATGGAACAATGTTTGAATGATCATGAATAACCTCTAAGAGAATCTGTCCTTGACCAAAAACCCTTTCTCAGGTGCAAGGCACAGAAGCACATGGGGTAAAAAAGCTCGCGGTATCAAAAAACACAGACTTTGTGACTGTGACAGATGTTGTGACAGACTTTGTGACTTTCCCATCCTTCAATCAGTTTTGTTGGTCTTGTTTTTTGTTTGGGGGTTCTTTTTCCCAAAAATTTAAGAGTGCAAATACTAGTCCATGGCTCACTGTGGGGTAATATATATGAAATGTTTAGCTTAATGACCGACATCTTGGAGGCAGTCAAGAACCTTTGACTCTCTCTCCTGTTCCTTTCTGCCTCTAGATTCTTCCACATAGAGTGTGACCCTAGACCTGTGTTTCTTTATGCACCTGCTCAGGGTGAACTGAGCAGTGTCCTCAGAGGCACCATCCGAGAACCATACCCAGTCCCTTCCTAATCAATTGTCTCAAATTCCATGCTTCTGGCTTCTGCTGCCAAACTCTAGAATGGGATCTGAGAATACTCCAGAAAGGGACACAGCTCCCTTCCTGAATCTGCCTCTGAACTGTTACTACACTTTTCTTGGCATCCCTTTTGGGCACGGAGAAGAGTAGTGAATGGTAGGGATGAGGAGCTTTTGTGCTTCTGGGCATCTATTCATCTAAGCTTTTAGCCATCGTATATGCACAAGTACCACATAAAAAACAAGATGCACAAAACATGAATTCTGCTTTCAAGGACTCCCAATTTTGAGGGCAATCAGATCATTGGCTGTGAAGCCCTGTATTACTGTAGCTTTCTTACTACTATCCTTTCCACGTCAGTGCTCCCAATTCCCAGTTATCTGGTAACTGATTTTAAGTTATTAGTCCGTAATGCATGTCTGCTGTTGGCCTGTTTCTTTTCATTCGATGTACAAGGTAACTGCCAGATTTAGATTATACGAAGAGGCCTGGAGGCAATGGGTATGTTGGATGGATATCACATAAATAAATAAAAGAGGTCAGCCTCTCATCTCCCCCACACTGCCAACCCCCCAACAGTCCTGCTGGATCAAAATGGAGAAGTCTGGTTGGGAAAGCAGACCCTTGCTTTACCCATTCCAATGGGAATTGGCAAACTTTTGTATCTCTGGAAGCCTTGTCAGCATCACATTTAATCTGAATGTTATCATAATTATTGTAACTTTACATTTATATAGCACTGGGTCTCTGGGGAGAAAAAAAAGCTCCGTGAATATAAAAGATGATCAAACTTCTCCCCTCCCTTCTAGGGAGACAGAATACGGTGGGTTTTTTTTGTTTTTGTTTTTGTTTTTGTTTTTGTTTTTGTTTTTTTGTTTTGTTTTGTTTTGTTTGTTTGTTTTGTTTTGTTTCTGATTATTTTTCTTCCTTCTCTTGACTGACTCTTTCAGGCATCACCCGGATATACTGCCTGGGGGCTATTTTCTTTCCTGGGTGGGTTTGACTTAGAAAAATGCAGAAGGGGAGGAGGGTGCTGGTGGAGGCAAAACACACTTATGACCAAAGGAAAAAGTTCTTGCAATCACTTCAGAAGGAAGAGAACTAAGATTTATTAGCTACCTAGTAAAATCCAAAGCCTGAGTTCCTTGTTTTCCATAACTAGCTGAAAAGTCACTAAAATTCCCAGAGAAGTACCACTCTCCCTATTTTATTGTTATAGAAACAGAAGCTCCTTTAAATTCGGGAACTTACTCCAGGTCACTGCATGTGTAGCAGAGACAGAGTTTGAACCCCTCTGTCTCTTTCCAAATTTCCTGCTCTTTTTGCTGTGACCTTGAAAACAAGTTTGTGACCTTATCCCCATGCCTTCTGGCTACCTTCTTCTTCACACTGTGCTAGGCCTCGTAGGTTTGAGAGCAATCAATGATTTATAAACCCTACCTCTCACCTTCTAGGATTTTCCAAAAGAGAAATAGAATCAGGGCACAGAATCCAAGGATGACCAATCCACATGAATTAGGGACGAAAGCACGTGGTGAGGTCTTTGGGAGTGGAGAGGATGAGGACATAAATAGGAACTAAAGTCCCAGGGAAGACTTCTTGGAAGAGGGGGGTTGGAGCACAGCCTCACAGACCAGAAACACGGAGCAGCAAGCGTTATGGAAAGGCAGTAGCATGGCACAAAATCTGGAGACAGAAGTAAGGGTTTTGGGACGGGGAGACTGAGACCAGCCAAGGGGAGGGGCACAGGGACAGACAGAGGGTCCTGAGGCCTGGGAGATGGGTTCAGAGGAGAAGAAAAGTATAGCTTGAGAAGTAGGGAGATGAAAGAGGTTCTTCATCTGGGCCTCCTGCTTTCCTCACACACCCCAAGGTCAACTGGTTTCTCATTGCCTTCTAGGGTCACTGGGCAGCTTCTCAGAAAGATCCGCATGGTTCCTGTCACTCCTGGTTTACTTGGCTGCTCCATTTACATTCCCCCAGTGACTGAGGCAGCTGTAGAGGCTGCTGGGTCTCTCTTGCTACCAGAGAATGTGGTGTTGCCAGACAGAAAAGCTCCAAATGACATACTGGGCAGCTCGGAGCTTCGGCCAGTGCAGGAAGCACAGGCTGGTTCCAAAGTCTGGAAAACATGACATGGTTGACATCGGACAAGGTTGATAAGCAATTTTTCAGCCTTAGCAGAAATCCCTGCTGTGCAGAATTGTAAAAGGAAGGGCAGGTGTCTATAAATCGGATGACAGGGAAATGGGACAATCATCAGGGATGGCGTGGAATTGCTAATGCAGCGGTGGGAAACCCTGCTCCTATGGAGGGTCCCTAACCAACAGAAAAATAAAATCAACGGAGGTTACTTAGAGGTAAAATACAACGTGGTTTCCTTTGTTAAAGAAATACATAAGGAGCTTATACTTAACCTATCTTAAAGTGAAGGGATGGGAAATGGAGAGCACTAGACCTGCTTCAAAAAGCATTGTCTTGCTTAAAACCTGCCTCAAAATGGAAGAGACTTAACGCCTTAATACAGCACACGGTGCCATAAATTATTAGCGTTGCCTTTTAATAAAAGTAATGCAAGCTCACGGTATAAAAATTCAAATAGTACAGCAGGGTGTTAGGTAAAATGTAAATGTCCCCATCTTCCTCCCCCAGCTGGCGATCCATGTGGAAATGCCGTTTGTATTTTCCCGTCGCTTGCCAGGTTCCTGATCATCAAATTCAGCAGCCCTTCCCTGGATGGTTTCTCATTGCTGCCCTCCCCAGCCAGGTTAGATTACTTTCAGATATTCAAATGTTCCAGCGCTTCACGCCTCCAGGGTTTTTGCTCAGGCAGCACCCTCTGCCTGCAAATCCATCCTCCCACCAGCCCCCTGCCTCTTGCACTCCACTCGGCAACACCTTCAACACAGCTTAATATTCAGCCCAAATGTCACTTTCTTCATGAAGTTTTCCCTGATATGACCCCGTAGTTCTGCTCATCACCCTCTTGAAACTCCCGTCTCTTGCATGTATTTAACAGTTTTTTTAGTTTCATGTCTTCCTCCCCGTGCTGATTCAGTATTGTTTGAGTGTGTATGTTCTTCTCTTGTTCTGAGCACGGAGCCAGGAGATTGATGCAGACTAAGAGCTCTGTGAATGTTGGTGGAATGAATGAATGGATGGATGAGTGAATGCGCGAAACATAGCAAGCCAAACTGAGAAACGTTTTTCGATTCCTTATTGTAATCAAAAGGAGAGGTGACAGAATGAGAATGATGAGAGAAAAAAAGGGGTCCAGTAGAGAAAAAATGGAGGAAAGACTTCCAGCCACAGAAAGGGAGACATGGAGAAGAAAAAGAGAGAGAGAGAGAGAGAGAGAGAGAGAGAGAGGGAGAGGGAGAGAGAGAGAGAGAGACAGGCAAAAGATCCCATACATTGAAAAAGACAGAAAGATAAGCCATTCTACCCACACTCTCTTATCTACCTGGATCTGTTCCTTAGCATTCTAGAAATGTTACCTAATGACTTTTCATAGTCCTGTATATTCTCTTCATTCTTAAACCCTCAGAGAACTGGTCTGGGTGGGTTCAATGGAGCAGCCCATCAAAGAAACAAGTGTCATCTGAATCACTAGTGGTGAGAGAAGTAAGGGTATCCTTACAGCCAGATGAAATTTCTCTAAAAGGAAGACAGGGTTAACAAAGACAAAAATGACAGAGTGAGAGGGTTCTGAAGTCTTGCGGCCGAAGATCTAGGATGAGATTTTGATTCCGTGGTGGCCTGCTTTACTCCTTACATCGCCTCTGCCCATGCCAGGTAGTTACCCTTTTAGGTGGCCGGACATTCACTTTTACAACCTGGCTCTGGGACCACTTGGAGAGCCCACAACCTGGTGTTGATGGCCTCTCTGAGGAGGGTCTTGCAAACTCACCACGTGTGTTCCTTGCCATTCCTTTCAGGTGTCAGGGCCTGTTCTGAGCAGGAAAATAGTCTCCCGAGTTCAACTTAGTCCTGAACAATTGTATTTAATTGCTATAACTCCTGGAAGACATTCTTTTTCCTGTTCACCCGGAACAGAAGAGAATAAAATTGAGGCAGGAACTTGTAAGGAAGAAGAGAGGGAGAACTCCACAAGAGTGGACGTGCCAGCCAGAGACGCCGTCGTGTCTCCGGAGTAGGACGAAGGGAGGCTCTCCCTTTCTTCTTTGCATTCTTCTGTAGGGCTGTAATTTTTCAAAGCCAACTGCATTACTCTGGAAATTGGGGAAAATATTTTCAAAATAAGGGAAACAAAAAGAAAAATTTGCTTCATCCTGAATGCTGGGGAAAGCTGTCTCAGAGCCCCACGGCGCCCAAGGGCCTGCTCCTGAGAGCTGTGTTCTAGACAACAGAGCCTCTCTGTGTGGCTGGGCTGTGTAGATCCTGTCCTCTTCTCATCCGCCAGGACTTGGGAGCGAAGTCACCCAAGATACAGTAAGCTGGGGTAGGGGCTCTGAGGAAGGACGGCATCTCTGCGAGAAACAGACCCAGCCTCTTTCCTAGGAAGGGAGGAGAGGCCACCTGCCTGGCGTGTTTGCTAACACGCAGGAGCTGTGGCCTGTAATCATCATTAGCTCTCTTTGGTGTTTACTGACTGTTATTAATTAGAATGAGCAAACTTGGCATTAATGTGCCTGCCATAAGGATGAAGGCTCTTACTGCACAACCATCCTGCATAAGCAGCTAGACTGGGACTCATTTACCAACTGTTACAGGGGTGATGCTGGAGTACAGACACTGGCTGACGGAGGTCCAGGCAGGAGCCGGGGCGCGGGTGCTCCGGCCTGGATCTCTCTGGAAGCGGAGAGTTAGGGGAGCTCTGCCAGGGCAGAGGGGAGCAGAGACTCTCCTTAGCTCATGTGGTCACTGCTAGCGAGCTCGAGGTAGCTTCCCAAAGAAGCCCTGGCAAGCTCACATGGTTCTGTCACCAGACAGAGCTTCCCTCTTGCCCTGGACATTGCAGCTTTCTCCACAATCAGAAAATCATGGAACATAACTTCCTGCACGAGTCAGTGGACTGGTGTTCTGTTGCCTTTTGAGAGAGACTGTATCCTCCAGCGAATTTTGGGAAAGAGGTTGGGCAGGGGGTTGCAAGGCTCTGCTCTATCATACAGTGCTCCTATTCTCTGGCTTCTCTGCAAGAGACGTTATGGCCCTGTATTCCCTCCCCTGAAAAGATCGGCTTTCAGAGAGGAGACTGCCACCATCTGGGGGAATATAGAAGACAGGAGGCAGAGGCCATGTCAACTGGAGAGGAAGGTTAATTTGCTCCGGCATAGACAGGCAGCCTGGGATGGAGGGGGAGCTCTCAAAGACAAAATGGTGGTTTCAACTGGCTCAGAAGTAAGGCGGTTGAGAGAGATGCAAAGTGGGAGGTCAGTTCGTTCCGCCCAGAAAAGTTGCGCGCTCTCCCTCGGTTTCTCTGAAAGACACAGAGTGATCTGCAAGCAGGAGGGTAAGGCCTTCCAGAGAAAGGGCACCGGGACCGTGTTCTCTAGGCTCTTGGCCCTGTATTTTGCATTGTTTTGCACATTGCTCTTTATTCTCCCAGAGGACCTGGGAACTGGCAACGGGCCCGACCTATTGCGGGCTCACGTCTGAGCAGCCCCGGAAATGAGCAGCAGCTCCCACACGGAGAAGGACCTGAGCAGACATGGCCTGCGTCATTACGGCCTCCTTCCTTCTCTGGCATGTACCGAGGTTTCTGTGACTGACTAGGCCATGGCATGTCTGAATGTCTTTGGTCCTGAGCACACTTATGCTCTTTCCTCTGAATCATGAGTGGGACTATGGGGATTGTGAAAAGTAGGAGAGCTGATGAATGAGGGCACTGATAGGATCTGGGTAACCTGGAAATTTGGGGGAAAGGACAGCTTAAGATTGTGTGCCATCAAAGGCACTTTTGGTCTCAGAGAAGTCCACAGGAAAAAAAAAAACCCTCAGGCAACTCCACATTTCTGAGATCTCAGCTGCTAAGGAAGGAAAGACCCCTTTTTCATGGAGGTTTGGACCCAGGAGAGTATCTGGCGAGCAGCTCTTATCATTGCCATGGTGATCAAGTATCAAACACCTAAAAGTGCACAGTGCCGCTCCGAGAAGGGCTTCTTTGACCTCCCTGTCTTTTCAGGTGCTACTTGTTCCATTGGAAATCTAGTCACTCCATTAGGCATTTGAAGAAATTCATGCAGTTGCGAGGCCCATCTCAAATGTCACCTCTATGAGGCCTTCTTGACCCTCCAAGCTGAGCCAGGTTTCTCCATTCTCTGTGGGCTTATTAGACCTTGTAACTTTCCTTGAATGCAAACAAAGCATCGAAACGGAATGAACAGTCTTCCCCATTTGGTTGTGCACTCTCCAAGGTCAATACCTATGTTTTATTTATCCCCTCTACACCTCTAGATCCAGGGCCTGGCATGCTGTAGGTACTAATGAATGAGCTAAAGAACAAAATCCACCATGCAAAGGTCTTCTGGAAACTATGCCTCTATTAAAAATACACTGGTGTTCACAGACAAGAAAACACATAGTGGATAAATTTACAGTTAATATTGAGCCAAGTCATAAAGAGAGGAAGAATAAAACTTTTGAGGATAAATGTTAAAGTAGAGTCCTATTGAGGATAAAGGACATAGAGTTGAAGTAGGGATTTATTGAGCAGCTACTCTTCACCTGGTGCAAGACGAGGTCTGTAAATATGTCATCAATTTCGACCTTCACCACAGTCCTTTCAGGTGGGTGTTATGATAGCCCTGTGTTCACTCCTTGGATGGATATGGGGCTCTTACTCTCTGTTAGCACAGTTCTAGGTGACTGAGTCTAATGGTGAACAACAGACTGGGTCTCATTGCTTGCTTACACATAATCTACAGCTGATTCTACAACTCAGAGAGGGTCGGAATCTTGCCTGGCTGTGTGTTTCTCAAAAGGGTTCAGCATGAATTTAAAGTCAGGTCTGTACGGTTCTAAGGTCTAGTCTCTCTCCCCAATCTAGTTTGTATATATTCCAGAAGACTTGGGCCAGGAACCCTGATGTTTCCATTATGCAATCAAGAAGGACATCCTTGAAGAGTGATTAGTCTGGAACATTCTGGGGCCTCCAAATAAGCTTTGTTGATGTTTAACAGACCCACAGTTTCATCCCTCAGTGCTGGGCTTGGCAGTAGGCATTGGGAGGGGAAGGAAAGTAATGCCTCTCTGTCACTTTAAGTCCTAAATTGTTTTTAGGTGTTTGTTTAGAGACAGCATCGGGATGTTGCCTGCCAGGCAGGGAAGAGGGTGGACGTGGCCTCCTTCAGACCTCTCCTCATCAGAGTTACTGTTTCGAGTAACGAGGAAGCACGGGAATTGATTTGATGCCTAATGAATAATCAGCTGCCATCAATAATTGTAATCACTAATCTGGTGCAATTAGAGGCAATTATAATAAATGCAATTTCCTCCCGAGCCACTAACGAACTACAGAAATATGAATTGACTTAAGGGGGCTGGCAGTGATTTATGTGATTGTGAGATCACGAATACCATTATCTTGGTAAAGACTCTTAAAGGAGCAAGGTCCTAGTCTGATTTCACTCTAACTAATGAGAAGCTAGAAAATACAATTCCGGAGGTGAGGAGCACAGGCGGCTACTCTATTTCTCCCACAACTAGCTTCGGGTGATCGTAGATACCTGTGCAGACTCAGCTCAGACTGTCACTTGAAGGTCTGTTCCTGTATGTTTTGCTTACTAGAGAGAGATTCTGAGTTCACACCTTCAAGTCTTGAAGAACAAGGACTAAAGCACCCAATCAATTCTGCAAGAGAGGGTGTTGACAGCAACATCTGGATGAAGGTGGCCTTTGTTATTCCCAAGGGAGGCATGTCTATTGGCCCATTACCCTCTCCGCATCCAGATGAATCCCCAGATTTTATAAGGATTTGATCTTTATGTAAATTGAAGGAAACTAGAAGTTGTCAGTATCTTACAAATGCTTAAATAACTTTAATTATGTTATTCCGATTCCTAGAAATTTTGATTGACCATCAATTTTCTAGTGAATCAGCCAGAAACTTTGGAAGGACTCTACCACAGTGGAGTGGAAGGACTCCCCAGAGAAGTGTGACAACACTCTAGTGCGCAACAGTGAGAGTGGGAGGTAAGGAGACTGAACCCCACTTGCTGGGGACAGAGGGTGTTTCCAGGATGCTGGCCTTTCAGCACAAAAACTGGGAAAGTCTCAGGCAAACCAAGATGAGTTGTTCCCAGGGAGACACAGGCCAAGGCCAGATAATGCAGGAAGGGAGGTTGGACTGTGTTCCCGTTGCACTTAGAATGAAATTCAATCTCCCGGACATGGACTAGAAGGTTCTACAAAATCTAACCTCTGCTCGGCTGCCCAACTCCTCTCCCACTGGTGGACTCCCCCAAAACTCATTTCACATGGGCCTTTTGTTTTTTCTTTCGCTAGTGTGCCAACTTTGTTCTTGTCTCAAAACTTTCCACTCGCCTATCCTTTGCCTGGCGTGCTCCGGGACTCTAACTTTCCCACGGCTGGCTTCTCCTTGTCATTCGAGTTTTACCTCAGATGGCCTCTGTCAAATTAGGCTCCCAGGCACTTGCTGTTACATCATAATCTGGGTGTGGGTGTGTGCCTCTCAGCCTCACCCTCTCTGTCTTATTCGCTGCAAAATCACAGGCCTACAGGGGTGCTGGCCCTGGGCAAGGCCTCAGTCGATCTCTATCCCATGAATCGCTGAAACCACGTTCCAGGCCCACTTTCTGCTGCTTATGCACCTGTTGTCATGCCCATGCACCTTTTCTGTATGCCATTCCCTGAACACATCCTATGTCATGCTCTGGGTTTTGCTGGAAATGCCCTTCCCACACGGCTGTCAGATGAAGTTCTTCCAGAAGGTAACCTCAGTGCAGTTCGCTGCATGGCCTTCCCTGGCCCCTTGATCCAGGATGGTCCCTTTGTGTCCTTTAAGAAGTATCTAGTGTGTACCATGTTCCAGGCATTAAGTGCTTTAGCTTCGGACATTCATCATTCCTATTGCATCCTATCTCTTTGGGGTCGTCACCTCTACTCGACGGTACCTTCTCCCTCTGCCCCAGCTCTGCATCACCTGCTCTGTGTTCCTGGCACTTTGATGCGGACAAATGAGCAAGATAATGTGCAAACCTCTTGCACGCGCTTTACATGGAATGGGATCCCCTTTACGAAGTCGGATTTTGGACTTGAATAGAAATAGAGCCTACGTGGTGTCGTAGCAGGGAATTAACTTATGGCTCTGCAGGTACAAACGCTAGTCTCGGGGCTCCCACTCACTAGGTGTTTGGCATCGGCCAGATCCCTTTATCCCCTGCCTGTGGTTTCCTTGTATGTCAAACGAAGCAACACTGGGTTTCCCAAGTGCTTCCAGCTCTCACAGTCTCTGGTTCTATGCTTTGCTGGAACTGCAGGGGGCGGGGGAGGGGAGGGGAGCCTCACGTGTTCATGTTTAAAATTTCAAATGGAGGAAGTTGTTGTTTTCTTCTCTTCTCCCTAGTGGTAGCAAACAAGCAATAAATATGGAAATCCTAAAAGCCAGAGAAAATAGTGAGTGTTCTCTATCTTGCTGACAAAGTACACAGAGCCTGCACCATCAAATGAATGGGCTTATCCCTTCACTGCACCAGTTCCTCCTGGCCCGGCTCGGCTGGACCCCTCACAGGACAGGCATCTTTTGTTCTGCGAACACTGGGCTCTGGCCCTGTTCCAGCCAGCACAGCCCAGGGCGACCAGCGCAGAGTGAAGGTGCAGCACTCCTTCACCGGGGAGTCCGAAAGGACCAAATCCATGCTTGCTAAAACAATTCACAGGCCGTAGAAGCTATGCAGGTGAAAGGGGACGGTGGTTCTGGGAGACGGTGGAGGAGAAAGAGACAACAAAGGCAAGGCAGTGTCCCCACTGCAGGCAGCCAAACCCTCTCCCGCCAGGGGACAGGTAACCCGTTTTCAAAATTGTGCAGACATAGTCATTCACGGCTCTGCACTTTCTCCACCTGCTTGTGAAGCTCCAGCCAGGATCGTGCCTGAACCCCATTCCCAGCAGATGTCCCAGGAAGGACCCAAGTAACAAAAGCCTTTACCAGCCGAGCTTCAGCAGCCTCTTCCCAAGATGGCACAGAGTGGAAGGATGGTCTTTAGTGGGTGTGTTGGCTCTGGGCCCCTCCCTGAGCTGCCTCCACTCAACGCTGGGCCTGCTCCATTTGGACCGTGGGAAGGTGGCAGCTCTCCCTGAGGCCCACATGTTCCCCAACCCCCCTCCCCCACCGACCAGCAGGTCTGTGATACGTCCGCTGCTCTCCAGACAGGTCTGCAAGCCCCTAGGTCTCCACCAGGACCTTCAGAATGGACTCTCAAAATCCCTTACCTGCTTCCCAACTAGTCGCTGGGATCCCACCTCACTGCAGAACACTCTCTTTCCTTCTCCTGTCCAGATCTTACATATTCTTCCAGGCCCAGCTCAAGCCCTGCTTCCCTACATGAAATGGCCCCTGAGTATTTTATTCTTCATGCAAGGTCATCTTTTCAGCTCCAACCAGAGGTGTGTCTCTATCTCACTGTTTAGCACTGCTTTGTAAAACACTGAGTAATTGTTTCACATGTATATGTTTTGTTTCCGTAAGTGGGATATATCCTTTATACAATCAGAAGTGTCATGTTGATGGATGGGTTGTAGATAGAGAGATAAACTTCTGATAAAGAAAATGGAGTAAAATGCTAATTGTAAGAATCTAGCAGATGTGTTAGAGGCGGCTCCCTGCAGAATTCTTGCCTCCTTTCTGTAAGTTTGATGACTTCCCTATACACGTGTAGAAAAGCATTCAACCTTCCTTATCTTCTGTTTCATCCACTGGTCTGTTTCTTTAGCATTGATGAAGCACTTCCTACGTCCTGGGATGGGGACCCTACGTGCAGGTCCTCTCTAATAACCCGGGTGAGGCTGAGAACATTTAGTGGAAGTTCCACAAATAATTGCCAAGTGTCATTCCTGGCCACTCATGTCCACTCAGCTTCATATTTGCTATCAGGGTTGACCAACCTTCACATGGTAGGCTTGGGCTGTTTGAGGGCTATCAGGCAACTCTCTTGGCTACTGCCTATACCTCCACGCCCGAGGGAAGGAGGTCAAGCGCACTTTGATGACTGCTGGGTTCCAAGTAATCTGTTTCCCCCAGCACTGTCTCAGGAAAGGTGTCATTGAGCAAGTCCCCTCCACCTCCCCCCCAGTTTTCTATCAAGAAGAAGAGTGAGTGCTGCCACCCGACCACCCAACCTATACGTTTATTATGAGTATTGACTTTTTTGACACTGAGTCGTTCTTTCCAGGAAGGTGTTGTCCACACCTTAGAGTTCTGCTGTAGATATCAGGCGTGTTTGGCAATAGTCACGCATTAAGTCAACAGCATGCTATAAACATTCAGTCAGCCATGTTAGGGAGTTGTTTCTGCATGTCAATCATAGTAAGCAGTGACAAAGGGAAGCTACTGTGTGTTGGCTAATTGGATTTAAATTTAAAAAATTAAAATTTTTTTTAAAAAAGGAAGTAAAGCTAGTAAAGCAAGCCCCTGATTTAGGATGGGTTGTGCTCCTATGACAGAGACAGATGCGTGAGCTTCGGGGCCATATCATAACGGCTTCAAACCAGAAGTTTTGGGTGACATCCTCTGTTGGGGGTGATGGCATTCCCTGCCTTCTTCTCTTTGGGGACCTCAACACCACGCCTGAGCATCTGGGATGGGAGGGACAGAGATTCTGATGAGGACATTGATGCCATTTGCCTGACACTTAACGGGTCACCAAGAACTTCAAAATAGCTTTAGATGAGGGGGCCAGGGCAGAGGTCCTGAGGAATATGTTGTTCGCTTCATGATCGGAGGCCTGCATGAGGCAGTCAGTAAATACACACTGATTGATTTTTTCCCATAGCATTTAATGTCTGTGCCTTTCATTTGGTAATTAATCATTGTGTGACATCTCCTATAGCATTGCACTGAGTTGTTATTTATTTTTTTATTGCTATTTAACTTTTCACATGGTTATGCATTATCACCCTTGGCTAGAATTTAAGATACCAGAAGGCAAGACTGTGCCTTGTCTTCTACACCCCACTGTGTCTAGCACAGTGCCTGGCTCACAGTAGGAGCTCAATCAATGCATTGATTAATTAAGTCCTCCTTCTGCCTAGGGCCCATCATGCTTCAGAGCTAACAGCTGTCACCTGGACCACCCTTGGCCACGGGGGCACACAGACAAATGAGCTTTGTCTACCTTCCCTCCGTGAGCAGCATCAAGGACCCTGAGAGGCAAATCTAAAGTGAATTTTAAAAACATGTTCAGTGGTGGTTGCAGAGCAATCCTGCTTCCAAGGAAAGGCCTCTTCCCTCTCTCTCTTCAGTACCACTGGAGCGGCTCGTTCCATTGAAAATACAGCAGGGATTTGTGCCGCATGGCTATGCAGCCGGGGCGGGCCGAGTTCATACCAGCCATCAATGGCTCAGCATGGTCTGGACGGCTTTGTGCTCAGACACTCAGGCAGCCCCGCTCGGGCCCGAGCACACCCCTCTTCCTGCTGAGGCCACAGTGCAAGCGTTTCTGTAAGTGACTTTTCAGTAATGGCCCTGTGCCTAAGGAGGATACCGGTATCATCGTGGCTGAAAGTTTCTTTTCTCCCTCCTACTCTTGGCCTCTCCCCAAAATATCATAATAAGACTTCTTTATTTGGGCAGAGAAATAATCTGTTGATTTATGTTGGGCTGGGAACTAAAGAACTAACGTTGACTGAAGACCTGTGATACGCCACAGACCCTGTCATGTGCTGTCCTATTTATTTGTTTATTAATTTATTTTTTTGTGTCCTGTCTTATTTAATCCCAACAGATTTCTGGTAAAATTTTAGCCCCACTTCACAGAGGAGGGAAGCAAGATTCAGAGCCGCTTTGCAGCTCGCCTGAGGCCACATGCTAACAATGGAAGTTTGATTCCCTTGCTGTCCCTAGCCCCCTGGCCCGGGACTGACGTCACTGTTCATACCACCTCCACATAAGAGTCAGGAGAGGCTCTCCTTTACCCACGTTTCTAACCACAGAAAGTCTTTCCTATTAGCAAGGGGGTGGAAGGGGCTTGGTGACTGGAGTTTCAGATGCCCCCAGAAATGTCATAAGCGACTCACTTATTATTCAGGGAAATACCCAACAAAGCGATGACTTCTTTCCTCGCTATCAGTATCCACTACCAGCTGTTCACTTGGATCGGGGGATATGAGGGATTTAACTCTGAATTCACGAACGCCGCTAAAGCTCCTTCGGAGAGGAGCCACGGGGATTAGTGCTTGTGGGACCCGAGTGCCTGGTACCTCAAAGGACCAGGGGACAAGCAGAATGTTTTGGTGGGGCTGTGGAGAGTGCCTTCTGCATGCTGGGGTGAGTTGGGGGAGCACAGAAGGGGGCCTGCGCCTTGGGAGACGGGCCTTCAAATCTACAGGAAAACACAGCAAATAAAACTGTTAGATAACATCTGCCTTGGGCACTGGACAGAACTGCCATTTGTTTTCTGTGGATGCCCGCTTTGCTGCTGTAGACTTTTTTCCTTGTTCTGCAATTTTTTTGCTTCTTCTCCAGCATCTCTCAAACTGGATTTCCTGTCAGATTGCACGCACGACATGCTTTGTTTCCTATGATCCATATCACAACCCTCGAACAATTCCTTTCCCCACTTTGCAGAAGGGAAACCCAAGGTCATCCCAGAAACAGAAGAGGAACTAGGATCTGAGGACAGGAATTCTGACCTCCAATCCTGGACTAGATCTGTTAGAAAAAAGCAGCTAGTTCCTTGCTTTACTTGACTATCTAGGATCACGTCAGGGCCAGGAGAAGCCCTTACGCTGATGGACACAGGTCCTCCATGGCCTAGGTCCCCCACTGGCATGTTTCCAGACACCTCATCTCATTGTTCCCCCGGGGCTGGAGTTAGAGACAAAGAGAAAGGCATTCATCAAGGCCAAGCTGGATCACCCTTTTCCCATTTTCTTAAAAGTCAGGATGTAAATCACACTTGAAGCTTCCTTGGAACATGTGGGCGTTAGCAAATCAGACAAGGGTAATGTGTTTCTAATCCAATGGCTTTCACAATGTATGATTTACATCCTCAGATTGTTTCCTGGTGGTTTTCTGGGTTTTTATTTAGCTTGGCATTCCCACATCTGCTTTGAGTTTTATTACCTTTGGCCATGGGGGACTGTAGAGGAGCTGCTTATTCAAGAAATACCAGAACATACATAACAACAACAATCAGACTTTTAAAATACTTCTCCAGTCTCACACTTCAGCAAGGCAGAGCTGTGTTTTACTAAACGTAAAAACAAATAAGCTTACAATTTTATTGGTTACGTTTAGCTCCAATTCTATAGCTCCCTCCATCCTCAAAGCTAATATATTCAAAGCAAACAACAACAACAAAACCAGAAGCCAAAAAACCCAAACAACTCAATTCAAAAATGAGGACTTGAATTGAGATTTCTCCAAAGAAGATATATAAATGGCCAATAAGCAAATGAAATGAGGTGCAACATCACTAATTATTAGAGAAATGCACATCAAGCCACAAACCTTAGGAGGTTGGCTGTATTTACAACAACCACCCCCCACCCCCCAGAAAACCACCAGTTTCTGTGAGCATATGGAGAGCTTGGAAACTTGGAGCATATGGAGCTGGTGAGAATATAAAGTGGTACAGCCAGTGTGGAAAATGGGTTAACAGTTCCTTGAAATGTAAATAACAGCAGTATCCTATAATCCGCAATTCTACTTCTGGGTATATACCTAATGGAATTGAAAGCAGAGATTTAAACAGAATTTTGTACACCAATGTTCATAGCAACATTATCCACAGCAGCCAAAGATGGAAACCATCAGTTACCCATCAACATATGAGTATACAAAAACCGTGCGGTCTATACATACAGTGGAATATTATTCAGCCACAGAAAGGAATGAGGTTCTGATACATACTAGTTAAATCAGATGAACTTTGAAAACATTGTGCTAAGGGAAATAAGCCAGACACAAAAGACGCATTTTGTATGATTCTGCTTAAATGGAACATTTAGAATTGACCAGTTCATACAGATAGGAAGTAGAATATCCGTTACAAGGGGCCACAAGGAAGAGGGGATGGGAAGTTATTGATTAATGGGTGCAGAGTTCCCATTTGAGATGATGAAAAAGTTCTGGAGGTAGATGATGGAGATGCACAACATTGTGAAAGTACTTAATGCCAATGAATCACAAACATTTAAAGAGGGTTAAGATGGAGGGTGCCTATGGGGAAATGGACATTGGGGAGGGTATGGGCTATGATGAGTGCTGTGAAATGTGTAAACCAGATGATTCACAGACCTGTACCCCTGGGGATAAAAATACATTATATGTTTATTAAAATAAAAAATTAAAAAAAAAAAAAAAAAAAAAAGATGGAGGGTGCCTGGGCGGCTCAGTCTGTTAAGTGGCTGCCTTAGGCTCAAGTCATGATCTCAGGGTCCTGGGATCGAGCCCATCGTTGGGGGGGATCCCTGCTCAGTGGGGAGTCTGCTTCTCCCTCTCTCTCTGCCTGTCCCTCCAGCGTATGCTCTCTCTCTCAAATAAGTAATAAAAAAAAAATTTAAGAAAATAAAAATAAAAAATGGTGAAGGTGGTAAATTTATGTTATGTATATTTTACCACAATTTAAAGACTGCCCCAAACAAACAAACAAACAAACTCCTGTGTATTAAGGCAGCAGATTGTGAAGATTGAAATTGATGTCTACTTTCTCCGCACCAAAGGGCCTGGATGACCCTCTTCACCCCAAAAGCAGTGGTTCCTGTCATGGTTTGACCTTTTGCGCATGCTGTTCCTTCTGTCTGGAATGCCTTTCCCACATTGCCCTTGAAAATATCTGCTTATCACAGAAGCATTAGCTAATTCCCCTCACATCAGAGGTCTTAATATTCCCCTGGTTTTCTGAAAGCATTTACACATGCCTTATTAAAGCGCTCTACCTTGCTTTACAACAATTCCGTGAGGTAGACTGGGAGTTTCCTACCTTGGGGACAATGTTTTACTCATCTTTATATCCCCTGCACATAGTAGCACTCCTAACCCATAGTAGGAGCTCAATAAATATTTAATTACACCGGTTGGTCTAAGAAGTGCTTTGTTTTGCTTTAGTTCTGTGCAGGGTGGGGAGGCAGGGGCCGCAGGGGAGACAGGAAGTCGTAAGTGCTCAGAGAAAGCTGTTGCAATTGACAGCAGTGAAAGAGACACATCAAGGAAGAGAAAAGAAAGTGTTTCTTCCCCTCGGTAGGTTCGGCTTCAATAGCATTGCTGTGGCATCTGACCCGGGTGGGGTTCTATCCTCACTCTAGTGTGGCTGTGGAGTCTCCTTGTTAAACCTGGCTGAAACCTACCTTGCTCAGCTAGGCTGCATGAAATGTGGATGGTGAGGACCCAGGGAGATAGCCCCGGGAAGCAGGAAGCTCCTGGCCCCTGCTGGCTGCTCAAGGCCTGCCTTGTGTCTGCTGAGGGGACTCCTCCTGGGAACTACTTTTGCTCAGTGCCCATTCCACCCGCCAGGACTTTTCTCCCTTCTCCCCCACCCCTAGTGCAGGTTTCTTCCTTAGTGGCCAGCATTTTTTGTCTTCATAAGGAATTCTCTCAGCAAGGTACCATCGTGGCTTTTCCAGGGGAATCATTAACTCTTTCTTTTGCTTCCTTTAGCAATGGGAAGGGAGAGAATTAGGGGAAGGGCCTTGGAGCACTGCTGTTCTAAGGTCATCGTTAGCTCAAATCCCTTTCCGTGGCTGCAGCACAGGGCCAATGCCCCTCATGCGCTGAGGCTGGCAGGCCCTCTGGTGCCTTGGCACGTCCTCCAAGGCCTTTAAGCTTCTATTCTTGGGTGAATCACAGGGCTTTTGTTCTCGCCCCAGCCCTCCCTATAGTGGGGAAAGCACTTCCCCTTCCCTCTTATTTTCCCACCCTCCTTTCTCTTTTGTGAGCCTTCAAGTCCCCCAATTAAATAACTGGTAAGTTTTCTTTGTGCCGAGCACAAAACTTTGCTGGATGACTTCCATGGTAAACGTATTTCTTTCCCTTTTCTTTCTGCCCTTGAATTCTTATGTATCCAGCCATCTCATGGGGGAAGAATATACTGAAATGGGATGTAAAGGCCCATCACGGCAGTGAAGGTGTATCTCAAACCCACCTCGATTTCCTTTCATTCGTGTGTTCAGGGAGTGTTTATTGAGTGCCTCTTGGGCCCCAGACACTGGGCTAGGCACCGGGAGGGCCCCTTTCCATGGGACATGGTCCCTCCCAGAAAGGAACATCTGGGGAGTGTGTCACAGCAAAGTGGCTTGATGTCTGATCTACAGAGGGAGTTCAAGGTGGAGAGACAGCATCATGTAACTCGCTCTCAGATGGACGTGGTGGTGTGGATGTGGCTGTGGGATGGATGCACAAGGGTGGACAAACTCCTAGTCTGCTCCCTTCTAAAAGGCACTCACATGCTCCTCAAATGAGCTTTACAGGATGTGCAAGGTGGAGGGGTGCAGGATGGCTGAGGAAGGAGGCAGAACAGGATAAAAGAGTTCATTCTTTTAAAAGGCAAATTATTCATAGAATCACAAAACAGGGACAGTTATGCCTTTTTGCCAACAATGCTAAGCGCTTAAGTGCCGGGGAGATCACCAAGGGGAGGTGAATGGTCACTCTAGGCCCAGAGTTTCCATCTTCCTCTAGACTTTTCTCCTAATTACTTCCTAGAGAATCTATTCTCTTTGGATAAATATCCGTGTAATGCAGCTAACACATGCATCAGTCAGTCTTGATTTCAGGGTGGTGCTCAGGAAGTCCTGGAGTCTCAGATGCTGAAGGAAGCCATGATTTCCCTGGTTATTCTTAACAGTTATTACCACTGCTCTTCTTGATTTCCTTGGGCACCGAGAGCCTATCTGCATTTTCCCATCCTGTTTGTCCTCTGAGGATTATTTTTCTCCTCACTTCCAGGAAGGAGCAAGATTGAGAGTCAAATTCTGCCTCCAACTTTAAGAAGAGTTAGGTTGTGTCTTGTGGGGTGTGTGTGTGTGTGTGTGTGTGTGTGTACACACGCGCAAGCATGTGCGCACGCACGCACAACCATGTCGGGCACCATTCATTCACTTAGTGGAATTTTATCAATTACCTTGGGGTCTTGCTTTCTCTCAGACCATTGCCCTCTGAATTTCCTAAAAGCTGCATAACACCCTTTCTCTCTGGAGACCAACACTCCTAAGGCTTACTGGTAAGCACACTGTGGCAGTGTGTCAAATTGTGCCTGAAGCCAGCAGCCTGGATATTGCTCCCTGACCTGTCAAAAACATCTGTTTAGCACAAACCACATGGCAGTTTCTCTGAAGACTAAAACAATAGCCCAGGAGGTAATTGCTATTTCAGTGTTCCTTCTGGCTTGAAGTGTGCTGAAGCAGTACTCCATTCCATTTCCATCTGTATTTACTGAACACTCGTTACATTCTGGGCACTGGGCTAGGCACCATGGGGAATACAAGGGAAATAGAACACCATTTATTGGGGAATACGAAACACCCACACTGAACAGTTAGAACCAACAAAGGATACAATATAATCAAATGTCTATACACAGAATGGTCAGGAGAGGTCAGAGAAACGCGAGGTCCTAAGCTGCTAGACCTAGAAAAGACTTCCAGGGTCAACTGTCCATTTGGCATTCACTGACTAAATATTTGCTGAATGCTGCCAGGGGCTGGGGCTTGTGGGAGATGTTGGAGGGAAGAACAAAACTCAGTTCTTTAGAGGCAGTGTTCACATTAGTAACAGAACTGGAAGCAGAATCCATGTCTGACTCACAATTCGTTCAGCTAATAGTAAGTGATAACCTGGTATGTGTCAGGCACTGGACTAGATGCAGAAAAAAGGCATTGCCTGCTGACGAGGTGTCGAGGCGTGTCTGATACTTGACTAGCTGCATAAACCTGCACCAGTTCCTCAACATCCCTCAACTTGCTTTTCAACTATAAAATGAGGATTTTTTTTTAAAGATTTTATTTATTTATTTGACAGAGATCAGAAGTGGGCAGAGAGGCAGAGAGAGAGAGAGAGAGGAGGAAGCAGGCCCCCCGCTGAGCAGAGAGCCCGATGCGGGACTCGATCCCAGGATCCTGAGATCATGACCTGAGCGGAAGGCAGAGGCTTAACCCACTGAGCCACCCAGGCGCCCTAAAATGAGGATATTACAGGGGCTCCCTCATAGAGCAGATTTGAGCGTTAAATGAAGAAAAAATGTAAAGGACATAGCACAATCTCTGATGCGAAGTGAGTGCTTAATAAATGTCAGCTTTTATTATCATTACGGAGCTACTTCAGTGGATAAAACATGGTCCCCATCCTTAAGAAACCTATCTTAATTCTAATAGAGAAGATAAGCATATTCCCAGATCAATGTGTCTTCCTGATGCCAGGCTTTGGGGAAGACGCAAAAAAGTAGAATGAAAGTAAACAAAATGAGAATAAGAGTGAAGAGTGTGAACGTTTCATAGGATGGAAAGGGCAGAACGTTATGAACAGCGAATTTTATTTATTGCTTTTCCAAATCTACAAAACAGGCAGATCTCTAATCCTGGAAAGTAAAACATCCAGAGGCCATCCTGTTCATGCCCCTGTCTCCCATCTATTAATTAATTGATTATTAAAGAGTACTAATTAAAAACCCATTATCCTCTCACTCATAGTCCAATACCATAGGTATCCTGACCCCTTGTCATTTGGCCTTGAAGTACTCTGGAATGCTGGAGTACTGAAAATAGCCAGGGGGGGAGGAAATAGTAGAAATGGCTCTTATAAGGATAGGTCTTGGGAAGCTAGTTCAACAGGGAGGCTTCTTCCTTTCCTATCCCCACCTACCACAGAGCAGAGTTCAAATGTCAATGTCCAGGAGAAAAAGCAAATTTTAGAACTTACCCATGCAGGAATATGCCAGGGAACTAATGTGGGAGCTAGAATGGGCAGGGCAATAGGACTGTCCAGATAGTGGTGACGCTGGCTGAACACAGAAGATACCTTTTGATCGTAGATTTGATCAAGCTGATATGAGACTGGTAATCCATCATTAAGTGTACAAGAGTGCCAAATACGAACTCCAGCTCCCAAGGGTGGGAGAATAGAAGCGATTTCGTAGAAATCAGGGCAGCAGTTATCCAAGCTGGAGTTCAGAATCATGTTACTTTCTAGGAAGGGGGACAAAAGAAGATCCATTTAAACCAAACACATAAAATGAGAATAGGTAGGAAGCTCTGAGTGCCTGGGGTTTCCTTATAAGTGCATCAGCCATGGTGTGGGCAAAAATTACTCCATATTCTAGTCTTTGGTAAGGATAAGACTTCTAACATGTAGCCTGAGAGAAGTCTCATGGAAACCCCTACTTCATTAACTCCTCCTGCACCAGCACACACCCTGAGGCTCCCGCCTCCCCAACACGATGCTTAGTGAGTGAGAGTCTTCCCATTCCCTTCAACTTCCCTATCACCCTAGCAGCAGTCTCCTGTGAAGACGTCCATGCAGGAGACACACGGCTTAGCCCCACTCCAGCCCAGATTCAAATCAAACACTGACACTTGCCAATATTGCTCGAAATGTCACTGCGGTGGAGACGACCCTTCCTCGAATTTCCTCCTGCTCCCAAACTGCCCCCAATATACTATTGTTTTTAAGCGGCTCATGTGTTAATTAAAAATAGGAATCAATTGGCCGCATCTCTCCACTCCAGGCTCCTGTGCACACAAGGATTAGAGCTGCCTCCACTTAAGTCAATTAGAGATAAGGAGAAGCTGACATTTCCACAACCTGCCTTATCACGCTGCTCAAAAAACAGCTCAGATTAAAATGTACAAAGATGATTTCTTTAGTCCTTCTCCTCCTCCTCTACCTTCTTTTAATCATGACGAAGAAAGCTGACAGTCCAAACTGATGGTGGAGATGCACACTCTAGCCTGGGGCGACCAGCCATCCTGAAATACTCGACCTGTTGGTGTGAACACTGCTGCAGACCAGGGGTTCTACCGGATGCTGGGGGGCAGAGAAACATTCGACCTATGCCTCCCTTTGGGGCCGATAATTATGATGCAGTGGAAAGGGTAACCGAGAACCAAGACACGGGTACAATGCTGCCTCATGCACAAATTAACCTCTTTGGCCCTTAGCTTCTCTGAGTCTCAGTTGCCTTACCTGTGAAAGGGGGCCGTACTGTTGCCCACAGGTACTTCTGTGAGGCTCAAGAGAGGGCAGGTGTGTTCAAGTGCCTGATACAGAGCCTGCTTAATCCGTGTTTTGGTTGAATCAGAATGCTCTGGGATTCACATGTTTTCACATTTCACATTCACAAAATTTCTGAATGGAGAAAGGAGACAGCTCACAAGTGACCCTATCTATCATAAACATTTCTACTTGTTGATCACAGACCTTTATTCCAGGCAATTTAGATACACATTACCACTAGAGCCACCCAGCATGTTTGCTAGTGTGATCTCCACTTTAAAATGGGGAAACCGGAGATCAGAGAGATTAATTAACTTGCTAAGGTTCACCCATCTGGTGAATGGAGAGCTGGGATCTGAACCCAGAGCCCATTATCTCTCCATTACCTCCTGCCCCAGCAGTGTTGAACAACCGTGGGAAAGAGAACAATTGCTGTCTCGTGACCTTCACAGTGAAGAGAGCACTACCTTATTGACACTGGCCTGGGAATGTATTAGCAATTTTCCAAATTTTCCCACTCCATTAGCTAGGCGTTTTCTAGCTACCTTTGACTCCTTGCCCACCCGGCCTCTGGGAAATGCTGAGGACAAGCCTCACACAGTCTCACTAGCCACCTCCAGGTCCTTTTCCACATCATCACTCAGTACGCTGCCTCTCTCATCTGGCCTGCCACCCTTTCTCACAACCACTACTGGCAGACAATGGCTGACATTAAAACGGTGCTTACAGCATCCAAGAGCTGTGCTGGGGTCTGTAATTACGGCTAAAGCCGAGCTGTGGACACTGGGTGCCCTGCCGAGATCCTCCTCCAATGAGAACGCGGTGCTCCAGCTGCCAGGAGTGGCACAGGCAGATGCCACTCACCATCAGCCCCCTCAGGGACCCTCTTAGCTGGAGAGAGCCATCTTACTCAAGGGTCTTCCCTCTTTCCCAGGCCGCCCATGCTGCAGTAGACCTGGCCACCTCGGCCTGCTGGGGGTTACTCTGAAGGGCCATTGTCAACAGAGGCTCCTCCCTGTGGAGTACACTGAGGGGATATTGGCCTGCACCATCACGTTTGCATTGTCTCTTGTCCAGTCCTGCTTCCTTACTCACCTTTCCACAGGTGTTCATTTCAAGGACACTCCTCAACTAATAGCTTTTTGCTAACTTCTATCTCAGGCTCTGCTTCTTAAAGAACCCAATTTCAGAGTCAGGTAGGTCCTACTAGTAACCACACTTTAGAGTTGAAGAAACAGTAATTGGTTAATAAATGGGTTGTGTTAGAAACCAGATTAGTCTTAGACCAAAACCCCACATACACTCTTGTCTTAACAGGTTTTACTTACATGTACCTGCTATTCACTGTATGTACTACTGAATTTTCACTATTTTCTACCCTGAAACTGTCATTTCTCTGTTCATCTGTTCAATCTGGGAGTGACTGTGGCAGATTAAACATGGCCACAAATTATTCGATAGTCCCACCATTGAGAGGTGGGTTCTAGTTATGCTCTCTCTGAAACTGGCCCAGCCTCCGTGCCTTGATAGACCAATTGAGTGTAGCAGTAGTGACACTGTGCCAGTGCAGGCCCAGTATGAGAAAACTGGCAGCATCCATCTCGGTCCCTTGGAGTTCTAGGCTACCACATCAAAGCCAAGCACCCATCCTGGAGAGATCACATAGAAATGTCCTGAGTCTACATGGACAGGAAAAGAACCCCAAGTGAATAGGATGAATATGGTTTTAACAAAGCAACAAGGTATGTGAGGAAAACTCTCTTGAACCCTCTAGATGTACCTATGCAGTCACCAGCCAAATACCACTAACTGACCCTAGTTCATACCACATGAAGCAGAAGAATCGTCCAGTTGAGCTCTGACCAAATTCCTGACCCACATATCAGGATGGTTGTAGTATAGTTTAACAACAACCTACTAGATGAGAGGCATACCTCCCGACTTACTCTGAGAAGCCCTCTACCCTTGTCTTCAATCTCATGGCTGCTGGAGACTTTTTCTCTCAGATATACTACTCTGCCCAGCATCTCAACCCTCCCCGACCCCATCCTTCCTCTTTATCTTCACACTGGCAAAGAACATAATTCACCCCTAAGTGTAACTCACTGTTTCTTCTGGACTTCCAAACCTCACAAACGAATCATCAACATATACGACCTCAGCTTCCATACCACCCACTTCTTTGCTGGCCTTTGAAGTCTGACTTCTATCTCTTCCATTCTTTGATTTCAAAGTCTTGAAGTTTAGTAGATGTTTATGAATCATAATGTCTAGTGGCATTTTCTTAGTTTACGTGACACTTGCTTTTGGGAAGCCATTCCTGAAATTCACCTCTGCAGACTAGCATTACAACTGCCTGCTCTCCTCCTTGAGGACTTTTAGCATTCCTTCATTCATGCAACACATATTAATTGAGAATCTGTGCTCAGATGCTCTCTGGGACTGAAGGTTCCCAAACCACTTAGTAGCCAAGAAAATGTCTGAGTCGGAAATGGGGAGTCCATTTACACGGTCATAACCAATCTCGCCTAGATTTTAAGGATCTCTGTAGATGATTTCCTCACCAGTTCCTGGAACTGAGGCTGTCCTGAGCTTTGTCCTTCTGGTCAGCTGGGTAATTCCCATCTCTGGCTCCGTATCACCAAATACTGATGCTTGGGTCTCGCTTCTGGAGATTCATTAGCCTGGGGTAAGACCCAGCAAACAGTGCGTTTTAAAGGGTTGCTGAGTGGTTTTAACACGCAACTGGAGCTTGAGAGCCATTGGCTGAACTAAATCCATCATAATGCAGCTTAAGATTGTCTCTTGCCCATTGCTCTATGAAGACAGACAAAAGCACTGGTTGGAGAATGTTTTAGACACTTTAAGTTTTCCTGAAATCTCCTTGCAGCTTTTCTGTCCCACGTTAAATGATCCCAGTTCCTCCAACCTTTCCACATAGGTCTTATTTGTAGCACTTTAATCACTCTGTAATCTTGTTTTGATTTAGCTCAAATAGGTCTGTTTCCCTAGAGAAAGCGTTTCCAAGTTAGATGCCTCTGTTTTACAGAAACACATAACCCTGATAGCTCATCAATTCAACTGTGCATTGCACAGTAGTTGCAATGAAATGCATATTAGTAAAGACTTCAGCAGATCATTTTATTTTATTTCTGCACTTACATTAGCTAAAGAGGAAACACCACCCGTATCAACGGATGGGCTTTTTCCCTATTGTCCCTCAAATATTGTTAGCAATGCATTTGGTCATCTAATTCATGAACCAGCTGATTTGTATGGAGCTTGACTTTGGTTCTCTCAAATCTTCTACCCTTCTTCCAGTAATTTATTGGTAACTTCCAGTTACCAATAATCCTAAGAAAAAAAAGACTTGCTCAGAAGTCACCCTATACATGCTGGACATGGAGGGACAGGGAGATCCTGGATGGCCCCAGCAGTTAATCAATATACACCCATGAGCTTGATTAACAACCATGAAATGACCCACCTCTTTAATCCAGGAACCCAGAAGCCACTGTTTGCTATTGTATTTTCACATATATCTGTATGGTCTTTCATATAAAAGACAGCAATTTAAATTTTACTTTGCTTATGATTCCAAAAGAAGTTTAACCTATTATTATATTAGAAAGGAGAGAAACATGGATTGATGGAAAATTCAGATATAAAGTCTTCAAAGACCACACAGGGGAAGTAGACGGTAGTGACGTATGGCTATAGGGTTCTTAATAAATTAGGAGTTGAGGCAAGCATATCTTGACTCAAATATGTGCAGATCCCTTTTAGCACATACTTGGACTGAGGGGTGTCGAGTGGTAGTTTTCAGGGGAAAAAAATTTCCCTTTAAGAGTAGTATACATATAAAGCCTTTAACCCATTCAGTTGTCAAGATAAAGTAAGGGCACGACAATAATGACTGGCAGCTGTCATAAGACACAAAGGATAGAATCAAAGTTAAGCATCATAGATCAATTGTATTTGGGCGGATTTTTAAAAAGCTTTTCCTGCTCCCTGAGTTCCTAAGAAAGAGTCAAGATCTAAGGATGTTCATAAATCAAACTGCTGCCTTAGACACCACCTACGGATGGTGGACAGATATTAAAGAGAATTGACATTTGTTGTTTCCCAGAGTCCTTTGAACTTCTTGATGGAGTGGAGCCAACAGACTCCTGGCTTCAAATTTCAACTCTACCATTTATAAGTTTTATGGTCTTAGGACAATCGCCTAAATTTTTCAAGCTTAGCTTTTTATCTTAAAATTGTGATACTATCTGATTGTCAAGAGGACTCAAGAGAATCTTTATGAAGTACCCAGAGCTGTTCCTCCACACACAGGATGCTCAGTAAATAATAATAATAACACTATTGTTATTATTATTATTGGCAGCCCTTACATTACCAATACTAGACAAATTATAAGATCACTCAGAAATTTGATGTTGTATTATCTGGTGATTCTATGACACAAATGTGAATGGAGACAGAATTTGGAGACCCTACTCACCACCTCCTAGGTACCGAATGCAAGATACTGCCTCTTATGGAGACCTACAGGTAAAGAAGAGTTGGGTTCGTCAGAACTAACTGCATGCTTCCCCACCAAGCAGGTTTCTGGTCTTAGTGAAGTCTCAGGTGGGAGAAGGGGCCAGCAGAAGTTAAGGAGAGATATGTCCCAAGATCTCAATTTTGAATTCAGGGTTTTTCTCCATGCAGCCAACCCTGGAAGTAGCTAATCTGATTACTGTTCAGAAAAGTAGGAGAGGCATAATATTTACCTAATGCTACTTCAACATACCAAATGGCAAAACTCCTGATTTTCATTCATTTAGTCTCTATTAAAGGCATCAGAGGTTATTTGCTGATGCTACTAAAAAGAAATAAAAAGAAAAATATAGCTGCATTATGGGATGCTTGGAGTATGTTACATCTGAAATGCCCCTGAAATAAGCTTTAGAAAACATGTTGGTCTAATTAGTTATTATGATCAGGTATCTATGGAAACAGCTATATATTTGTCCTTAAGCCAGACAATCACTTACTCATTTAATAGCATACAATCCACACAAACCAAGCTTACTGCATATATATATATATATATATATATATATATATATATATATCAGCTCCTTGCAAATATAGAGCAGAAAATAAAATGAAAATAAACAAATGGAGGGAAGTGGGGCTGTTACACTGGGACGGTGCCCTGCCTACAGTGAGCAGTAACTAAGGAAATCAAAAGGCCCAAAGTTGATTTTATTCACACGGCATCAGTTTTGAATGAGCCCAATGAAATACCTTCCCAATGGTGTAGCAGGGGAAGAAATTGTCCTATTAGAAGCACCGCTTCAGCTACATTATGGGTTAAATGGGTTAACTGGGCTTTTGTTGAATGGCCTTGTAACATAGTAACCATTTATAACATAATTTCTATGGGAGAATGTGTCCTGAATTCCAAGTACTCAGCTCCTGAAACACAGCTTCTGTGTGTGATGAGGACTTCCTGTGTCCTCAGGAAACAGCCAGGTGAAATAGGAGACGCCCTAGGGTTAATGTCCACGGATCTGGGTTCTAGCCCTTCCCTGGCACCTAAAACGTGACAGATTGGAGACTTACAACTTCTCTAGGCTTAGCTACGTCAGTCATGACATGGAAACGTGGTATCTTTTTCATCTAGAATATAAGCTCCACCAGGGCAGAACCACGCCTGTCTTAACCACCTCGGCTTCCCCAGCCCCTCAATAAATATTCGGTGAGTGAAGGAAGGAATGAATAATTGCCTACATCTCAGCTTTGTAAGCAGAATCAAATGGGATAATGCATGTGAAAACAATTCAAGAAGCTGTAAAATGGAATACAAATGAGAGACATGATAATTATAACCTATTGTTACAGACAGAATGTCACCTTCTGTGCGTTCCATGTAAATGAGGATGTTTGTGTTCGTGCTAATTCGAATGGCTGAGCTGATATCCAGAATACTGAGTGCTACAGATGGGCTATGCAACCTCAGAGAGCAGCAGGGGCTGGTGCTACAGGGAGGGGTGGGAGAGTGGGAAAGTGAGTAGGGGAAGTTAAACAAGGGAGCACTTTGGCTGGAAAATGGGCTAATTAGACCCAAGGGCTGACAGCAGGCAAATATAGGTATCCTTGTCTTTTCAAGAACCATCCCATGGACCAGAAGGCTATTCTGCCTGAGCCTGTGCAGAAACAAAGAAAAGCTAGACCAAAGAGACTGGCTTCCACTCTGGTCGTCTTTAAAAAAAAAAAAAAAAAAAAGAATGAAAGTGAAAAAATGAAAGAGCAGTGCTTGGCCAACGTGTTAGGAAGGACACAGGTAGGGCATACATAGAAAAGAGGATTTAACATGTAAGTGACTGAAGCAGAACTCAACTGGGTCCCTCCACACCACAGTTTGCCAGCCTGCAGATCATTTTTGCCTGTTAATAATGACTCTTGTGATTACGTTGTTGGGGTGCACTCAGTGCTAATATTCAGGCTGTGAGTCAGGGGGAGGAAAGAGCGAGCATGAAAAGGAAAGGTTCTCTAGGACGGCGACCCCGGAGTCTTTGTTTGGCATGTGACACGGGCATTCAGAGTCCAGTTTTTCTACACATTATTCAGATCTTTTACAAGCATCTCAGGTACAATCAAGCATTCCTTTGCAGGGTGTGATTGGGATACCTATAAACTGGGAGCCAGTCAGCAGCTCAGACCTTAGCCACAGCATAGACAATGAGAAGGCAGGCTCTCTGATCACTGCCCAAAAGATTCCACGCCACAGCTGGGAAAGACTCCCCAATCAGCTGGCTCATCTCCCCTGGAGCAAGCATATAGCTACTTCCAATGGTGACCACCATATCAAGACAGATAGCCACCTGACAGGGCATAGTCACCTTTCCTGCTCCAGCAACCAACCCTGAAATGCAATCTAAAATGGCTTTATATCTACTTTTGTGGAAACCAGTTAAAAGGGCCCAGGAGGAGGCAGAAAGAGTCTCTTCTACATTACAGAAGAGAGAAAAAGACAGAGAGATGACCTTCTCCCTGAGTACTTACACAAGACATTCTTCTATGCCATTTTTCAAGTTCTCCCTCCCCCGTGTCCCCCAAACTAATACAATATATACTTTCTCATGATGCAGGGTGCAAGAGGGATGGGGTCGTCCTGTGGAAAGGGCACAGGCTGGCGACTCAGAAGCCTGAGGCTGGAGCTCTAGCAATTTTTCCCTGTCCCTGAACTAACCACCTCAGAACCCAAGCCTCAGGTTTCCATCTGTTCTGTGAAATAAAACAATACTTGCCTGCTGCTCCACAGGCCCATCGTGTAAATCCAAGGAGATAATATACGTCAAAGCACTTTGAGAAATTAAAAGCCCACTCTAGAAATAAGCTATTGATTAAAGGAAATCTAGCAATACCTTCCATCCCACAGTACCTTTTCCATGCCTAGCATATCTACTTTTCGAACAAACGAACAAATGCACACAGCTATTAAGGGGACGACTAAGTTCCATTTAGCACTTTGGAAAGGTTACAAAGTTCAGCAAATTGTCTGAATTTTGTCTCTCTCTTTTTTTGAAGATTGATTTATTTACTTGGAAGCGGGGAGGGGCAGAGAGAAACCTAAGCAGACTCTGCACTGAGTGCGGAGCCTACGTGGGTCTCAATCTCACGACCCTGAGATAAGGAGCTGAGCCAAAACTAAGAGTCAGATGTTTAATTGGCTGTGCCGCCGGGCGCCCCAAATTGTCCGTATTTTCTAAACCCGGCGCCATATGGGTCTTCTCTTCGTGACTATTTTCCTACCTAGAAACTGGGTAGAGAATAGACATTTGTTCGGTGTTACCATGGCGGGACTCAGCATAATTAAACAAAAATGACTGTAAATTAGCCTGGGCATTCACAGGAAGCTTTATATGTGCAATCCCTCTGAAGCATTCCTCATTTCTATGCTTAAACACCTGATCCAGTCAAACTGGCCAAATGAGCAAGAGGAAAGCTCTGATTCTAGGGCCATAACTCTGTAAGTTCATTAACTGTGAATTATTGTTTTGAACTGGGCTTGGCTTCCAAGGCCAGAATCACACATTCCTAAACTAATGTGCCTGACACCAGCAGAAAATGATCTCCACAATTCTCACCTTGAACTCATGGAGAACTCCTACCTCATCTGTTACCTGCTCTCTGGGTAGGTGACTCTATCCAGGTCTGCAGTTTTGCCTTTAATTATCCTCCACATTTAAGGGTTGAGGAAGCATTTAAGTGGGAGAGGAAAATACACAGCACCAAATTATTCAGCAGGTGAGTCCATGTTCAAAGGCAGGGAGGAAACACTGCATAATACGGGCAGAGAGCTCTCTTCCTGGTAATATTCTCTAATGCCACAGACTCTCCCCCAGGCCAGGTGTGGGTATGAACAGATAAGGCAGCCCTACTGTGCACTGGCCACTGGGGCGGACACTTGGCATACGTAAATTAATGGGTTCCCATATCTGCATTTTTAAAGTCTGCTTTTCCAAGACTGGCACTAATACCAGAATTCATAATAGCTCACGCCTCATGAGAGTTATTCCATGCTGGACAGTCAGCTGAATGCTTTGCATGGTGCTTCCCATTTGAATTTTACAGCACAAGAAGGTAGATCTTAAGACTGTCCATGCTTACAGATAAGGAGGCTGGAACTTAGAAAACAAACAAACAAACAAACAAACAAAAAGGGTTTGCCAAAGAAGGCACCCATATATATCAGGGCAGGCATTCCTGCTCCACCTTTTCTGACCCTGAAGACTGTGACCCTTCTCCTTCATCAGCTGAAGCAGAATCCTAACTGAGAGAATGAAGTCAAGTATTTCTGTTAGGGGCAATTTTCTTCTGTTCTCTCCCCTGGGACATTTGTGACGGTGTAAGCTGACTTACTAGTATTATTATCATTATTAATACATTATTAATAAATTTTCAAGGGGAAGTTGGGAGCATAAGTTCCGGGGGCAGGAGACAAAGTGAAAATACCGGTGTCTATCAGGAGGGCAATGGTGCTGCAGGAAAGGGTACATTTGATTGTCTTCCCCCTAGGCTGGTACTTGGCAGAAAGCCAGTTCCCGACATAATAAAGATAAAACTTAACCTCTGGCCCTCCACCACCTTTATAAATCTCCCTTGGAATCTCAGTCCTTCAAGGTCTTTGCACAACAACGCTTATAAATACGCTTGGCTTCCAAGGACTCTGCACAGGCAGCCAGAGACACCTTACCATCCCCGCCCCCATAATCAATATTATCATAGGGTTAAAAGGTAATCATAATACTTTAGATCCTTAAGCTCCTTTGAGCCTCAAAAAGTTCCAAGCACTTTCATATTGGTTCTTTCATTCTATCTTCCCACATCTCACAGTGGAAGGAGGAATTAAGGAAGGAAGCTGCTATCATTCCTTAATCCCATCTCTCACAAACTTGAAATTGGAACTCCTTCGTCTCATAAGGGGCAGAGCTGACCCTTGGCTTGTGTTCAAAGGTCTTTCTCTGTCTTTGTTCGCTGTTTGTGGTCCGGCTGGCTGGGCACCTTCATGGTGTATTGCCATCTCTGTATTCTGCTCTGGAAATCCCAGAGTTTGGATGCAGAGGTCCTAACGCCTTCTCTGCATGCTCAGCACAATGCCCTCCAAGGGAATTGGAGGTGAAGGGAAGTTTCCTACTGATAACACTGTCAGGCCGGGCCGTTTCTTTCTAAAAAGGAGGTGCTACCAATGCAAAGTGTTGACCTCACTTTGCACTTTGGGTTCACACCCTCAGCAGTCGATGGGACCCTGTTTATGCATTAACACAGTGCAGCTTGTGAGGTCTGGAGGAGGAGCCCGAGGCGGGGGGAGATGGAGCCTTCCCTAAGGAAGTGAGAAAGATACAGCCTCATAGGCAGAAAGGATGCATTCACGGAACAGAACAAGATGCTGAATGAAGCTGGAGAAAAGGGTTGGAGAGGACAAGACAGGATATCAGGACCTGTCCTTGGTCCAGGCTCAGAATCTGTCTCCAAGTCTCAGTGATGCCTCATGCAGGGCTAGCAAGCAAACTGCTAACTTGGGCAATTCATCTATGCTAAGGGAAGGGAAACCTTCCAGATGGCAAATCAGGGCCAACACAAGGTGAGAACAGAGTGTGGGGATGTCCTTTTAGGAACTAGGCAAGTGACAAGATGTCCTTCTACCCCAGTTGTGGATCTGGGACTGGCAGTTGGCTGCAGAGAGAGGGAGAGGACTGACAACAAAGCAGAGCAGCCTGGAGTGTGACTGTACCTGCTGGGTCTGGGGAGTGATTTCGTATCCAGCCCTTGAATGCCTTCCTTCTCTGAGTCATGAACTCAAGAACGCAGAGCTGGAGTCAAGCTCTGGACAAATCTAGCTAGAACTCAAACCAACAGAGCCCAAGGAAGGAGACTCTGGCCATTTCACACTGGGCTCTTCAGAGCCTGAGTCTTTGAGCAGTGAGCATAGCTGCAGGAGGTAGCCTCTGGGCTCTTCAATCAGGGGAAATCTCCAAGGTCCTGGAGCCTGGGGCCCTCTACCAGGGCTTGGTCTTTAGAGAGCCCCTGCCAGGGCTGGGCCGAGCAAGGGTGATGAAGAGCACGGGCAGGGAGCAGAGGCCATGGCCATGGAGACCTTGCGACTGGAGGTAGGCAGCAAGGACACAGACAGAGACTTTAAATGTATTCAGAAAGAGAACCAACAAGAGACACATGAGCAAGCACATAACAAATGATTTCCGTCATCAATTCAGCGCACAGTTCAGCGTGCGTGCAGCGGATGGCTCTAGAATGAAACAACAGCCCAATGGTGAGACCCATTCATGTCCCCCAGGCACTCATTCCACTCCGCTCCTTGATAAAGAGAGATTCAGCCACCAGACCTGGGGTTCAGGTGGGCTATGCAAGGTGGAGCTGGTAGGTCTCCGTGCTGGGCTGGGTGCTTCATTATCCAGCCCTGTTACTCTTCTCCTTTCCCCTTCCTGTACCAGCAGAATCTGTTTGGATGGCAGGGGGCCTGCCCTTGCCATATGACTGGAAATCCTGGGCCACTGAGCTGGGCTGTGTGCCTGTCCCCCCCAGGTGTGGGTCAGGCCCTTCTGCATTCCTGCTCTGCACTGTCACCCTCTGACACAGAGATTGGCTTTGCAAAGTGCTCCCAGTTATAATGGGCTTTAGTAAATGCCTCTGTCTGTGCCTAAGAGCTGAGGATTGTGGGGACAGAATGGAACTAGATGTTGCCTATTTACAAGTGTGTGGAAGGAGGAGGTGGAGAGCTCAGCTGCCAGGTGCCTCAGCTCATGATTGCCCAAGACAATAATCCCATCTTTCTGGCTTCCTGCAATTGGGGATGGAGAAAAATCAATCCTAAGCAGAGATTGGATGCAGTCATGTAATATGTATAACCTTGGTGTTTTTGTTTTGTTTGGGTTTTGCTTGCCATTTATTTATTTATTTATTTATTTATTATTTTTTGAAGTGCCAGCCTGAAGTCAAGTTTATGAGGCCGTAGGCTTCACATTGCAGGCTGGAGGTATTGGCAGTGTTGTATTCACACTGTCCTGAAGCAGGGAGGGAAATGAGGGGTGTATTGGAGCTTGCCGGGTGATAGCATGAATGTCCTGGGAGCCCTGGCCAGACACAGGCCAAGACTGAGGGTCTCTGGAAGCCGGGCTGCCTTCATTTCACTTTGATTCAATTAGGTCGAGGGACCGCTATGTTCTTCCCGCTGGCGGCTGGCCCAGCCCTGCTTGCTGGGCTCATCTGGCTGGCTCAGGCCCTGAGAAGGTGGCTTGGCTCCTCCTGAACTTCTGCTGCTGGTTGGGAAACTCATGTCCACCAACTACCTGGCCTCTCTGCTCAGGTGCATCTACATTTGTTAGGGGTCTCCGAGGAATGTCAGATGAGTCCCTAAAAGCATTTCTCAGAAGACCACATGGTCTGGAGCTCAGGACTAATAAAGTGTCTCCGTGGGCACTAGATCCCTTGATCCTCTCAACAGCTCTGGAGAGGGCTCTTTCTCTTCAAAACTGTTTCAGCCTAAAGATCTGGAGTTTCCAAGACATTAAGTGATTTCCCCCAACCACACAGAAAGTTGGAGGCAGAACCTAGGTTACGGTATGATGTGCCAGGTTCCTTCCACACAGATGGCCCCTGGCTCCTTCCAGAGAGCTGGGGGGAGGACTTCACAGCAGAGCACTCTTCTCACAGCCTAGTGGTCCCTGCGAACCTGATCCAGCCAGGGCTGAGCAGAAGGCAGAGCCCTGGGCCAGCCTCCCCAGACACTGGCTGCTCCAGTACCACAGGCCCCTGGGACTTTGAGAAAGTTCTAGTGATAGTAAAATGAAAGCCATGATAACCAAATGTTACTAATAGTGACATGGCAAGTAGTCACGTTATTCAAATTGGGGGGAAAAATGAGACTCAAGTTACTAGACACTTAGGAGAAGTGAGTAAACTGACCACAGTCTTACAACCTGAAACTTGGAGCTTGATTTGACCCGAGGGCTCTCTGGCTGCAAGCCCCGTTTTTTTGGACGGCTTTGGAAAGGAGAAAAGGTAATTGGAACCATCCGTTTCCCATGTCTACCAGAGAATGACACAGGTCAGGTGCCTTTACCCTGGAAAATGTCCCCTGAATAGGTTCTGGCTCTTTCGGGTGGAGCCATGGAGCCCTTGAGCCAGTGGAGAGTGAGTGGCAAGCCTGCCGGGGCTGGCGGACACAGGGAGGAAGTGAGTGTGACGCCGGGGTGAGAAAGGAGACCCCCCACATCCCAGGGCTCATTCCCAGCACTGGAATGGCACAGTTTCTCTCCTAAGTGGAAAAGTCTGAATCTTTTCATATAACTTGTGAAATGCCATCCCGACAATGGCCATGTGCCTCTAAGTCCCACAGTCTTCATCTCCCCACACACTGCTGGATGCTCAATCCCAGAGCTACAGGGACCAAATTCTCAAGAAATGGAAAATACGATCTCCACTTACATTTCACTTCCTTCAAGAAGTCTTCTCTAATTCTCCTGCCTAATGATTTGGTTCTTCTTTGATGGCTTGTGGCGTTTGTATCCGTATCGTGCAAACTGGCATCATCTTATTTACTGGCCCTGCTCTGCATGAAGCAACGAGCCCAAGATGGAACTTTATTATTTAAATAGCTTCTAGTTTTGTAAATTTGGTCAAAATGCTGTACCTCTTGAGCCTCCATTAGCTTATCTCTAAAGATAAGCTAAATATCATCCCAACCCTCTCTTACCAGTGGAGAATGGAACGAGCCAGTAATCTGAAAATATTCCATGCTATCAAGAGCCATATAACAACAATTACTTTGAGGTTTAACTTATGGAAATACCCAGCCTTCCCAGGAAATTGGCGAGCAACTTGAAAACTAGAACAGGGTTTTATATTTATATTTCTTCCCTAAGTTCTGGTTATAAAAACATTGACTGGAATTGCTTGCTGAAAGCTTGCCCTGAAGAAGGTTACACTCCGGGTTGGACAACAGCATGTTCATGGTGCAGTGAATGAATCCACTGCATCATCATCTGGGGGAGGAAGGTGGCAAGCAAGCAAAGGAGGAAAAGAAAGGCAAAACCGGAGAGAACTGACAGACACGATGCAAGGACAGAGTAAAGAGGAGCTTGAAATGGGGGCACCTGGGTGGCTCTGTGGGTTAAGCCTCTGCCTTCAGCTCTGGTCATGATATCAGGGTCCTGGGATTGAGCCCCGAGTTGGGCTCTCTGCTCAGCAGGGAGCCTGCTTCCTCCTCTGTCTCTCTTTCTGCCTCTCTGCCTACTTGTGATCTCTGTCTGTCAAATAAATAAAATTTTGGGGAAAAAAAAAAAAAAGAGGAGCTTGAAATGGAGTGCTTGGCACGTGCCCATGGACCAGGCACCTTTGTTAGGCAGTCCTTGGGTAGACCTACAATTTAAGACCATTCTTCAATGAAGCTTTCCTTCTGAGATACCCAGCCCCCACTGAAGAGGGAAGGAGATTGTGCCTACCTTCCTGGAGATGCCCCTTGGTGCAGTGGTGGAGAAGCAGGTTGGATTTAAATCCTGAAATCTGGGTTTGAGAACTAAGCTGCAACCTAAAACTGGTGTGTCTAAGAATTTTTTTTTTTTTTCAGGTTTCAAGAGTTACCATCCTTCTCTAACATGGCAAAACTACAGTCTCCTCTTCCTCATCTCTTGTGGTGATCTAATGAAACTGGAAAACTGTGTACTAACATAGGGACCTGGCTTCCTGGGGAGTGCATGCTTAGAGGGTAATTGAGCTCAACATAAACTATCATATGCTTTTTTTTTTTTTAATATTTTATTTATTTGTCAGAGAGAGAGTGAGAGAGCACAGGCAGGCAGAGGCAGAAGCAGGCTCCTTGTCCAGAAAGGAGCCCTATGCGGGACTCGATCCCAGGACACCAGGATCATGACCTGAGCCGAAGGCAGCCACTTAACTGACTGAACCACCCAGGCATCCCAGCTATCATATGCTTTTTAACAGTGATTTTACTCTGAGGCATCGATTCTAATCCTTTTAACAGGATGAGTCAATTAAATGTTTCTCCATAATAACCACCATGAATTTTATCTAGGTCCTGTTCCTTTGGACTCAAGATGACACATGTACCTTCCTTTGGCAGATACCCTCAAGTCCTCTGCCCTCTCGCCTCAGAAACAGAGGCCTTAAGACACCAAATGCAAAGGAAAGGAGGCAAAGAGTAACACATGTTCCTTAGAGGCCCATTGCCGCGTTTCCACCCAATGCCGTCCGGCTTCTCAGGCCCGGGGACTGTGGACCCTGCCATATTTTCTTGGCTTCTCTTGGCTCCCCAGCAGAGTGAGTAACTCATCCTGAATTAGGTCCCAAGCAGGCCCTCAGCGGGCCCAGCATGCGGCCTGCACCCCCGAGAGAGGCCGCTCTCACCGTGGCTTCCTCTCCTCCTCCTCCTCAGAGCGACTTGGCAGGATTTATAGGGCTGTCCCAGCGACACGCCATCTCAGTAACTGCAGAATGGCAGTTGTAAAAAATCCCATTTGCCAGGGTATTAGAATCCCATTAGCACTCCCGATGGAGAAATAACCTCGACCCTTCAGAAGGAATTAAAGATATTCGGGCACCAGCATTTGGAGTGTTATAGGCCCTTCCCCTGTTTGGATGATCACACCAACAGACATAAAGCCTCAGGCACCAGATGTCCTTGGTCCATAAACCCCTTGAGAAAAGTCCTAGGAATGATGTATGAAAGGGCCTCCAGTCCCACAAAGAAGCTCCAGAATAATCACAAGGAGTAATTGACACGGGCCCTCCGATCTGTCTGCGCTGGAGAACAAGGCATTTTAGAAAAAGCTGGGTTTGGATTTCAGAATTTAAAGATTCCCTTACAACCTCTTACATCTTTTTTTTTTTTTTTTCCCCATTTCCCCCCATGCTAACTCCATTACTAGAGTGGTAATTGACATCAAATAGAAATACTGACAAAATTCTCATGCACATGAAGTGTCAGAACAGAATCACCTGCAAAATAAAAGGATAATAACAGAGGAACAGTGTTATGATATCTGGTATAATCACTTCCTTTATCAATAAAGAAACAGAGGCTCAGAGAGGTGAAGTAGCAAGCCCAAGATCACGCAGCAGGTTAAATTAAAGTCTCCTCATTCCCAGTCTACATTCCTGCTAGTGCCCTTTCTGCCAGGGAGGGGAAAGATAGTTCTCAGCTGGTCTGGTCTCTCATGTCCAGGCATTTCAGATCACAGGCTCTGAATACGCTGAGTGGCCGCCCATCTGTTTTCCATGTGCGTGTGCATGTGCGTGTATGTGTTTGTGTTTACTTCCTCACAGCACATGAGGCCATGGTGGCAAAGACTGACATCAGGGAAGTAAGTCAGTTTTGTTTTGTGTGTTTTTTTTATATAAAGATTTTATTTATTTATTTGACAGACAGAAATTACAAGTAGGCAGAGAGACAGGCAGAGAGACAGAGGAGGAAGCAGGCTCCCTGCTGAGCAGAGAGCCCGATGTGGGGCTCGATCCCACGACCCTGGGACCATGACCTGAGCCGAAGGCAGAGGCTTAACCCACTGAGCCACCCAGGTGCCCCCAGGGAAGTCAGTTTTAAGGCCCAGAATTTACCATGTGTTCGCTGTGTGGCCCAGGCCACGTTATTTACCCAGTTTTGATCTTAGTCTGTTCATTTGTAAAATGAGGATAAATAAAGGCACGATGTCTCTTTTCAGTGTTTTGGGGATCTTGTTCAAATAACCAACTGACTCAAAAGGTTTGGGGATGGAGCCTGAAGTTCCATAGCTTTAAATATTCCCATGTTACCGTTTCAGGAATCACACTTTGAAGAGCGAGGTCATTGGGTTTTGTAAAAATTGAATACAGTGAAATATATAAAGTCCTTAAGATAGTGAGAATAATAACTCAATGCATGATAGTCATTCATATTACATGTTTGAGATTTAGAACTTAGACCACAGATTTAAGAGCATTTTTAGAGACCCACTATGTGCCATGAACTGAGCTATACATATGGTGACACCTCTAACTGTGAAACTACTTCTGTATGACAGGTCCCGTGATCCCAGTTTCTCAGATGTGGTTTAGTGGGGCCCAGAGAGGTGAGTGACTCCCCCATGGTCAAGTAGGATGGAGGTTTGATGACTCTGAGACCAGAATGTCTTTCCACCCCACCTGCCGCAGATACATAACATCCCCCAGGCTTTGTGTTAACAGCCTGTATCTGCTTTCTGGCCCGGGGGTCAGAGAGTGCTGAGGACAGGGTGGGTGGATTTCAATAGGGATATGTTGATTTGGAGACATGAGTGCCAACTGCCGAAAGAAGAAAGATGACTGCAGTCAGGCTCACGTGGGAGGGAGGCACATGTGCAGGCAGAGGCAGTGGGAGGGGGTGGACAGACTGACAGCAGGACCAATGGCAGGGAATCTACAGATCAATAAATAGACAGATATCCAGGAAGTCTGATGGCTGACAGACGTGTGGGGGTGCACCAGCACCCAGATGGCTGCAGAGTACACAGAGCAGGCAGTTTGTCAGAGCGTAGATGTAGGTAGAGGTAGACAAGCCCAGGGACAAAGAGTGGAGTGGCACATGTGATTTTGGCAGTGCCATCTGTGAGTGAAAGGACCCCAGCTCAGTGTAGAATGGATTCCAGATTCCGTTTGGAACAGGGAATGGGCGGTACAGTGGCCCTCGGTGGTTTTAAAGCCCTTCTAGTTCTCTGCCAAGAAACTTGATCTGGGAAAGTCATTCCTGCCAAGCCCCAAGGGGTTAACCAGGGTGGAACTGGGTGACTGCGACTCTGATTTGAAGGCAGCCCCCTGTCAAGAGAGGAGATGTGTCTGTGTGTGTCCCCACACGTACAGTGGATCTGCATTCTGAAATCAGAAATGGCCACAGGCCTCCAGAACAGGCCAAAATATGTGTGTGTGTGTGTGTGTGTGCGTGCGCGCATGTAGGGGGTACTGTGCAGCACAGAGAGGAACGGGAGCACAAAGGCAACTGGTGGGGCTCTGCACCAGGCAGGCCCAGATGTGGAGGGCAGTATTTAAAGTCAGTGCATCTCTGCTGGGTATTTACCCCAAAGATACAGATGTAGTGAAAAGAAGGGCCATCTGCACCCCAATGTTTATAGCAGCAATGGCCACGGTCGCCAAACTGTGGAAAGAACCAAGATGCCCTTCAACGGATGAATGGATAAGGAAGATGTGGTCCATATACACTATGGAGTATTATGCCTCCATCAGAAAGGACGAATACCCAACTTTTGTAGCAACATGGACAGGACTGGAAGAGATTATGCTGAGTGAAATAAGTCAAACAGAGAGAGTCAAGTATCATATGGTTTCACTTATTTGTGGAGCATAACAAATAATATAGAGGACAAGGGTAGATGGAGAGGAGAAGGGAGTTGAGGGAAATTGGAAGGGGAGGTGAACCATGAGAGACTATGGACTCTGAAAAACAACCTGAGGGTTTTGAAGGGGCGGGGTGGGAGGGTGGGGGAACCAGGTGGTGGGTATTAGGGAGGGCACAGATTGCATGGAGCACTGGGTGTGGTGAAAAAACAATGAATACTGTTACGCTGAAAATAAATAAAAAATTGGAAAAAAAAAAAAGCTATGAAACCTTAGCAACGTAATTTTACTTTTGGATCTCAGTTTATTTATCTGAATAAAAAAAGTTGAATTTGAGAAAAAAAAAAAAATAAAGTCAGTGCATCAGAAGCAGAGGACCTGGGGGTGGGGGGGCGGGGGCGGCCCAGGTGGTCCTGGTGTGAGTGGTCCTCAAGAGCCTGAGTCAAAGCGAGACAGGTAGCACCTTTGCTAGAATCCAATCTATCAGAAAGGCATTGCTCAGTCCCCTTTGCTCAGACCTGCCTGTTCTACAATCACTAACAGCCCTTTGTGGTTGACAAGGTTGTTGATGGCACCTGAATTAATCCCTCCACCTATTAACTGCACCTTCACGTGGGTGGAGAAAAAGGTATAAGCATGCCACCTAGCCCAAGTTCAAGTTTATGACCTCAAATATCACTGAAATTGCCGGTGATCCTGGGATACTTTCCCAGTAAATTTGCTTTTCCTTCCTCCAGAGAGGACTATCCTAGAGCTCCTGCTTTCTCCTTAAGCCTTCAAACTTCCTTTTCTCCCTCCGATAAAAATCTCACTTCTTACACCTTAGAGGAGCTAGAAACAATCAGAACAAAGCTGCAATCCGTAATCTTTTCTCCCCCAATCTCCCACATACATATAAGTTCTACTGTTCCTCCTATTTCCACCAAGTGAACTATTCCCACTTCTACCTGGAGACAACCCCTCACCTGGGCTCACGATTCTTTTGTCATCCCATTTTGTTTCCCCCACTCAGGATTTTGTTCCTGCCTTTATTCATCTCTTTGTTTCTTCTCTATTCATAGCTTCCCCTTTCCTGGAGAACCACCCTCTGCACATGGACTTTGCAAGCTGACATCCTTTACTGTCTCCCCACCTCCCACCCCTCCCAGAAAACAGGAACAAGCTATATCAATTGAACAAAGGTGTCACCGAACTGTCCCAGAAAGTTCCCAGTGTTCTCCACCTGTAGATCTTACCCCATCTCTCCCTCATACAATAAATGCACTCAACAAAGATTTTGTTAAACACCTAGGAAGTAGCAGGTCCTGTTCTGGGTGCCGGGGATATGTCTTATGAATTACACAGCAGAGGCCAAAGTACCTGTCCCTACGAAGCTGTATCCCAGTAGGATGACTAAGGTGGGAAGAGGAGTGACCTGGAGAGAAATACGGCAGGGAAAGGGGCAGTGAAGGAGTGCCAGGGGCCAGTCAGGGTTTGAAGTGGCATCTGTCCCACTGAGTGCTCACCCTGTTTGTCATGCTTCTGTTGCCTGCCCTTATGGGATAACACACACTCCTCAGTCTCCTCCTTCATTTGCTGGCTTCTCCTCTTTTCCCTGACCCCCCAGTCCTGCAGGGCGTGGGTCCCTCCTCCCCTCCCTGTTCTGTCTGTGCTTTCTCTGTGGACTCTTGTCCAGTCGAGGGCCTCAGTGTCATTTGAATCCTGATGTTTCCATCCTCCACCCTTCCCTGAAGCCCAGACCCAAACACCCAATGACCCAATATGCCCATCTCCACTGGAAGTCAACTGGTCATCTTAAGTTAACATGTTCGCAACAGAACTCTTGATTTCAGATGAACCCAATATATACACAGGCGCAAACACACACCTGTTCATTCTTCTTCTGGTCTTCTTCATTTTAATAAATGATGTCACCGTCTAACCAGCTGCTCAGGCTAAAACTCTGGTAATCAGCATTGATTCTGCTTTTCGTTAGCCCCTGCCACACACTCAATTCTACAGGATTTGCTATCTTAACCAGCCCTCTAAAACACAGTCTGACCCATTTTGTGTCATCCCCACATCAACATTTCAGTAGCCGCCCCTTAACTGTGGGGGATACACTCCAAGCTCCCCAGTGGATGTCTGAAGCCATGGATAGTCCCAAACTATATATACGTTTCTAACTCTATACACACACTTAGGATAAAGTTCAATTCATAAATTACGCATAGTAAGAGATTAACAATGATAGCTAATCATAAAATAAGTATACTGTAATAAAAGTTATGTGAAATGTGGCCTCTCTCAAAATATCTTACCGTACTGTACCCACCCTTCTTGTGATGAGGTGAGATGGTGACGCACCTACGTCATGCAGTGAAGTGAGGGAGATGTCCTGGGCCCTGTGATGTAGCCTTAGGCTATTACTGACCTTCCGATAGCATGTCAGAAGAGGATCTTTGCTTCTAGATGGCGATTGACCCCAGGGAACTGAAACCGTGGAAAGCAAACCCACACATTGGGGACTACTGTATCTCTCACTTGGACTGGCAGAGCATGGCTATTGGTCCTTTCAATTTCATTTTCTAAAAAGCAGCCAGAATGACACTTTAAACGTGTGCATCAGATTGTGGCATCGCTTTGCTGGAAACGCTCCAGTGGTCCCCCAGTCCACTGCAGTAGAGCCTGAACACCTTCTTTCAATGCCATCATCTTCTTGCAGTGGCCCTGCCTCCTCCTTGGACTTCGTTCCCCTACCGTGTGCCTCCCCACTCCCCATGCTGCCATACAAGAGTGGTTCCCAAATAGGACAGATCTTCCTCCCCATTCTCTACCTGGAACATTCTTCCCCTGGATATTTTACTGTCAGCTCCTTTTATCTGTCTGACAGTTACCTCCTCAGATGGGTCCCCACGGACCACTCAGCAGCTGCCGTCACCCCTGACTCCCAGCCGCTCTGTGTCCCCTTCCTTCATATTCTTCACAGCACTTGCTGTTGTCTGAGGTTCACGGTTGGTGTCTCATTTCTGTTTTCTGTCTGTGACTCTCACCAGAAGGTAAACTCTATGAGGGCAGGCAGGTTGTTTGTCTGGTTGGACTGTACGTGTGTAAGCAGGCAGCTGGGAGGTCAGACTGCCTGAGTCTGGCTTCCAGCCGCACCACTTACTAACTGTGTGGTCTTAGGCAGATTTCTGCACCTGCCTGTGCCTCAGGGAGCTCATCTGTAAAACGAGGGTAATGATAATAGTGCCTACCTTGCAGGGATATTGTGAGAGATGATAAATAAATATAGAACATGTGGAATAGAGCTTCATGGGGATTTTTACTCAATAAATATTCGTGGAATACATAAATCTTAGATCTAATGATTCCCTTGTGGATAAAGATCTAAAAAAAGAGGCAAACACTCCTTTCTGCACAGGCACCTGCTGTCCGTGCTAGCGAAACATGTAACCTGTCCAAAGAAGGATAAAGGACATGTGGGGTCCTCTCTCAGTGTGAGTCTACATAGTTGGTCGTTTGTGGGCACTGCAGTCATGAGGGGTCATGGCTGCTGCAGTTTGGAATCCCAGGCAATCAGCCTGTACCAGGAAAGAGCAAGCATACTAGTCGCCACATCCTAGGACCCAGGATGTTGCTCCTTTGGGGGCACGGCAGTGTTGGGAGTGCAGCAGAGCACCTGCAGGCTTTCTAGAGAATTCCACTGCGTCTACCCCTTCCAGTGACACACAGCACTTCTCAACTGTCCCGTGATTAGTGCCAGGGCACACATCACCCAGGGGTTTCATTTGCAGTAAGGTAGCTTCTCCAGGAGGTAAAATGATTCACAAAATATTAAAAGAGAAACAAATTAATGGAAATATGTATACAGCTGACCTACAGGTACACATCAAAAGCACAGGATACTCTCGGAGCATATTAATGAAGGTAGAGTGGAACTTAATCTGGATTGGGGTCTCAGGAGATGTTTTTCCCCAGATGCAAAAGAAGCTTAGCATATTTAAAAAAAAAAAAATTAGAAAAGGCCAGTTTGGTTGGAGAATTGTGAGCAGGCGGGAAGTCGGTGAGACGAAGCTGGAAGGGCACAGGGGACAAGTTAGAGATTTTTGCACTTTTTTCCTCAAGAAGAAAGGAAAACCAATTTAGAGATTAAAAGGAGAAAATTAGATGATCCAACTTGGGTTTGACCAAGGTTATTCTGGCAAGGTGTGGAGAACGGATTGGAAAGAACAGAAGTGTTGGGCGGGAAGACCTTTAGGAGGCAGGTGAAGAGATCCAGGTAAAAGATGAGAATGTCTTGGATGGGGGTGGTGACAAGAGAGGTGAAGGGGACTGAGCAGGTGTAAGCAAGGTCCTTGAGCCGTTTCAGTGCCATCTGAACATTGAGGAGTCATTACCATTAAACCCATTTTAAAGATAAGGCTGAGGAGGCTCAGAGTAGGTGAGTACCCGGGTTACCCGGCTGTTATTTGACAAGATCATATTTAAGCCCATGTCTAGAGACCCCAAGAATGTTTTCTTTGTCTTCCACATTATTTACTCCCCAAAACATATATATAGAACTATCAAACCCGTGCTGCTCTGAAATTACGGACACCTGCTTAGTGGACATAATGTCCTCCAGTGCTACATGAGCTGTGATAATCATTTTTGCTTTATTGTTTAGCTCCTCTGGACTCCCGAGTAAACTCCAAGTGCTGGAATGGAATGTCCCAGGGACCACTTGGCCAAGTGACACTGCTCTGAGGAAGGCAGAGCCAGGACCGGCCTCCTGCTACTGCAGAGAGCACAGGTCACATCTCCTGCCTGGAACTGACACTGGCAAGACAATGCCAGTTAGAAGTGCCCATGGCAGGAGCCGGCATCCTCCTGCTTACCAGCAGGTGCCTCCAGAAGAGAGCAAGCGAGAACAAAGGAGATCAAATGAGGAGCTGAGCGAGTGGCCACCCCCTCCTGGCAGCTCTGGCCCTGGCTCCCTAGCCAGCCCTCTTCAACAGAGCTCCTTTTCAGGCCCCAGCTCAGCCCTACTGCAGAATGGGAATGAGCTGCTCATGTATATGCAAATGCCAAGATGGGAAGGCAAGCTGGGGGAATTAGCATTTTTAATGAAACAAGACCACAGGGAAAGAGCAGTAGTAATGAGCAATAACTTGCTGTGATTTTTTTTTTTTTTTGAGGAAAAAAAGGGGAAAGGTCCAGACCCCAGAACAGACCTCAGAGTCATCTGCAGGACTCAGAGGAATCTTATAATAATCTTACTAGAAATAATAACAGAATCAATGAAACAACAATACAAAATAATTAATACTATTTCAGTGGCTGCTCGTAAGCTTTCAGTAAGTATTAGTTACGTGCCAAGGACTGTGTACACCGATCTTCCCAACCACCCCACTAGTGGGGCAGTATGATTATCTCTATTTTAGGGAATGAGGAGGCTCATTCTGTCACATCACCAGCATAGGGCAGAGCCAGGATTTGAACTCAGGTCAGTCTGACCACAGAACCCTTCCCAGTCAAAGCTACTTCATTCCACAGGTAGTTGTTAACATGGTTGCACCATCCACAGAACCAAGCACCACCACGCGAGCTCAGGAAGGGCCTGTTGGCAGCAATGATCTCATGTCCAAACTGGGGGGATGGGGGACAGAGGCCCCGCTCCACAGGGGTTGGTGTGGAATGGAGACAAAACAGGCAGCTCTCCTCCGAGAGGAGTTTCTCCTGCTAAACCTGAACAGCCTTGCTGTGAAGCAAAGCCCAATCCCTGAGCTATCGATCACTATCTGGAGAGAATTCAGTAACAGCAAATCCCATCTGTGTTCAGGAGGGAGCCAGGAGAGAGAGGTGTGAGGTGTGACCGCCCCACTAGGTTCCCTGGGTTCTGCTGTCTGGGGAGGGCAACGCAGAGACCCTCCGTGCCAGCTCTGACATTGCTGTCATAATTCCTATTATCTATGTATTATCTATGCTAATGCTGTTAATATCACTTGGTTTTCACTTCCAGGATAGGAGAGGTGGTAGATGCCTGCTGTCAGGCAAAGCGGCCACACACCAATTTGGGATTCATGTCAGGCACTAACAGTTTTATTGAATGGATTATTGAACTGGAACAAGCTGAATGCTCCTGAGGAAGCTGATGAAGATCCTGGGTCCGGGTGACTCCCCCAGTGAAGGGGGCTTACTCATCTTCACCCACTCAGCATTCCGTTCCCAAAGGTTTCTTGGGGTTCCTCCAGGTGAGTGATGAAGGGCGCAGGCTGTGTCTGTGACCCAAACCCCAGTGCCCCTTGTCCTTGGTTGTGCCTGCCTTTGACCTGCCTGAGTTTTGATCCCTTGCTTTGTCTGCAGGCAGAGAGCCTGCTGCCCGCTGTCTTTGAGTAGGTCCTTCTCAAACTGAACACAACTGCCCAGAGGGCAAGGAAGATTTTGCTGAAATGCAGCAGACATGACAGGAGCACAGCTGCAGAGTCCCTAGGAAGTCTCCCCTTTAGCAGTCAGAGGCTGGACCCCAGCTGGTTGCCAGCAGGACCTTGAGAGCACCATTCTTTGGGGCAAGGGGGTGTGAAAGCCATTGCCTAGGTTATTCCCAGCTACGAACCCTCAGTCTCAGAACAGGAAAGGACCCAAGAATGTCCCCTTCTCCCTAGCCCTAAAGTGTGGAGGGTGGACACACAGGTGGGTGGGGGACTTCCCTGAGAGAATCTGAGTCTCTAGTTAAGGGAAGGGGGCGATCTGTTTCATTCAGAACATTTGGGCAAAGACCACTCACTTCTATCCACATAAGTCAATTTCCCTCAGTCCTAAGGAGCTCATTTTTTAACTCAACCAAACTCTCATATTTGCCTCTCCCCAGAGTTGGAAGACCATTCAGCACTTTTTCTTTTTTTTTTTTAGATTGTACTTATTTATTTGAGAAAGAGTGAGAGAATGAGAGAGAGAGCACATGCACAGAAGCAGGGATGGTGGAAGGGGCAGAAGGAGAGGGAGAAGCAGATTCCCTGCTGAATGCAGAGCCTGAGATAGGGCTCAATCCCAGGACCCTGAGACCATGACCTGAGCCAAAGTAAGACACTTAACCAACTGAGCCACCCAGGTGCCCCAGGCTATTCAAACTTCTTGCAATCAGTTTTCAAATTCTTAGCATCGGTTTTGATAAACTGACGTAACTCTCCTCCCAGCCCCCAGTGTTGGCCTTTGCTAACAAAATCAGCCCACCAGTGAAGTGGAATGCATCATTTTGCACATGGGGTACTGAAGCATTCTGTTCCTGTATAGGTGGTCTTGGAGTAAGAATACCAAAGGTTCTCTAACCTGGGGCCTTTGCTGAGCCACAGGAAAGCAGCTCCCACGATGAGAATAGGCATGGTAGCTGGGATGTCAGCCATGGTAGGGGCAGGGAGAGGGGAGCCCTGCCACTCCCTGGGTGCACTACCCCCCAACACAGCCTCGTTTCTGTGCCAGATGCTTCTGGGTGCCCACCCCTCCCCAGGCTGTAGTCATGATGCCAGCACCCAGGAGAAGGGAAGTAGAGAAACCTCTGCTGTGTGGGAGGAAGTTCAAGAGAAACCTGTGGGAGAGAAAGTTTATTGAGCTGAGAGCAGGAGGCCAGGAATCGGACCAGTGCTCAGGCAGTGGTGAAGCCGGGGCCACAGGCCGTGGGCTCCTCCCCCCAATCAGCGTGATTGCAATCAGCCCAAGAGCCTAAGTGCATTCAACAGAGCAGGTGAAAACATGCAATCTGCAAACTGCATGTCAAAAATCGCAAACCAGGACAACACAAACAACAGGAAGGGGAGTGGGGGAAGAAAAACAACCCACAGCAGGCTTCCTCTAGCCTTCACCTGGTGACCAGACAGGAGATAAGGAACTATGAGTGGAGGGCCACAGACTGCCCCCAAAACCCCGAACGGGTGTGCATGGGTTGCCAGGGCGGGGGAGCTCAGAGTCAGCCGACATCAGCCCTTCAATCAGTCTGTTTTACTAGTAATTTCCCCTCATGTTTTTTAATTTAATTCTCGGCTTCCTTCAAATACCAGTCAATGAACCGTCCAAATTTCCTCCAAATACCCTTGAAAATGTTGAATTATGCAATTAAGGATGGTGTAATACAATAATATGAGAAGAAATGTTGTCATACATATTTTAATGAAATACACAGGCTTGGGAGGGATTGAGGGAGAGAGGAAGAAATTTCCCAGAGTTGCCTCTCGCCCACCTTCGGGTGACAGCTCTATCTTCTTTGTTATTAAAATCCTGCCATCAAGATAAACCCCAAAATGAACATTCACTGTCAACCGACACCTTAGCGGTAGCTGCACCCTCCCAGGTTAAATCAGGGTTTGCAAATATTGAGAGGTAGGTCAATCACTAATGGACTATCCCTCCCATGTATTCATACATAAATTACTCATTCATTCATTCAAAAATATTTACAAAACTCCTGTCTTTGCACAAGTGACCACAGTTTGACTGGGGCTGTCCCAGTTTTTGCACTCAAAGTCCAGTGACTCAGAAAATCCCTTAGTCCCAGACAAACATGGATGATGGGTCACCTAACATGCAGTTTTATTTGCTTGACTAACCAAACCATATTCCTTAGGCATCAGCTGACCTTCCCTGGGAAGTTCCTGAGGTGATGCCAAAATGAATGTCATTATTTCATGGCACCATTAGTCACCCTATCATCCTGTATTGTGTATCGTCACACTTCCCTTCCACACACTCCCCACCATACACACACACACACACTCACACTCACCCACAGCTCCCATGGTTCCTTGGGGCCAACATCATGTCATCTTTATCATTGGATTCCTAACATCTCACTCTGGTCAGACACGTTGTAGGCACTCGACTACTTATTAAAACTGGAAATAATAATAAATAATAACACTGGAAATAATAATAAAAATAGTAGTAATATTAATAGCATAATTTATTCAACAGTGTTATGTGCCTGACACATGAGAACAAACCTTAAGTGACATACAGTTTTTTGAATGGTGGAGAAGGGGAGAAGCACATTCAGGAAAGGGAGAATGTGTATGTGTTGCTTACAATACTTGATAAAAACTAGGTAGATAGAACTTGTTGAATGATAGGCCTTAAGAGGTACAAGAATAAAAGGTATTTGAGGAGAAATTGCTATAAATTTGGTAAGAAAAGAGAGTTGAAATAAGAGGCTCCAGAGGGGTTGGGGAAATGGAATGGATATCTAGGTTTGGCTCAATCATGGATGCTGTGAGTATGAAAATTAGTTGCTCAGCCTTGATAGGTAGAGTCTCAATATTGGTTTCTGGGCAAAGAAACGGGAAGATTCAGCATAGGAAAAGATTCTAGTGTTTGTATTCTTTTAAACCTGCGTTTCATTTTGATTTGCCACTTGGAAAAGTCTGTTAATATGTTGGCTCCACTCTCATGTGTGAAATGGGGACTGATATTTGACTGACACAGTGACTTTGGATCAGAACAATTTCTGTGGACTCCTCAATACAGCAAGCAGTGAACAATGGGAGCCACCACTATCAATACCACCACCATCAAAACCATCACCACCATCACTACCATTACCACCACCATCACCACCATTAGTACTGTTAGCACCACCACCACCATTACTACCACCATCACCACCACCACTATCACCACCACCACCACCATCCACCACCAGCACCATCACCACCACCATCACTGCCATCACCACCGTCACCACCACCACTACCTTCACCACCACCACCACCATCACCATCATCACTACCATCACCATTACCACCACCATCATCACCATTACCACCACTATCACCAACATCACCATCAACATAATCATCATTACCACTAAAGAACTTAAGGAAAATTAACCTAATGTGCTATGGGTGATAGAGAATGCTTGCGCTTTTAAGTGGCCACCCACAAAACTATGAACTAGGTCAACGTCTAGGTCAACTATAAACAGAAAGCATTTAGTAAGCAAGGCTCTTTTCCCCATGGATCCCTGGGCCATTTTTAATATGGTTTATTATATTATCCTTCTATTTATAGTAATTGAAAGACTCAGTAGACTCAATATTAATTTTCTATATCACTTATCTATTTTGTCACAAATAGTTTTAAGCTGTTGCTTTTTTTGTTGCTTTTTTCTTCTCCTTCCTTTACACATGTTTCTTACTCCCAGACTAGAGGGTAATTTGCAACTAAAGAACACACTTGGATTTCTTCAGTTTATTCACCCAGTGTTGAGAACAGATCTTTGCATGTACTCAAGCCAAAATAATGTCCACATCATGGTACTCCAAGTCCCTACCCTCTGACCCCAATGTTTTTTTTTTTTTTTTTTTTCAATTTGATATCCATCCATGCTATGCTCCTGCCATGTTAATCTACTTAGTTTCCTGAGCCCACCATGCACATCCAAGTCCTGGGTGTTCACTCTGTCTTATGTTCCCCTAGCATGAGAAGAGCCAAGTTGTGCTTGGGTTTCTACAAGCAGACTGGAAATGTTACCATTTGTGGACGGGTGACACTGTGAACACTGCTTGTGAATTGTCAGATACCCAGGGTTCAAGTGCTTCATCTCTGACCCACACTGGGATAATAATAACAATACTTTTTCTAAAGATGTAGGAATTATTGTGTTAGCACTATACATAAATATGTTTTAGGAACTGAAAAGTACTATTGCTGAAATGTATTAATCCATAGTGTGATATAATGAAAAGCCTACAGGAGTTGGCTTTCAGTTCCAATACCACCACTTACTAGTTATGTGATCATGAATAAGTCACTTTGCAACTTTAGATTTCAATTAATCACCTATAAAATGAGAGTAGCAGCAACTGTCCTGCCAACTTTCCAGGGCTATTAGGATTGCAAGTGAGATGCTCTCTGTAAAACTGCTTGATCAACTGCAAAGAGTTAGACCAATGCAAGGCAGGGTTGGAGCTGCTAAGGAAGCAGTCTCTGTTGTAGCTGGACTCACTGGAGTCCCGGTTCCTGTACACACAGATAGCATGTCCTAGGGAAGTTTCCTGCCCCTCTCTGGGCCTGCTTTCCCTTTTTACAAAATGGACAGCATACTGGAAACTATTTTGTTGTTAGGGGCATCAAATGAATTAATGCATACAGAGTGCTCAAAGCAATGCCTGAACAATAATTAAGTAAGTGAGCTCTAATATTATTGTTGGTATTATTATTAGCAGTGTTCTTCTCCCTGAGCCTCAGACTTTGATCAAGTTTGAGGGTGTCCTGTGGCCAAAAGTTACTGTTCCCATCTCTGTCTCAGCAACTACCAGGTAAGACTACTTTCTTCTTTGCTTTTCTCCTCCCTCATCTTATCTTGCTTTGTATCCTCTGGCTCTCCACCCACGCCACCAGGAATACAGACCAGATCAGTCATTTTATAGTGAGCATGATTTTTCCATGCTGAGAGATAGCACCAACTCCAGGATTTTATTAGTTAATATCCTGTCATTGCCTTTGAGAGTCAAGACTCTGATCTAGGTACAGACATGGCCCAGATTCAGTGGGGCCTGAATCTTATCTCATACAGTTTTGAAACTCTTTAAGAAAAACAACATACAATTACAAATATAAAAATAGGTTTGGATGTGTTTATTTAAAGTGAGAAATCATAAGTTATAGATTTTAAAAAACTGAAAAACACCCATATGCATCAGAAACTCTAGAAAAATAATATACAGATATTAAATATCTCCTGAACACACTTCAGTAAAATTTTTCCTATGTTTTAGCTTTATGCTTTTTTTTAATCACTTTTTCACAGGAAGCAATTGTATATTTTCTATAGAAAAAACAGAAAAATAATTCAGTATGTCATCTAAGATGGTTGATTTTTTAAAATGACAGAAATAGTTTCTTTCAGGTCACATCATGAAAATTTTTAGGATTTTGGCCAAATCTGGGAAAACATCTATCAAGTTTCTTTTATTTATGTGCTATGATATTTGGAAGAATTATTCGCAGACTAACTAGGTTTTTGTTCCTTACCATTGCTCTTCCATTCCCCACATATTTCAAATGTGATGACCCAGGGGACCCATTCATGTCACAATATAACTTCTGGGTAACACTGGGTTCTCATGGTAGGCAGTGAAAAGTTTCTGGAAGCCATCTCTATATTGGAAAACCCAGCAAGAATTTAATATTCAAGGAAGTGACTTATGAAGTGCATGAAATACATCTGACTAAACACAAACTCAGCATATCCCCAACTCAAATCCCACTTAGCTGGATCCCCAGAATGCTTGCAATCATTCAAACACCATTTGACACAGGGAAGTGTGGCAAACATTATGTCACATTATAAGTAACAGAAGTCCTGATTGGTTACAGTTAAAATGTCTTATTTTTCTATTGTTTACGTCATATAGTTGATCTGGTAACTATTTTTTTAGTGTCTCTTTCAGAGCCTTGGAAGAAACCAGTACAAGCCTGTTTCTGTTATGTACTGTTGTGTAACAGACTGTTCCCTGTCTGTTATTCAACAACCATCCTCACACAATGGTGTGAGGTCTTCTTAGATGTTTTAGTTCCAGAGGAACATCCTGCTGAATGCTGCTATAGGAATAACGCCCACCATTTCTCCAGGTGGCAAAGGCCTCCCAAAGTAGAGACCTTGGAGAAAAGATCAAGTCAAGACCATCTCTAGAAGATTTAAGGCAATGCCCCAAACACTCTGAGAAAGACCAGAGGGCTCCCAGGAACCGTAACAGTGCTGTCCCACAGCAGTGTCTTATTCCCAATGTAGAAAGACTTCAGTCTCAGAAAGAATTGTACTGGGCCATGGGACATGGAGTAAATCCCCGTGAGATTGCTAGATAACATGATATTTTAAAGAGCTTTGTCCTGAAGAGAGACAACTGCCAGACTGGATACATGAATAGGGAAGTGCAAAGTGAAAAGAGGTCCTAGAGCTCCAAACTTCTGTGAGAAGAAAGCGAGTTGAGAAAGTTGTTCAGCTAAAAACTTGGGCTATTTCTTATGAAGAAGAGAAAAATGAACCAGAAGGCAGAGTCTATACAGTGGTTCTAAAAGCAGTGTGTTTGAAAATCCTCATAGAGGAAGAATTTGACTCTAAAAAAATTAAATAAAATAAAACAAAATAATAATGATAAATAAATAAAAAGTGTCCACCCCCATTCCCAGGGAAGGGTGAATAGCCAGAAAATTCTCCTTAGATTTTAGAATTGCTGTGGACCAGTAACTGCTACATGCTTCTTGTTCATCTCATTTTTGAGCAGCTTTTATTGTAATTGTTCTATAGTAGTGCTATGTTACAACTACTTGTTGAGTATGGGGAGATTTGACTTGTATTTTTCAGCTCACAATTCTTTAGTTCAAGAGATGCCCAAACCAACGACCCTCATGCACTTCTCCACCTATTCATTATAGATCATGAAATATTAGACTAGGTTACTGCCATATTACAATGAAAATGTGGGGTGTCTTGGCGGGTGTGAATATATTTTCCACACAAAAACAATGAGAATTGCTATAGTGTGGGAGCAGACTGTGCTGGACTGTATGAAAAGAGACACCTAACAATTCTTCACAGCCTGTATGCACATGTTGCTCTTTCCATCATAAGATAGAATCTATATTCCATCTTCTTGAACCTGGGCCAGGCTGCAACTTTCTTTGACCAATAAATTGAGGCAGAGGGAATTCTGTGTCAGGTCCTAGTTTAGGTCTTATGAGGCCTTATTTGCCTCAGTTTCTTATTTGCCCTTCTGGAAGTCAGCTGCCATGTAAGAAAGTTCAGCCTGGATGATGAGAGATTATGTGCAGGAGAGACCACATTCAGGAGAACCAAGGAGCCAAGGATCCCAGACATGTAAATAGAGCTATCTTGTATGTTTCAGACCCAAGTGAGCTCTCAGCTGAATGCAGATGCATGAGTGACTCCAGCTGACACCATGGAAATCAGAGGAAAACTCCTAGCCAACTAACAAAAACATGACAAATAACAAATCATTTCTATTTTAGGCCATCGAGCTCCTAGGTAGTCTGTTATGCAGCAAGACCTAATGGAAATTGACCTCAAAGCTTAAACTTCATCAGCTTTGTGGAAATTCTACCTTTGGGTATAGAGCCTGGGCAGGAAGACAGTGAGTCTTCTACACGCCAACTATATGATGAAGAACCCTGTGCTGGCTTTCTGTGCTGGTGCTTCTCCATGGTCCAACCCCTGATAGACCATTTCCTATACTTCTCTGCTCTTCTCTATGTCAAACAATGCTGACCACACTGACTGCATCCCTTTCTTCTTTGTTACCTGGTTCCAGTTCGGTTTGGCAAATGCCTACAAAGAAAGTAGCCTTATCTCCTGTCCCCTCTACACTTCAATGTTGATATAATGGCAGTGGCTAAGCTTTCTAAGCCACTAATCCAAACAACAGACACCCTTCTATGGATCCAACTTTCACTTGGCTCCATTACATCATCTCTCCCCCTGTTCCCTTTAGGAGTAGAGGTGGTAATAGCTTCCCTTCATTGTGAACCACTAGGTGCCTCAACAGTCCCATTGAATTTCCCTTATTCTGTCTACAAACTTTGTAAATTATCTCTTCACTACCATGTCTTCATTTGAACCAAGTGGAATTCTGTTTTCTGCTATTAACTTGACTGGTAAACTCTCCCATCAGTCCCCAAATTCTGAATCCTAAGCAGCTGAAAGAAAAATGAATATGGAATATGAAGTCATAGAGACCAGATTTCAGTATTAGGCATATAATTTCTTAGCCCAGTGACCTTGAACTAATCAATTAACTTATCTGAGTCATAATTTCTTCAACTGAAACTAGAAATACTAATAATCTAATTTACAGGTTTATGTCTGAGACATCCAGCATTCACCAAGCCCTTAGTGCTGAATATGGAATCTATTAGGCACTCTATTTAAATAAAAGAGAGTACTGATATATTTAATACCGAGTTAGAGGTCTTTCTCCCTTTCAGGGTTCAGCAAGTATCAGGACATCAAAACTATAACAAGAGTTTAAAATAGTGAATCATGAGTCTTGAATCAATATTAGCCAGACCACCATTATCACAGGTTTACAAGGGCCCCAGGAATAGCAGTACAGATTTAGGACAGGATGTCAGATCTGCCTTCCTGGTCATAAAACTATGATCAGACAATAGGAGAACCATTGGGCACTCTGCTAAGGATTCCTATAGATGAACAAGTAGTTGTGTGCATTCTACTGAATGAAGAACCAGTGGCATTAAGAACAAATAAGATAATACGTTATTAAAACATCTGTTATTTGTGACCAGAGAGACTTTCCAGGTGTTTCTGTGCACTATGTTTTGTTTATGGACCATCCAGTACTGGCATCCCATTTGGTGTTCTCTGAGAGGGGCAACAAGAGAAGAACTCTTTGACTCACCAATTTTGAGCAAGGCTAAATGAGAAGCAAGGAAAAAAAGAGAAGTTGGATCAGAATATGGAGAAGAAGGAAGAGAAAAAAAAAGAAGAGGTTCACAGTTGGCCAGGGCCGATTGGGTTGGTCAACTTGACCTAATTCCTGACCAACTAAATGCAATCTAGGAAATTCATTTCTGCCAGGCATTCAAGGGTTAATTAGAGGCAGAGCTGGGTGGCTGCAGGTCAGGGAGTGGGAGGACCCCACCAGAGAGCCTTCTCACTGTTGGGAAGAGAGATGTATTGGTGGTTGGCCCTAGGCACTTGAAGTGAAGGGGGCTGAACTGAGTGATCAAGCAGGACTGTGGTTTTCCTGGTGCAACTTGTGTCATGCATGTCATAGATGGCTCTTCTGCCTGGAATTGGGACTTCAGGTCTGTGCTGGTAGCATGAATCAGCAAAGCCTAATCCACCCCCATTTCTACTCCTTGCACTCCCTGCCAAGTTCTGGAGGCAATAGAGTCCCATGTTTATCTTCCTTTCCGAACACCCACAGTGATGTTCCTATTATCATTATCATCATCATCAAACATTAAATCTTCGCCAAGTGTCCTTCATTCTGTATTCTATATAAGGGAACTAATATTAACTGAGCCTTCAGTAAATGGCTGTTGCTCTGTTTGGTATTTAAATTGTGTTATCAAATGAAGGTTCACAACAACCTTGTCAGATGTTACCATCCCCATTTTACAGGGGATATAATCTGCCCAAAGAAATAAAGTAATTTGTCCAAGGTCACATAGCTCATCATAGGCAAAGTGTCTATGCCTAGGATCTCCAAGAAATAGAGACCAACACCCTCCTCTCTCTCACAATCATGTTCTTGAGGCTGCATTTAACCTTGGAGGTTGCTAGTCATTTATTAAGTTTCCATAATGATGTGTGCACTGCAGGAGCATGGGGCCAGCATGGACAAGATAAGTAAAAACCCACCTCAGCACTAGTACATGCACATGGAGATGAGTTTAAATTAAGTCCCAGGTTCCCATTTTGTATAGTTCCAGGGTAAGCTTATCTTCCCTGGTATTAAAACTGTCTGCAGGGGATGCTGGATAAAACACTGACTAATTGCTAATTTACAGCTTATTCTCAACTGCAACACAAATCTTCACCCCTTTTACGAATTAATGATGCCTGCCACATGTCCTCAGAAATGGACACTCCTTGGTCGTCAAAGACTAGGGCTTAGCATTCTGTTGGGACTCTGGGAAGTTTCCATTCCTAATTTGTCCTTTCTGACCCCACTGGGGACATTCTTATGGAGTCGCTGAAATTGGATGGGGCAGGGTTCCCACCCCACACACAGGCCTGCAAAGTAATCACTACAAAAGGGCTAACATGGCTCCTGGCACAGAAAGGCCTCATATCAGTCCTTGTTGCTTTCCCTTGGAGCCAATCCCAAATTCTCCCTGCCCCACTGAACATGTTAGCCTTTATGCCTCCTTCCATCCTTCTTGTGTCAAGAGGATCATAGATTTAGATCTTAACAAGCACGAGTTAAGTGCTTCTTGATGTCACCCTGGGGGCCAGATGTCAGATACGTCAGAGCATCCCTAAAAGTTTTGGTTCCAAATGAGAATACAGGGGATGCCTGGGTGGCTCTGTCATTAAGCATCTGCCTTTGGCTCAAGTCATGATCCCAGGGTCCTGGGATGGAGTCCCACATCCGGCTCCTTGCTCATCAGGGAGCCTGCTTCTTCCTCTGCCTGTTGTTCTCCCTGCTTGTGCTTGCTTTCTTGTTCTCTCTCTCTCTGATAAATAAATAAATAAATAAATAAATAAATAAATAAAATTTGGAAGGATGGAATCAACTCAGTTACGGAGCACTGCTGTGGTCACCAGCTCTACACTGTTTTCCTCACATGTAGTGTGATTCCTTCCAATAACTCTCTGAGGTAGGTCCGCTCCCCTCTCCCCCAATTTAGAGGTATGAGATCCTAAGTTCTTTATCAAAGGCAAGAAAGGTTTTGGTACAATTTTCCATTCTGATGGTTCCGATTCCAGAGCCTGCACTGAATTCTGTTTGATTATTTTGCTTCTGGCTTCTTTTTCATAATTGTGTTTTTGAATTCCCTGAGCTTGGCCCACTATCTGCAACACAGGAGATGCTTAGTAATTAAATGTTCATAGAATGGATGAGGAGCGAATGAATGAGTACCCCACACATGCGTTTAAGGCTAGATACCCAGATTGGAAGAGTAGGAGGGTCTCAGTACCCGGGCTGAACTCACTCATTGTTCCTAGGAAGGGGGCAGTGTTGATGTAGACAGTCCACCTGGAATGACATGGTTTCTCTTCACCGATGTTCCCCACTTCAGACCACCACCAGGTTTCTTGCCAGAAAACCAAGCATCTCTGCAGTAGATAGAGCTGCGTCCTCCTAAGGCTAGAGTCTTGGATCTCTCAGATCTTAGCATGGCAAAGTTAAAGCGTAGGACCATTTCTCCTTCTCCTCTACTTGCATTTGTAAAGGAAAATCAGCTCTTGGGTGTGTGCCAGTCTTGTGTCTTTTACTTTTATCCTTATAGTCTCACCTTTAAATTGAAAAATCTTCTTTTAGTCTCCCATTCTTAAAAGAAAATACAAAATTTACCAATAAGAGGAATTCAGTAAAAAGATTTCTGGCATAAAGCAATTGCTATTTGTGTAAACGACGGGACACTTAACATAATGCAGGCAGAAAATTAGCCTGTAATCACTGCTTTCTTTTGGATCTGCTTTAGATGTATTTAAGCCCAAGAGACTTCCCTAGAGAGTGTGCCCCTGGGACTAGGTGCCTCCTCCTACTCATTACCTTTGGTTTTGTTGTCTGCGGCAAAGAAAATTAGGGCACCATGGCTATTGAGATGCTTGTGTTGAGCCAGTGAGATATTCAAACAGAAAAATGACAGTCACCGCGTATGATTTTGGATGATTTAATAGCTTGAATTACCTTTCAGGTTCATGGAGGAAATGCCAAGGCTGGCAGCACCATGAGGACATTTTCTCCTTGTCCCATCTCTACCCAGTCCTTAATTGCCACGGGCAGAAGACAGGCTGTGGTTCCTCCACTGCCCTTTTGTTGGGTCCAAATAAAAAAAGGGACAATTAAGTGAGGAGACCACCAGGCATCTGAGGCTATTATGCAGGATGAAATGGATCGGGAAGAGGAGCAGCTCTGTGTCTCTGCTGGTTTCCCTCATTCTCTCAACAAAGGGCTTACAGTAACTCTGCAGAGAATCACCCAAATGAGCAGGAAATGTGAAACCCAAGAGGAGACTCATAGTTTTCACTGAATTCCTGCCTCTTTTTAAGAACTGAATTTCTACTTTCAGCATCTCTCCTCCTTCTTCATCTTCCCTTTTATAAAAATTCAAACTTCTATCCTGGGTTGAGGTGCTTCTTAGGAGCGTTGTAACCCTGAATGAGTAAGTCTCTGTCTCGTGCTAGACCTCAGTCTTCACGTTTATGAAATGGGAAAGTAATGTTGACTCCTGAGAGTTAAGGTGGAAATAAGAATGTACGAAGCTGCTGTGTAACCCTAGAGCCTTCTGTGGAGGTATGTTACTGTAGTCGGTGTGGAACTTCTTGGTATTTGGTAATTTTTAACACACTCTGCCTTTTAAAATCCTTCAGGGAAGATCGCACCACAAAATGTGTTTCTGACTCTCAGGTTAAGAATAAGGGGAAGCAAAGTCCCTGCCCTGTTTGCACTTCTCTCAGAGTGCCAACTTCAGCCTTCCGGTTAAACATGTGAACTTGGATAATCCCAGATCTGCACAAAAGTCAGTCTCAGGAGCATTTTCCATCCAAAGGAAAATACTCCAAAAACCAGACATAATTAAAACTAATACCAGTGTTTATTTGCATCCCTCGAAGAATGCTAAAAGAGATCTGATTGATGACTACCCACCAGACTTCTTAAGATTCTTTCCCTTACTGCTCTTATGTTTTCTCTCTCACACACACAACCCAGCTACCTTGAAGCTTCTCTCTTTTCATGCCCCATGCTCATCTTTCCCCCCACAAATCACACACATAGGGAGTTAGACTTTTCTCCCTCTCTCCTTTGCTCTGTCTCTGCTTTTTTTCTTCTCTCCCCTGAGTTTATACCCTCATCTCCCCTATTCCAGTTCTGTCTCTGTCTCTCCAGTGTCCCCAATTTGCATCACAAAAGCTTATCACATAAGATTAGCTCATGGCAGAGGTAGAATTCTCTTTTGGAGGGTAAAGGGAATAAGGGGAGAGGAGAAACAGAATGGAAAAAATAGCATTCTCTTTGGCAATTAAGTCAGGGAGGAAGATTCAGAAGATTCACGTGTTAATAATTCTTGTCACCATCAAATATGACTGGGAACAGATTCTGGAGTGGTTAAAGATTCCGTTCCAGCCTACCCAGGAGTGTGTAGAAAATGGAATACCAGCACCAAACAGGTGAAAGCAAGAGGATGTCATGCTTTTGTCAGTCTGTTGGATGAAAATCTGAAGCAATTTTTGCCTATGAATATGCATCATGTCTATGTCTTCACTCTCATCAGCAGTGCTCAGCAGATGGCTGCTATGTGTTGAGATCTGCTACACACTATACCTGAATATTGTGATGGGTCGCGGGGTGGGGAGGATCGAGAGCTGGACAGAAGCTGTCAGAATGCATGACACATTGTCTGGGGGAGTGGCAACTCTCCATTACCCTTGGTCCCAGGGCCAAAGGCCATGATCTTACAGCATATAAAAGGTAGCTCTAATGAGTAAGACATGAAAAGGGGCTTGACCATTAGTGGTCATTAATGCTCCCATTCCCAGGGCCATTAACCTCGGGTTCCTTGGCCCAATTCCAACTAGGTTAATTATATACCACCTTCTTGAATTCCCTCCTGCCCTAACAGCCGTATGCAGTATAAGAAATGTTAGCGGCATCTGTCTTCATTATCAACCTGAGGATGTTGCATTCATTATTGACTCCCGTATTTGGGCAATTTCATTGCAAGTAGGGGGAACTCACAGTGCTACTGAAGAAAATATGTCTTCTCTTGATAAAGAAGAGTTTACCTGTTCCTAAATGGTGTCCCAGAGAAGCAGATAAGACATCTCTTAGCTAAGAGGGGATTGTCTGGCTGCATTTCAAGAAAGGAGACAGTACTGTTAACAATGCAGAGTTCATGATGATTGTAGGCATGCCAAACTAACAAAAGGGGTCCCAGTTGCTAGAAAGTCAAGGCTGTGTGACAGTCTAGGCTGAGGTCAGGTATTTGAGCCTACGGAGACAGGACCCTGTGATCACACAGATCCCTTGGCCATTTCTCACACTATGGAAAAATGACATAACACTCGGGAGCTTGGGAATCCAGCATTGTTCATATCGCTTCAGCACTGGTGTTGTGTGACAGTGATGTCACCGCATCGCTGGTCTCATAAGTCACTGCCCTCAGTGCTAGCTCCTTCTACAGTTCTCCCTCTTCTACCACCCTACTCTTTCACCTGTCACATGTCCTATATATTCCCAACGTGGGATCAGTCCTAGGGCCCAGCTTCTCAAGCTCTTGCCCAGAAACCTGAGCACACCTGGAAATAAAAACCATGCAGTCATACAGACTGGAGTCACACGCATTTGTGGTCCCCAGGTGCAGAAGTTCTGCAAGAAAGCTTCCAAATCCACTTATTATCTTGGCCAGTTCTCTCTTCACTTCTCTTAAACTTCACTATCCTGCTAAATATTCACCCCAACTCCTTGCTCTCACAAGACAAACTTTTTCTAACTTCTTGATGAAGATTGAAGCCATCAGGGAAGCTCCACTTAGATTTTCATCCACTCTTCTTCATTATCAAATTCTTTGTATCAATGCCCAACCCTACCCACTATATTGTTCTCTACCCAGGCATTGGCTTATATACAGCCTTGTGATGCAGCTAGTACCCTCCCCTCTTACACCTCACCATTCCCAATGTACTTCATTTGCACATTGCAATTAATTTGGGACCCCCCTACCCTCTTAGATTTCCAAAGACCACAATATTTTCCAGCCCAATTCTTGCACTGACAGAATATATTATATCTGCGTTGAGCCAGGATATGAGTGAAAAGAAGCTTCAGGGGTTGGAGATAAATGAGTTTCACAGCACCGAAGACATGGAGAGAGACCTGACTGCTCTCCCTGGCAGACCCCATTTCCCTCCTGTACCATCCTTCCCAGGGGTGGCTGGGTGCCCTTTATGACTCCTTCCCCAGGTTTTCCATTTTGGAGGCTCACTGCTATTTCCCCCAATCTGCTCTATAGGAATCCCTTTTTTAGTACTGCTTTATTTTAAACCACTCCTATTTTAGAAACTGCTGGAGCTTAGAAACCAATTTCCATGCTTATTCCAAAGCATTTGTGGCATTTAGACAAGTTGTACACAAGCTCTATGTGAGTTTCATCAGGGGAGACCCAAACCCAGTTCGCTCAGAGGGAGGGCACAGGGCGGGGTCTGCGTGATGTCTGCGTTTGGTGGAAGCTAGTATAAAATGGCAACTTTCCATGAGTAAAGGAAAGGTTACAGGGAAACAAGTCACTTTTGGAAACAGATCAAATTGTCCTTCAACAAAGTAAGACACCATCATGGCACACCGATGCATCCTGTTGGACAACACCCTTAACAATCATTTCTGACAACCATCCCCCCCATTCTTGTTCTCTGCCCCATTCCAGGGCCAAAACTAGGGGAGGAGAATGAAGCACTTGCCCCAGTACAAAATTTAAGAGAGTGTCACTAGAAAATAGTAATCAAGATCAACAAAAATTTAATGTGATATTTCTAAAAACTCAAAATCATGTCAAAAACAAAATGAACAAGCTCTCAATTTTTTAAATAAAGCCAGGATCAATGCATGACCATGTTGAGCCTCATTGGAGCCAGAGACAAAGGAAAAAAATCAGTAATACTGATCTGTGTTTATTTAAAAATATGATATTTCGTTAATCATGGGATGGTTATTTAGCATTGATTTTGATGTTTTAAAAATGTTGTAATATTATTCATCTTTATTGCTGAGTTTTGCTGCTCCCTTAAATTCTGTCCTGAGGTGACTGCCTCACTTGCTTCACCCTCCTCTGGGCCCTATCTTGTTACCACACACAACTACTTATCCTGACCTTCACCTTTGCCTCCCAGTTACCTTTAGAATCACCCCTGTCCTCCATACCTGCTGCCATAGGCCCAATTCTTTTCCCCCATCGTCTCTTCCTTGCATGAGTATGCAAGGAAGGAGTATCTGCTCCACTATCTGCCAGAACTACCCCTGCCCAGACTACTGAGTCTGCTTTTCCCACTGTTGAAGGACCATTCAGGGTTCCCTAGGGCCTAGTAAGGAATTCAAGCCTGTAGAAGCCACAGACTCATTTCTCTTAGTTTGCCTTATAAAACCCTGAGTTGGCCTCTGCACCTTCACTTTTTACCATTTCCTGTTCCAGGCTCCTCAAAGAATCCATCAGCACTCATTTTAGGATCTAACATTTCCCCGAGCCACTCATACTCTCTCCACACATCTCACATTTTATACATGCTGTTCTCTCTTCCTTCTGTCTGGAAAACTTGCCCCTTGTGTAGACTTCTGTTAGAACACAGTTCCCATTGCAGTGTAATTGTCTGTTGGTACATCTGTCTCCTGCACCAGGCTCTAAAATGCTTCTCAAGGGCAGAGACACCGTCTCCAATTTATCTCTATATCAAAGACATATAGCAGGTGCTCAAAACAAGTTTGATGGTTATATAAATGAATTATGAATAACTGAGTAATTGAATCATCATGGTCAGAATGCTTATAAATAAGCCTCTATTAAGCTCTTGGTTTTGCAAGGTGGTGTGCAGGGCACTAGCAATCAGGGTTGGCCTTACCAGTGAGTGTTCCTATGAACTCTACAAGCCCTGGAGCTATCTGGCCTCCACTTTTTATCCCTTCCACCCAACACATGCATGGAGAAGAGTAGATACTCAGTGAAAAGATGAACTGAACTAAAATATAAGTAGTGGGTTATGTAGAGAAGCACTTTATGACTTTCAAAGGGTTGAGATGCCTATTTCAATTAAAAATCATTTCATTAGTAGAACTCACCATCTTTGAAATGCCCAAGAATAACCAAACAGGAAAGCCATTCCAATGAAAGGAAACCCATCTGGGGTAAGTGGATTGAAGGTGGGTGGCATAAGACAAAAAAGAAAAGTCAGGTGCTTATATTATGTGGGCCCTGAGATGTTGATTAAAGAGCTCTTTTGTGTATGTGTTGAGCTGGGTAGGAAGAAGGATGGGGAGGGGTGGGCATGGGCAAAGTGTGGCACTTGTTTGAAGTGTCCTCTCTTAGACTCTCATAGTATAAAAGAGCTGTTTTCACTTGAGGGTCTTCAGGCTCTTCCCTCTCTTTTTTATTGTCTTGATAAATCCTTTATTGAGGTAGCTATCTTACAAAACTGGCCCAGAACACACATAAACCCCTTGATCAAAAGTTATAAGCTTGTCCTCCCCCAACCCCACTGCTCTGGGACCTGTAAATAAGACTGATTAGAAAACAAAGACTGGACGGAGCATGGTGCCACCTTTCTTTCCTCCTTCTAGATTTGTGCCAGATGGGGGCCCATCTAGTGGACAAGCAGGGAGGCATCCATTCCCAGCATGCGTATAGGGCCCGGGTACAGATTATCTGGGATCCTTCTGGTATTTGGTTTTAAAACCTCAACTCTGTGACTCACTTGTTGTCTATTTTAATAACTCATCGAATTTAACATGGTGGGTTGATGTACAGTGCACAGGTTAGCCTGAAAGTGATCCTTAAGCTTTATGGGGAATAGATTTTGTGTGAATTTCCCAGAACATGCCATGGGCAAGAACATGCCATAACCTGGAAAGCTAAACAGTAAATTGTTAACATAGATGCAGTTAATTTAAACTATCTTAGACCAACAAATAATAGGGCTCTCCCTTCCTGCCTGCCTGCCTTCCTGCCTTCCTTCCTCCCACAAGTGTTTATACTGAGTACTTACCATGTGGCAAGTAGATACTCACAGCACTGAGTAGATACTCACAGAATTATGCGCATATTGATCACCAATACAATCTCAGTGATATACCACTCTCTGGGTAGTAGATGCTCAACACAAGTTGTTGACTGTGTCTTTTCCTGCCTGCCTCTCTTCTTTTTCTTCCCAGCCTTTTGAGAGTAACATAATTTCTTCCTCATTCTATCTCCAACAACCTGTAGGGTACTGACTTCATTATCTTTATCTTTTATTTCTAAAACTCAGATATACTTTGGCTTACCCCCACAAGATCCCATTAAACAAATAATCTGTCTTTGACAGATTTTTTTTTAAGGAAATGAACATAGAGCTATGTAGGTGATGATTCTGTATTATTCAGAAAATCCTTTTATCTTTTCTCTTTTTCAGTGACCTGGGTATTAACTTGAATCCTAACTTATGGCATCATCTACCTGATTCAGCAATATTAGTTCTGTGCTATGACTACTTTATTTGACATACTCAGCTGTCTCTGTACAAACATCCCTCCTCCCATTGCAATTCTTTATCACTTGTCCCATTCCTCCAAGAGCCTCACTCTCAGCTAACTGCCACGACCCCCTTACCATAATATTTGGACAATGGTAATGTTTAAGGGATTAACCTCCTCCCGCAGAAATGCATAGAAGAATCTCCAAAAGTCAGAAGAAATAAACTAATAATGAAATAACAGAAATGAGCCAAAAATAAAACAATTTTAAACAATGAAAGGTAATTAGTTATGAGATTTTTAGGGCCCTACCTTCCAAACCATGTGGGCAGACCCCTACCTATAAATGTGGGCTGGGCTGGCCACATTCATTCCCTCATGTCTATGAAGGACTGTGCTCAGTCAACTGAGCAAACATGAAAATCCAGTGGAGACAAAGATGTGATGGAGGAGAGAGGAGTGCAGGCTGTTGTAGGCAGAATTAGCACTCTAAACAGAGGACTAGACAATATTGGACCTGGCTAGGCTAGCAGTAATTGCAAGTAGCATCACAATGATAGGGCATAAAGAGCAAGCGTAGACCTGAGGTAGAGAAATGGGCTGATCTCACATAATTAAACCTTTCTGTGTAGCGTAAGAAAGCTTAGTTTTTGTTGGACTGAAGAAGGGTATTCATAGTCAACTCAACATTTTGGAAACATTATCTGGGAGAAGTCTGGAAGATATGTTTGGGAGTAAGGGATGGGCAGAGCAGAGGTAAGAGTAATGAATAAGAGGCTATTGCAATAGTCTAAGAATGGTACAGAGAGAAGCTAACCCAAGGTGCTGGCAGCAGAGATGACAAAAGGGGGATATCTTTGAAATGAAAATTTTAGGACTGGTGACTGTTTGTAAAGGGAACTCTGGAGAAAGATGAATATTGAAAAGTCTTGGATTCTGCCTGGGCAACTGAGCAGATGGAAATGCTAACAAATCAAGAAAGAGAATTCAGAAGAAAACAGAGTAAAAGATAAAGATGATGAATTCAATGTTAGGAGTGTGAAGCATATGGTGCCTTGTGAGGCATCCAGGTGACTCTGTCCAGCACACAGTTGGATATATAGGTACAGAACTCATGGACCAGAGATAGACTTGGGAATTATTAACGCATAAGTAGAATTTTAAAACGTGAGTATAAATGAAATTGGCAAAGAGAACAGGTAGAGTAAGAAGTGAGCTAAAGGTAGAATCCAAAGAAAACAACCATTTATGGTGACAGTTGGAAAAGAAAAGCAGGTATTGTGGAAGCCAAAGAAGAAGTTTTGCAATGGGGGACATGGTTAGTTGTGTCAACTGTTACAAAGATGTGACACGTGAATATGTTCAGAGAAAGATCAGAGAAATTCTGAAAGTGCTTTGTAGTTTTTGTCATATAGGAGGTCATTATTTCTGACTTTAATGAAAGCAATTGCAGTGAAATAGTGGGGCTAGAGGCCAGATTACAGCTGATTGAGGAGTGAGTAAGAGGTAATAAGGTGAAGACAGTGGGGGTGTGGACGACCATTTCAAGCAATCTGAATGGTAACGAAGGAGGCAATTATAAGAGGACATATGTTTAAGGTTTATTGTTATTCTTATTTTTAAGGGAAACTTGATAGGTTGGGAAAAAAAGAAGTTGAGAAAAGGTGGTCAAAGGGAGGAGAGGTTAAAAATGCTGGAGAGAGAGAGGGAAGAAATAAATATACTAGAGTTCCAGAGGGAATAGGAGTGGGCAGAATGGGTGGCAGAAGTGGCAGATCAGCCCTTAGCAGAAAGAGGGCCACTTCATTCTCTGAAAAGAGAGGGAAGAAGCCAGATGAAGCTATGCATGGTGGTTCAGCGTCGAGAGCGGTTCTGTTTGGCATAAGAGTGGAGTGAACAGGAAAGAAAGCTGAACACCCTTTATCACTGTGCTCAGATCACTGCCATGATCTATGAGGATGGCCACTCAATAATGTTAGCTTCCATTTGCCCTGCCCTAACTCAGTTGTGCTTCCAAGTTTCCCAAAAACCTTACAGCTGGGAAATTCTAGTAATGTCTAATCTCTAGTTCTTCTGTTATGATTTAAACCCTGTCCCTCCCAGCCTCTTTGCTGAGAGACTAAAGGACATCTTTATCAGTGGCATCCCCAGGTACTGCAGAGAAAAATTGAGCCCCTAGTAGGGAATGGGGAAAAAATCAAGTGTCTGAAACACATGTTTACCCACTGATTCACAACCCCTCCCTCCTCATCCAGAATCATATATTCTGCTCCTGGTCTCCATTAGGAAAGAATTCTTGGAGCAGTTGGCAAAGCACGGAGAATTTGTCTTTGGGGATGGAGCTACGGGGCCACAGCCCAAGCACCCCTGCCTGTCCTGGCTTCGGCACTGGGTTGACTGTCTGCTCTCTGCTCTTGCATGCTAGCTGACCTAACTCAAAATAATCAGGGGTGAGATGCTCAAGGTATGGTGGTGATACATTTGGAAGCCCATTGTCTGGATGTAGATGTTTCATTAGATTAGTTAATATTTATAAAATGTTCTGAATGAGGCTAGAAAAGGTCTTTTACAAACCATGTAAATGTCAGCTACTATTGTTATTACATGTTACTATTCCTCATCTTCCCTACAGGACCCAAATCTGTTCCATGCATGCAGTGCAAATGCAGATATTATGCACAATAATTAAGCAATGTGATATCTAAGAAGCTTGAAGAAAGTTTGAGGGGTGGCTGAACCCCTGGCATGTAGTGGAGTTAATATGGGATTTGGAGTCAGGCAGACATGGGTGTGAACTGAATATCTACCATTTATTAACTCTGTTTGCTTAGCCTCAGCTTCTTCATCTGTCAAATGGGTATGTTAAATACTACTGAAGAGACTATCCTAAAGAATGGTATTACATATATTCATTGCCAGACACCCATGAGTTAAAAAAAAAAAAGTTTCCTGTTTCTTAATTCTAGATGACATTGTTTGGATGTGACGGCACTTTTCTTGAGGCATCAACATCAGCTAACTTGTATTTTCTGATGATATGCTTTCTTCAAGACTCTTTCCCCTCTTTTATCAACCACTTCCCAACACACACACACACACACACACACACACACACACACACTCACACACATGCATTTACACTCACGTGCGTGTGCGTGCATGCATACGTACAATCCATCAATGTTAGGTTCCAAACAAGTTAAGTCTGTAAATCAGGGCAGCTGTTTTTGTTCAAGAAATCAGTCTTTTTTCTATCCTGTGTTCCCTTCATTTTTCAAACTCTGAGCTGATTCCCTTTGTCCCTGGTCTTCCCTATCCCTTCTGTAATAGTTTCCAGGGACATGAGTGATGTCCAAGAGCCCTTCCAGGGCTGGGCACTGACGCCAGTGGGGGATACCCAATGCAATTAAACAAAGAGGGGCTGGCTTCCCCTATGTGTTACCCAATTAAATACCCACACAGTAACTCACTCAAGGGAATCCCGCTGATGTCAGCACAAAAAGGAGACTCAATTACAGCCTCTGACTGGGCCAGCTTATTGTTATTTATAATACACAGTCTTCTGACTGGGAAGCAGGGAAGAGAGATATTCTTGGGTAAAGTGCCACCTGTTAATTGGAATATCTTAGTTTCAGGAAACTGGCTGGAATTCCCAGCCACTCCAATTGGGCAGCATATCCATGTTCCCAATAAAATCTCTGGCTAAGCAAATTTTGGTTCTCCACCTTTCTAGTCATTGATGAGAAGGGGTCATTCCCAGGCTGCTGCCACTGAGCATATAGGATGGAAAGACAGGCACCAGGGAATCTGTATAAATCCCCATTATCCCAGTTTAGCAGATAGAACTCCCAAGAGCAACACCTCGATCTTTTGACACATGAACAAAGGAAGGTTAATGTGAAGGATCTTCAAGCACTTGCCTTTGAGGGTGGAATGAATTCACTGGTGTGCTTTTGTCTTGGCTAACCTACTTCAGTTAGGGAATCCTTAAGAAAGGCAAATTCATCTCAACATCTCAACATGCCCTCCCCTAAACTTTTCTGGAATTCTCATATTCAATCCCTAAGTCTTGATACCCATATCATGTCATTATAGCCTTCTTCCCTCACTGCTATCCTGTCCCATGGGCAGATTTTGGTAGGGCTTCCTGGTATATTCTGCCTAATTCTCAGTAGCATAAGTAACCATTACAGTTGGACAATTCATATAATTATGGTATAATGTGGATCTTTCCTCCATCTATGATCAATTCTGGATGGACAAAGACTGTGACTGTCTTAATACCCTGGCATTTCCTAGTATGGTGCCTGCATAATGTATGCACTCCAAGAGTATTGGCTGAAAAAGTGAATGAATTAACCCAGGAAAAACTTCTTTGGGAAGGCAAATAGTATGCATTGTATTTTGAGGAGCCTTAGGATTGTCTTATACATTGCCATTCTTGTTGTATAACCTGAGGCAACTGCCCTCTTCCCATCATTGTTTCAGAGCTGACAATACAATTGTTACAAGTAATGTTTCTGTTGGATTCAGTTTGGTCAATCTGATTTGATTTTTTAGGAATTCACTGAGCATTGGCTATGTTCTATGTTCCCAGCATGATACTAGGCTGTAGAGGATGTCAAGGTAGATGGCAGGTTTCCTGTTCTCCCTGAGCTATGCTCTCCCAGGGGAGAAGAAAATCTGATGGAGGAGTCCCAGTATAACTCAGTAACAGGCTAGATGTCTAAATAACGCAAGCTGTGAGAGTCTGGAAATGTAAGTGTTAATAGACATTGCTTTTCTGCTTCTGGCTCAACAAAAGCTCCAAGAACACTGGCTGCTTTTTCTTTTAAGTTCAAGGTCTTTGGCCTTTCTCTCTCCCGCAAGACCTTGTCTAACCTTGCTGCATGCAAATGACCGACCAGCTTCCTTTGGTGTTGTGACCCACGAACTCCCGCCTTCAAGCCAAGGGGAATAGATTGGCCTCCCCAGATGACAGCTCGGAAAGACTGGAGGAGCCTTTCAGGGCAGCTTGCACTGGTTCCCACTGGTCAGGCTTTGAACTTTCCGATCCTTCTTGTTGCTTTGGCTGATTTCACTTTTCTCCTCTCCCAGGGAATGGTGTGTTTTCAAGACAGTGGTAATGTGTGCCATCACTGAGGGTCTAGCAGAGAGAAGATTAATTGCTCTCCAGTCAGAAAAAGGAAAAGTGGTAAATTTTTATGTTTAGAAAAAGATGCGCTGGTGAAATATAGCCAGGACGCTTTGCCCAGTCTTTTATTTTGGAGGAGAGAATGCCTAATACAGTCAGACAAAAGCTCATTTTGTGAGGCACCTCCTTGCTTGGGCTTTAACTCAGAATCGCAAATCCCTCTGCTTTGCGGAAAACTGAGAAGCCTTGGAAGCTGGGTAAGTGGGCTGGCTTCCTGCTTTTCCACTCACTTTCTGACCTTGGGCTAATTGCTGAACAGGTCTTTGAAAGAGGGAAAGTAATCCCCGCCCTGCCCATGGGGGCCGATGTGCAGTTCATACATTCGTATGAAATGAGATGTAGACGTGAGCAGGCGTTGCCCGTGTGGAAGAGATATTCATGTGCAAGCTGTTCATGCCGCTCCTACTTCCCAGTTTTCACCCTCCAATTTTGTTCTCATGGGCATAGCACCAGATATAGCTACAGAGCTTCAAGGAAGTGTAAACACAGACCTGATTCGTAGAATTTCCAAACCAAAGTAGACCTCAAAGGCAGCCACATCTCGTGTTATAAATATGGACACACAGACAGAACCTAAGTAATGATAGTGACATGCACTAAGTGTTTACTATGCACGGAGCTCGGTTCTCATGCTTACTCCACATGCAGTAACTCATCTCATCGTCAGAACCATTCTCACGAGGGAGACAGTGTGATGATCACCTCCCTGTTAGAGAGGGAAGTTAAGGTCCAGTCACCCCTCTCCCAGTTACACTGTGGCCATGCTAGGATCTAAACCCCAAGCTCACTCTCCCCATTATTATAGTGAATGGCTGTGTGGAAACTGAGTTCCAGGGAGGTAGGGGCAACTCAGCAGTCAGGGATCTAAGCCGGTCCTCTGATTTGCAGCCCAGATGTCTGCCTCTCTGTGCAGTAATAAAAGGTAAGACTTAGATCTAGGCTGGACACATGGTAGCAGGGATGTTGTTGGTCAAGTCACTAGCTAACCTAGGATTGGGTTTTCTCATTTATACAAAGGTGTTATAAAATAGAGTCTTCTTCACAGGTTGTTGTAAGAATTAAATGAGATCATGTATGTAAAGCACTTAGCGAAGCCCCTGGATGTAGCAATTCAACAGGAAGTGGCCATTACTGTTACGGCATGCTGCTTTTTCAGGAAAGTTCAGAGAGTAGAGATAAGGCAGCACTGTGGTGGGACCCAGAGGGACTGGCTGTGGGAAGAAGGAGATGGGGCAAGGACACACCAGAAGCTTGTGTTCGCAACAGAGAGCAGCAGCCAGCCCTTCCAGGACAAAGATGAAAAAATAAAACCGAATGAAAAGGCTAGGGCCAAAGAGAAGCTAAACCTTTATATCTTGTCTCTCACCGTGGTATTTCATCCATTCCTCTGCCTTACATGGACAGTAGCTGACTGGGGACAAGCACTACCTCATTCTGCAGGTCCTGGCAGAGATGCCCTGAGCTACCTGCCCCTCTCAGCCTCCCATTTCATCCTGTGACAGGTTCTGACAGCCATTTTGGCTGGCCAATCAGCTGCCAAAACACAAGGTTCGAGGCCAGGGAGGGAACTGCTTGCTTGTTCCTCCCGAGGGAGCTCTGGAGATATGCAAACTTTTGCAATCGCTTCTGCCTACTCAAATCTCTCTACCTCTGTTAACAACTCGACAGACATCTTGTCTGTATTTGATAAATAAGCTTCTCTATTCAGGGGAGTGAATTTGTAGCTATTATGATTCAAATGACATTGACATGATATTTTCTCTTTTTTCCCCCTGCTGTTGAATCAGGAAAAGAAAATCCACAGGAAAAAAAAAATCACAAAAACCCAAAGCAATTACTCTGTATATCGGTCCATGAAATAAATGAATGCATAAGCCAACTCTCTTTTGGGGTGGAGGTAAGGGAACTGATAAATAATTTAGAAATTGTTGCTGTTTCCTGGTTCCCAGAGATGCAGCTGGCATGTGCGAATATGAGGCACATGCTGCATTCATTAGGCACCGAGCAACGTTGTAATTCCTCAACCATTAACATTATCTGCAAGTGGGGCTGTGCACAGAGTCAGATCCCTGGGATGTCAATCAACCCATTACACAGCGTTGGCTTCGTCATATGGGGTGTTACCTCTCATTAGGTTGCCTGAGTCAGCCAGTCAATCAGATGTGACTGAGCAGACGGGCAAGAAGGGAGGCGGGCGAGGTGCGGGGCAGGCAGGAGGTATGCCAGCCAGCAAGTTCTGCCTCTTGGAAGCCGTTGTGTTAAGTACACTTCATGTGTGACCAGCTTAGACTTACTCTATCTCCTTCCCTTCCTCAACTGTGCTCATCGCAAACTGTCCAATAGGGCTGACCGAAGACGGGACTGTAGAGTTTGGGATGTGGACATAAGCTAGACTCTTCTCAAATACCTAATTCCAGAGAACATGGGGGGTTGGGGAGGGGTGAAGGAAGAGCTTACCATCGGAAGACTTCCTTGCTCATATTTTTTAGACTTAGAGGCTCACAGACTCTATAAACCTGCTGGCTTATTTGGTCCCATGGCTTTCAAAGTTTTTGGGAAAAAAATTTTTTTTTTTTTTTTTAAATTACAGGTGGAAGCCACTAGTTATTTAATGACCTCTCCTGGGTTACAAGCTGCCGGTTGAATAACACTGATTCATTGCAATAGTTTGGGTACTCAGGTCTTTGAGAATAAGCAGACCCGTACTGGGGCATGTCTCTACCCTGAGGAAACAGTGCCAAAACACATGAGGAAACTTTCTTTGGGGCCAGTTTAGAACTTCAATAGAGTTCTGAAGTGTAACTGAATTCCTTAGTTGTGTAAAGCTGATACCCAGAGGCCATGTGGCAGGGCTGATGAAGTCCAGAGCACCCCTGGTGGGAGTCAGGCTCCTGAACGCTGCTGAATTGTAATGGGAATGAGAAAAATGTATGTATATCCTGCGAAATGGGGACTGCCAAGGGCATACTTGTCAAGATCACGGCTCCTCTGAGTTACAGCTCATCTTCCCTGGGGAGCTCTCCCCTTCTTTTCCCTCTTTGGCCCTCTATCCCTTTTCTTCCCTTCACTTTCAGTTCTGCTTACTTTCTCCGGAGCCCACCTTTACCTTCCCCCTTCCCTAATTTCACCAATAAAAAAAATATTTTTAAAACTGCATTCATCCTTCGCAATCTGCTAAAGCAATTCTTTAAAGTCCTTGGAGGACAGAAACCCAAGCATCGTGTTGACTGCCATGTATGGGAGGCTCGCGTGTGCGTGCTCCCGTGTGAACGTGCACATGCACATGGGCACATGTGTGTGAGCTGGAGAGCAAGCCAGCGATTTCATTTCTCCCGGATGAGAGGCTGTGAGAGTGCAGCACTGAAAGAGGAAGAGCCTGCAAGTCCCTGACATGAAGGAAACCATTTAAAAGGAGAGAAGAAATCATCACTTTGTTATTTTGCTTTCCAAAAAAGCTATCTTCTTTCTAAGTATATTAGTTTTACATTTGATTCTATTGCTCTATCAGCAACTGCAATGATCTGGGGCCGTGATATACTCGACCACCTAATTTCAGTGGAAAGGAAGGAATTTGTAGAGATTGTCACCGACTGGTTAGCAATGCTGTGAATTTAAGGGACACTTTCCCTGTGGAAAGCACATTATGAGCATTAACTAATTGTGCTATACAACATCCTCAAGAGAGAGGGGGAGGGGATGGGAGAGAGACAGAGACAGAGAGAGATGCTTTCTCCTCTCACAGAGACTGAGGAAGGGCTGGCACCGGTGTGAACAACCCCAGGGCAGGGTGAGCTCCCCAGGAGCTGAGATTAGAACTCAGTTGTCATTCTTCTCAAACGTTCACAAATGCTTAAGCCTTATACCAGCTACAGTGTCTATTTTCTTGTGTCCTGGGACAGGCTATTTAATCTTTCGGACAGTTAAGTTTCCTCAGCTATTCATTGCAGATAATAATAGCACCTGTTGTAATAAGGTCGCTGTATGAATTAAATGAGATCCAGTTTGCACATGGTCTGGCCCTTATAAAGTACTCAATGACTTATGGCTGTGTTACCAGCCTGGAGAATATCCCCACATCTCTTATTTATATTCCCCTCTCCATCTTCTCATTCTCTTTTGCTGCTCTCTTCCTCTCTCCCTTGCTTTCTCCCCTGGGCTCCTTTCATGGGCATAATCCTTGGCTATCAGGGCTGGGAACCAGCAGGCATCTGGAATATCAGTCATATTTGGGGGAAATAGATCATGTACCTGCTCCCCTGTTGTTCATCTCTCTGCTGAATGTGCTGCAGGTGATGGGTTTGGGAAAAAGCTTATAGGATCCTAATAGACATGCATCCTGCTCTGCTTGAAACCCCAGCTGGGTCGGAGCTCCTACTCACAGGGTAACTCCAGGGGTCATGCTCCCTGGTGGTATCAGCCATCTGTTGGTTATTAGCAAACTTTAGGGCATCCTGTTGTGGTTTTAGAGAACAGAGACGGATTCTGTGGCTCCAAGAATAACAAGGGCACGACCACAGACCTTTTCCACCAGCCTGGCTACCCACATAGACCTGCAGAAACACGCTCTGTGATTTGCTCTGGTGCATTTAGATGGGACTCTCTAGTCCTATCTGTCTGTACTAATGATAGCCCTGTTTGGGATTCTGAGAAAGAAAGAGGCAGTGTTCACTGTGGAATTCAATACTTTATTGACTTTCAATCAGAGTTTGTGCTCTGCTCTGTGAAATCACAGCACCCAAGAAACCTCAGGTTAGTACACAAGTCCCAAGGGCTTAGGCCCACAATAGGACCCACTCATGACAAGGACTTTGATTGTGTATAGAACAAGATGTAGTAAGCTAGCGACACAGAAGAAATCACAGGCACAACTCTCTCCTGGCGGGCCTCTTGTCAGTTTCCTGCTCCTAAGAGTCTGTCATTCCTAGGACATGGCCTGCTGGGTTTTATGCAGATTTTAGTCTGATTCAGAGTTAGTCTGGAATGTAAAGAAGAAATGGGCTGCAGTTGCAGCAGTAACTGTGTCTGAGAACAGCAATCCCAGAGAGGTGAGGATCCAACAGGCCACCCAGTTGTGGGGTTGTCTGTTAGCACGTCACCCCTGAGTAGCTTGGTCTCACATCCGTCGGGGATCTGTTCAAGGAACACAAAGTCATTTATCAGCCAAGCGAAGCCCAACTAGGAAGGTGATGGTACTGTGTGTCAACTGCCTACCGCACACCAAAGCCAAATATGAGTCATTCTGGGGTCATCCATTCTCAGGATTTATATGCCTTTGGAGGAAACTGGGAAATGGCTAGACCAGGAGCAATGTATGTTTGCATATATGTGTAATTTCCCCCCAGATCTCAATGCTACCTCTCCCTGAATCAGGGTTGCAGAAATTCTGGGTAAAAAGGACAATCGGAGGCCTTATCCAAGAGGGGTATCAATCTGGTCTGACATGTTCCAGGACTGGAGATTTTTAGGAACAGCAGGCAAAATATTTGGCCAACTTTTTAAGCATGACTTGTTGCTGCCCTTGACCCCTCTCCTAGCCCCTGTTGGACATTGATAAATGAAATTCTGCCAGAGTCTCCAACAGAATGTGGCTCTGAGCTGGCAGAAGGACGTCTTGGCCCCTCAGAGGGCACAGCTGGTTCCCAGGATTCCGTCAAAAGACATCCCTGATTTGTGTGGCTGTTTGGGGTGTCACAGTGTCTGAGTCTGTAGGACCTTTGCCAACTTGGGAGTAGGGGAGGAGGCAGTGAGGAGGAGAGTGAAAAAAAAAAAAAAAAGGAGGAAGCAGGCAGTAAGAGAGAAGAAAAATAAGTGAGTAAGACTCGCGTTAGGAAGGACCAATCTGTAGTAGGGGCTCCGCTAATTTATAGCTGGTGAATTACACCCTCCAGGTCGGAGATGGCTGCTAGAAAGAGTGGATTTAGTGAGGAACGTGCGAGGCGGCTCCCCTCCCCTTCCTGCTGGTTCCTGCAGACATTGACCAGAGATGGCGTCCCTCTTGACAAACAGCCCTTTGGTATTCTCGTTTCCGGGCTCTGCGCTGTGTTTGTCACTTCCAGTTCTCAGGAGGTTTCCACATGCTGTTGGGTCTCCAAGGACTGCTTTTTCCTGACACTTTAATCAAGGAGCAGGGGCCAGCCATGCGGGAGCTGCGGCCCTCCCTCTGCCTGGTCTGCGCTTGGTCCCAGACGCCTGCCTCTGGCACTCGGGCTCAGCAGGGCTCCCATCAACAGTCTCCGGAGGGAGGAAACACTGGCCTGAAGTGGGAGACGGGGAAATTGCCTAGAAAGCCGAGCACCGCGTAAACAGCGTTTAAAAAACAAGAGCTGTTACTTTAATTATGGCTCCGTGCTGCTTTATCACCACAGAATTTCTCACACATTCATCAGAAACCTGGGGATAAATCAATCTCTAGAAGCCAGAAGCTTCCTCAGTCACAGCCTCCAGACCCCAGCCTCTCTCCATCCGGGGTCCCAGGCTTGGTTCCTCTGGACCCTTCCCCTTGGTGACACCTCCAGGGTTCGGAGCTCGCCCCGATTTTGTACTGAGGCTGCGACTCAGGCTGCCGCAACCCACCCCCCCGCCCTGATGTCACAGACAAAGTTTTAGGAAGGAAGAAAGGGTCAGAGAGGAGAATATTTGTAAGGGTCAGCTCTGAAGGTGGATGATAGATATCCGTCCTGCCCACTGGTCTGTTGGACTGTTTTCAGACTCTGACTTATACCTTTGATGTTAATGACAGTAATAATAAGAGTAATATGAATAATAATGACATGTATTAGCAGCTGTTATTTACTAAATACTTACATGCCTAGAGAATACAGTTTGGTCCTTAGAAACCACTCAGCGGAATATGGATTATTATCTACATCTTTCAGCTGTGAAAATTGAGGTCAAGCCTTTTGCCCAAGGTCACAGACTGAGGGGTAGTGCCGCTCTGCTGTGGTTGACAGCCTCCTGCTCCAGGGATCCTGGCTTGCGTGCGTCATGTCATCATTTAGGGGGATACCGAGGAACTGTGTGTTGAGAGCAGAGCCTGTGCTCAGACTAACAACCTTCATCTGCTTTTCACCAAGAGACAGGGGAGGACAATGTAATAGAATGTTTGTGTGGGGGAAGGACCTCAGACACCTTGGATTCTTTGTGTAATCTTTCTCCAGAAGGGGAAATGGAAGTCCAGAGAGGTGAAGCTACATTTGTCAAGGCGAACCTGGGCCTAGAATCCGGTTCTCTAAAGTCCTGGGTTGGCAATGTCCCTACTGTATAGGAGGGTGAGAAGTTGTGTTTGAACCTTAGAAATAAAAACTTCTTTTTAGCCATTCCTTTTTCTCATGAGTAGATAACTGGACCTTTGGAACGCAAGGTTAACCTTTGATGTCACCAGAGTTCAGCTGGAACACATGGAGCCTCAGGCTCAGAGGGTGCCTGCCCTCAGGAGCAGCTGGTCCTGCCAGCAGGGCCCATGGGCTCTGCAGTCCGGTGCTCGGAAGGGGTGTTTGCACTGGTGCAGTAAGGAAAGAAGTCACTGAAATAGAAGCCATCCCTTAACCCCAGCAGTAGCAACTACATCCCACGGACAAGAGTACTGGGGATAAAGGAGCACAACCTTCAGGTGGAAATCCTCCACCTTTCATGGCTAAAGTTAATTCATCACCTTGGAAACCCAATTTTTATCGTCCCCGCTCTGAGGCTGGCCGGGTGCTCAATAGACTCTATTTTGTTGTTGTTATGTGTTTTCTTTCTTTTTTTTAAATAAAGATTTATTTATTTGACACACAGAGAGAGCACACACAAATAGGAGGAGGGGCAGGCTGAGGCAGTGGGAGAAGCAGACTTCTCGCTGAGTAGGAAGCCCAGTGGGAGGCTGGATCCCAGGACCCTGGGATCATGACCTGAGCCAAAGGCAGGGGCTTAAATGACTGAGCCACCCAGGCACCCCTGTTATGTATCTTTTAAAGTAAGGTATAATTTATGTGAAAAATTCACCATTTTTAGTGTGTAGTTCTATGTGTTTGAGACTGTGCAGGTGTGCATGTGAACCTATGTCCTCATTTCTCTCGGGCTTGCTGGGGTATAAGATAAGGGTGTGTTTAACTTGAACCTCTCTAGGTTTGATATCTCACATCCCTGAAGGTCAGGTCTACAGGGAGTTTTCATTAGTTGTCTTTAAATTTTCTTTTAATCCATCCAACACTGTTGAATACAAGTAGGTGCCTGGCACTATACCGGTCCTGAAGATACAAAGATCCACAAAATGCTGTTCTAAGATTTGGACATATGCATGGCTTTCAACTGCTGATACAGTGGGAGATATTCTACTTCATCACAAGATGGAGATGGAACTGTAAAGCACTGGCTAATCCAAGTCATATTGGCACAAGATTGTCTGTCTATGAACAACTAGTAAATTGACTGTTTATAAGCAATAGAACAGTGACCCCCTGCAGACTTGCCCCTAGATGCTGGTTCACAGGCAATCCCTCACTCAGATGTGTGGGCAGGGGTAGATTTTGCAACTGCTACCCTCATCTTCACAATTCCTTCCATATGTGAAAACAGCCAGCGGAAACGACCTAAACTATTGGAAGAATAAAAATATTGTGTACTGACAGTTCTCTCTGTGCACAAGCTTTAAAAAAATCACATGGCATTTCCAGAACACAAGGTCCTCTTGTTCAGCCTCCTCTCTAATGCTTGAATCTCCTATGCAACATCAGTGCTCGGCCAACAGCCGCATCTCCACGGTGACACCAAGTTCACGCTCTTGATCGTCCATTTGAATCAAGCACTGGAGTAAGATGTGCTTTATGCTGTGTGACTTGTTACCATTTTGGTTCATTTCATCCTCATGATTATTTCACCTATAGATAGCATTGGATAGTAGAAATGTTATCTTGATATTAAGGCAAGATCTGTAGCCTTATTGCTTCTTTGATTGATCTCATATTTGGCCTTTGGAGCCATTCAAAACAAGTGCAATTCATATCAGATAATTCAAAATATCTGAATCACTGTGCCTTCCTTCCGTCTTTTCCTCTTCAGGCTTAAAGCTAAACTCCCCCAGTCCCTTCTGTTACTCATCCTAAGCAGCAAAATATACATTATCCGATCTATTCATCATCTAGGCTGTTTGGACATGATTCTGTTTGTCTGTGAATCCCTAACTGCTTATGAAGCTGCAAATATAGTTTGTTCTGGGCACCGTTGGTTTATTAATATAGTCCCATATATCAACTTCGGGGGAACTTTCATTGCATTAATGACATGTTATGCTTTCTAGCAACTAAAATTCCTCAATATATTTTTTGAGTTCTGCATGTGTCCTTTAACTGCTTTGAAATAATTGTTCTATTTTTTGAATTTTGTTTTTGTTTTGTTAAAGCTGACCCACTTTCTGAGCTTGTCAAGATCTTTTGAAACTCGAGTCCATCCTGCTGACAAAACACTACCCATCCCACTTTGAGTCAGGTGAAAGTGTGATCTGTGTGCCTGTTGTGTCTTCATCTAATGCCATAAAAATGTTAAATAGGACAAGTTACAGGACTAAAGACTTCCTCCAGGTTGACCCCAATCTCTTACCCAGAACACTATGGACACTGTCATGCAATCCGCTATGAATCCACCCACCATCTGGGAACATCATGAAGACCCCTAAGAGATACTATGCTTAAATTTTAAAAGTGATGTCTACCGAATTTTCCATGAAAGTCATTATACGAAGGAAATGAGGTTGGAGTGCTAGGACTTCACCATAGTGAACCAATGCTTGCCTGCTCAGAATCATCTGATTGATACTTTATTTTTTTCTAGTCTTTCTTCTTAAGAAAAGTCATTATGGAAAATCTAAAATTCTGCATATTCAAATAAACATGGCTCATTTCTTGTTCTCAAGAACCTGCTAGAGGGACATAGAATTTAGGCCTTCAGTGACGTGCATATGAACAAATCTCTAAGATCATTTAAATACATCTTTGGGAACTATGAAAGCCTTTCCAAACCTGGGTGGGAAAACAGTAGAGAAGGAGGTACAGGAGAAGCTGCACCTGTTTACCTGGCACCCTTGTTGGTGAGTGCAAGAGGTCTGTGGTCTTCAGTCTCTGCAGGTCCAGAAGGGCCAATGTCTGGTGACTATGCATGTATCTGCCCCTTCTCCATGTGGGAGGCTAATGCATGCTATCATGCTGGCATTTGACAGCATGGAGAGGGACCATTCACATTCCCCCATGCGGCCAGACCAGATGCCTTTATGCACACACAAAAAATAAGACCAGATTCTCCAAGGAAGCCAAGTAACAGACATGCTTGAAAGAAATCACATTTCAGCTCTGGGGCAGTAGTTCTCTGAGTGTTTTTGCCTGACTGAAGTAGAAGATTTTGCATCAATGGGGAGCTTGTTAGAAATGCAAATTCCTGCATGTTTCCAAGCCTACTGAAGCAGAAACTCTGCAGTGGGACCCAGCAATCTGGGTTCTAGTAAGCCCCCCAGGGGACTTGGAATAAAAAGTTTGAGAAGCTTTGCCCCAGCATGGGCCAACCCAGTTTAGACAGCCCTGGGAAGGGATGGTATAAGGATGGTGACAACTCTCAAAATTAAATTCAGCCAACATTTTCTGGAGTAGCTGTGGCAATGTGCGAGGTGCTAGAGGTGAGCAGAAATGTGAGTAAGGCATAGTACACAGCCCCTGTCCTTAAGTTGCTCACAATGTAGACAGAAACAAATAGTGGCAGAGAGTGAAAGGTGAAATGTCATGAAAATTATATAGCATGTTAAAAGGAGAAGTGAATCAATCCAAGTGGGTAGGGCAAGGACAAGAGGGAAGGCAGATGAGGGTCGGTGAATGGAAGAGATGGCTTTTGTGACGGGCCTGGCAGGATGGCTAGAATTTTGTTCTCTTCCTTGTCTGTACTCCACTGTGCCCTATACACATGTCTACTCTGGGGCTTTTCTCCAAGTCCACATATCTGCACGTTTCCACCATTCCATCAGGAAAGCTCTTATAAGGTCCTGTGTGACCTCAACACAGTCAAACCCAAGGGTATCTCCCTAGCTGTCAGCTTGTGCCATCTGTCAGCATGAGTAGTGCAGTGGGTCACTGTGTTGGCATGAGACACCTGCCTCCTTCCCTGCTTCACGTCTCATCCTCCTCCACTATGTATCAGAGAGACCCAGGACCCAAAACTCAAACCTTTTCCTTTTGCCACCCACACTCATCCCTTAGGTGGTCCAGTCTCAAACAGATGAACTTCATATCTTCATGATTCCAAAACTTCCAGTCCAGATCTCTCTAGATTCACATGCAAACAGCGACCTTACATCTTCCCTTTGCTCTGTCATAGGCATCTTATACCTAACATGCCCTGATGTCTTTGCTTTCCATTTCTAGCACAGCTCCTCATCCCCCTTGATTATCTTCATTGGATAAAAGGAATCCTCATTTTTCTCAGACCTCTGGTCAAAAACTTGGAGTCATTTTTGCCTCTACTCTTTCAAGCCCCATGTCCAAGTCAGCAAATTCTATTTGACTTTGAAATTGAAGAATCCGTCCACTTCTCATCTCTTCCAGCCGTTCACTTCCTGCTTCCTCTGTTCACCACCCCAGTGGCTTCCAGTCTCACTCTGAGTAAAACGCAAATGCTTCACCCAAGAGGCCCTGCATGACCCAGCTCCTCGTGTCTCTGACCTGATATCCTACTGTTCTGCCTTCCCTCATTCCTCTTTAGCCCGTTGGTCTCCAAGCTTGTGCTCATCTCAGGGCCTTTGTACACATGAGTCCCTATTCCATGAAGTTTTCTTCCAAACCATCTGCATACCCTCACTTTCTTTTAGGTCTGTATTCAATTATCACCTTATCTAAGAAGCTCCCTCTGACTACTCTACCTCAAGAAGTACACCTCATACCGTCTATCTAACTTAGCTTTCTTTATTTTTCTTTATCACAATTGTCTGTTTTGTTTTCTTTCTTCATGTGGATCCTGGAGGGTATACTCTGCTGTTCTCATTGCTATATATCCCTAGACCTAGAACAGCCCCTGGAATAGAGTAGATGTTCAATAAATATTGATTTGTATTATACTACATGTCCATTTCCCAAAAATGAATGTTGTACTCCTTGAGTCTGACTAATGTGTCTTACACAGGGATACTGGGGTGACTCAGTTGGTTAAACATTTGCCTTTGCCTCAGGTCATGATCCCAGGGTCTTGGGATCAAGCCCGGCATTGGGGTCCCTGTTCAGTTGGGAGTCGGGTTCTCCTTCTCCCACTCCCCCTGCTTGTGTGCTCTCTCTCTCTCTCTCTCCCTCTCTCTCTGTCAAATAAATAAATAAAATCTTAAGGAAAAAAAAGTGTCTTACACAATGTTAGACCTCCATAATCTAACACGGTGCCTGGCATGTTGCATTGAGTGAACTGAAAGATCTTGCAAGTGTTAGAAAATCCTAACCATAAACAGAGAGATCGGAAAACAAGGATCCAAGATCCAGGGAACACTACAATTTAGCTATAACAGAGGACCATGTGAGAGAATAAAAAAAATGTACAGTTCTGGGCCTCAGAGGAATATGCAGGGTCATCGACTCCAACCCCAACTCAAAATGTAATCACCCACAAGCCCTTGCAAGTAGATGGAATTTTCCCTATAGTCAAAGATGTTCTTTGGTTCCAAGTTAATATTATGCATGATAATAAGGTTTGCTTTTGAGCTCTGCTTTCACTTCTTGGTCTCATTTCCCTTGGAGCTGAATTTGACCTCTAACTTTTCATGCTATCTACCCTGCTGCACCCTTCTGTGAGTTATGCTGGCTATTCGTCTTTGGAGACATGGTAGGGTGATTGATTTTAGCATTCCAGATGAAGACCAAGGAGGGAGGGAAGTCTCAGCCCAGCTTCCAAAGCAGAGGAGGTATGCCAAGTTGAGGAGTGTCTGATGCCTTGTTCAGAGAGCCTTTCCTCACCAATGCCTCCTACAAACCAGACACACCCACTAGCCCTGAGCTGCTTTGCTTCAGAACCGTGGCCTCTTAAGTCCAGACCTTCCATATGGTCCTATAGCCAGACTGGACTTAATCCTCTATTGGAGCCTAACTTCAGCCAAGATCTATTTGACATTGAGGACCATGACTAAGCCCCTGTCCCTAAGCTGTTTGAGACCGTTCCTCCATTTTTCTCAGTCTCTATTCCTACCTCAGGGGTCCAATTTCCTCCCACGGAACGGTTCTTTCAACACAGTTACGGGTCTTAACCTGGGACACATAGTCCTATTCTTTTGTGGCAAGGCTCTCAGTAAAATATTATCTTGAAGGCAGAGGTCTAACTCAGTGGCCTGAATTTGATGGTGGATATTCCCAGAGCAGGCTGAGAAGAGGAATACCCCGGGGCATGCACCATTTGGATGATGTCCACCAGCCTCTCCGGTGCATCCCCTCTTACTCTGCTTGGCTTGGAGCACTTCCTTGCCTCCAATCAGGGACTGAGCGTTATGCACTCAAGGGGCTGGCTGAAGCTCCCCCTTTACACTCGAAGGTTTCAGGTCGATTGCTGAGCCACCCATCGACAGCACCTGATGCCTTTACTGCCAAGCAGCAGCCAAGCAGAGATTTTAAGTCTTGCTGAGCCTTTGAAATGGAACTATCATGCTTGCATTGAATAACACACACCAAAAAATCAGAAAATTTATAGTCTGCAAGCGTATCTGCAACAATGTTTCCTGTTTTTGGAAGACAGGCTGATTAAAAATATTAAAGATTGTGATGCCTCCCCCCTCCCAGAGAGCCCCCTTCCACCCCCCGTCATCTCTGTCTTCTCTTCTCTGTGTTTATCTTTTGCTGGAGGCACATTTCAGAGCTTAAGGCTGACAGTTTCATTTAAAATTATTTAAACTGTGCCAAATACAGGATCTGTATACAGGTGATTTTTCTTCTTTCTGTGGCCCCAGCTTATTACCAAATCAGGATGTGGCGGCTCGCTGCAGATGCCATTAATTTCTAAGTCTCCAGCCCCTTCTTCCCTGCTTCTCCCCCTTCTCCTGCCACTCCATGCACATACACTGCCCATGGAAGCAACCTCCTCAAATTTATAGCACCTGCAAATCATGTTCTTTCTTGAATGGATATAAATGCTCTGCCTCTCTACCTCCTCCACCTCCACCCATAAAATTCCTAGCCATGGTTCCAACTCTGAAAAGAAGTAGGGAAGCAGCAATGTGTCCAGGACTGCAGTCCAGATGCAAAGAGATGAATAGTGTGTTAGGTAGGGTACGTCTGCCATTGCCCTACAGACTTTTAGACATGGGAATGGGAGAAGAAAGTTTTTAAGAGAGAAAAAGAGAATAATCCTCTTACAGGTGAGCGGAGGGCCGTCTGTTCACAAAAGTTCAAAGGAAAAAAATGTGCTTAGAGATGGTGAGCAGTGTGTGATGGGAAAAGGACCCCAGATGGAAAGGGAAGAGACACCACTGCAGGAGTTCAGAGTCAAAAAGAAAGAGAGGTTTCAGACCAGGCCACTGCCCCGCCCACTACTGAGAGTGGACCTGTTAGCCCAGCCCACTGTTGAGAGCCCTGAGGACCCCCACATGGAGTCTCCAGTCTCCAGGCCCTCCAACCTCCTTCTTCTCCAGTCCTGCCCCTGACAGAGGGACACTCCCACTTGCACATGGATGCTACAGTAACCTCACACTCTCCTTATCATGTGGATATTTGGAGCCAATGCTGGGCAGATGTTAGAGACGGCAAAGAGTTTATGCTTTCATTCTGAATGCCATGGATGGGCATCTGACACATGAAACACTTCATTTCACTTTAGAGTGCATATTCTACACCAGCATACAATATACCATTGCACCAAAAAGGCAGATCTTCCATAAGGCTCCTGCAGGCTTGGTAATTCTTAGGTAAGTTATTTTTCTTTTGTTTGAATGTTTTGTTTTGTTTTGTTTTTTCTTGAATAAAATGATTATTTTCCTGTATTTGTCTTTTCCTTTCTCTGTATCCCTCTCTTCCTTCTCCACCAGTAGAGAAAAGCAGTTTCTAGTCTTCATGCAGAGAACTTGCTCTGTGATTTGCAGTTGGAATGGTAGTACCAGACAACTCATCAATGAGTTACTATTCCTTAAGCCTTCTAAAAATGAAAAGTATTTCAGATTACTAATCAATATTAATTATACCATAAGAGGCCTCCTTTCTTTGAAAGCACCTGTTGGGAAGATACAGATGTTAGATTTTCTACAGAAGGCATTTTCTTCCCCTCTTCTATTTCACAGTTCCCCAGACCAGGACTGCTTTCCAGGTGCATCTCCAAGAGGTATACAAAGTCATCATGGGGACCTGTTCAGCCTGTTTCTGAGCACTGTCTGTGCTGAAGGACTAGGATGTGGGGCTTTCAGGAATCTCAGAGGAACTGGGCTCCCGTCAAGGAGAGTGACTAGCCAGGGGGTCTTGGGAAAGCCAAGAAGCTGCTCAAGCCTGTGTCTTCCTTGGGGTGAAGATGAACACATACATTAATAACTGCTTTCTTGACGGAGCACCTTCTACCCGACAGATATTTTCATATCCCATCATTTACGTTTTCATGGTTGAAAAGAAGGTATCATCCCCCACTTTCTACAAAAGAGAACACACACCTCACCTGGTTCAGGAAACTTCCTTCAGCGCTGGAAACTAGCAGCCCCTCTGCAGAGGTTCTAGGCTCAGGGAAGGGAACGTTTTTCTTCAAGTCACAAAAGGAGAATGGCTTCAAAGTGTGACTTCCCACCCCTCACCCTGAGATCACCAATGCACCGTGGGGAGAGCAAAGAATGTGCTCCATGTGGCATCCAAGCTAAGGCTTCCATGCCAGGGAGAATCGCTGAGAGTCGCTGGGGCCCGCAGACAAGAAGCTGTCCCAGTGCGGGAGCAGTAAACAGCAGGCTGGGAGGCCAGGCTGCTGCCAGATGAATGGCTTTCCATTTCTCAGCCCATTAAGCTCAGAAAACTCCAAACATTCAGAATATTTTAACAGTGATAAAATAGCATCTAGCCCACCATGCCACTAGCCCCATTCCTCTCGAATGAGGCTCTACTCCAGTTCCAAATCCAGGGTCCCCAACTTAACTCTGACTCTGGGAGGAAAGAATGGGAAGGACATGGGAAATGGAGCCACAGCACCAAGACCCAGGTGAGTGGGAGCGGTCCATGGGGTGGGTGCTTTAGGCTTTGCTGGCAGCTGTCCTGGAGAGGCTGAGAGCCTGGGCCATTCACTACTCCAAAGCCATACACCAACCCTCCCTCCACTCCCACCTGGGTGGGAGCCCAGTGGTATCACGTCCAGACGGCCGAGTGGCCCCTTGCGGGCCTTGGTGCTGCTGCTCCTCACACTCGGCTTCCAAGCGCGCTGGTACCAGAACTTGCTTTCTAACTCATGATGCTCACAGTGTCCCCAGATCACACAGCAATGATGTTTCCCATCAGTCTCAGAGCCCTTTGTAATGTGGTCCACCCTCCCCAAGTATATGGATTCTGTGCTCTTGCCCCAAATACTCTTTGTCCTGGTCAGACTTGTCTCTCTAAAAATGTACAGCTACATGAGCCCATTTCTGAACCTGTACATCCGAGTCCCCTGGCCTGGCTTCCCTCTGCCCACACAGAATCCCGCACAGGCCCATCCTCCGGGCCTACACACACAGCCTCTCTCCTCTGCGAAGCCTTCCGTGGAACTTCAGCCCACAATGACTTCCCCCTCCTCCTACTCCTCTTACATTATTTTCTGCACTGCATAATTAGCACCTGATGGTATGCTGTCTTCTCCTCTAATTATTTGTACCAAGTAATGTACTCCTTAAAAATATCTAGAGAAAATACTCATCTATAAAACTCTTGTCTTTGTGCATCTGCTTGATTTCCCTACCTAGATTGAAAATCCATGCTTTCATACTGTGTATGTCTCCCCAAGTCCCCCTTGGGATTAGGCATATAGTTGGCACTCAATAAATGCTTATAATAAAATGTTTGTTAATTTAGTTTTCTTTCTCTACATAGATACATTTCCCCCTTAATTCTGTAAATAGAAGAAAGGGATTTTATTATGTCCAATTTATAATGCCCAGAAAAAGTTTGAATGGCTTTTTAAAAATGACAAATACAGATTGATTTCTGTGTATAGAGACCACATGGGCCTAGCCCACCCAACAGAGTTTCTGGACACTACAAGGACCTCCGTTGTGCTGTGCAATCTCCTTTGCATTCCTAGATGTGGGAGGAAGGGTTTATTCACTCAAAAACATGCTGAGGCATCTACTGTAATGACTTTCAACCATAAATAAATATTTGAGCTCTTTTTTTTTTTTTTAAAGAAAATAAAAATCCCGTACTCAAAGATTTTGATTTATTTTTTGGAGATGGGGCCCAAAGACAGGTATTTTTAAAGATCTCCAAGTAATTTCAAGTTATAATTTCTATTAAGAACCACTGAAATATACCCCCCCCAAAAAAAACAAAAAACAAGGGTACAGTCCAGGCCTTGAAGTGAGAGCACCCAACATTGTCAGGAATGCCCTAAAGCCTATTCAAGCCATCATGGTCATGTAGGTAGGCCAACTGCTCAGGTTAGGAACTAGGAGGAAGCTTCTCAGAGGTAAAACCAAAACCTGACTTAGGAATCTGACAGAGTAGGAATGAGTCAAATGAAAAAGGGAGGAGAGTTCTAGGTAGTGTGGCCCAGAATGAGATATAAAGCAGTAGGAAGGGCATTGCAGGTGGCTGTGACTGAGTTCCAGCCAGCAAAACCTATGGGAGCCAAGCACCACTTCCCAGTCTGGACCATGAGCCCCTCGGTGGGAATCTCTGTCCCCTCCATGTAAACCGTGGTGTTCTTCTCCATCTCCTGGATGGATGAGAAGGCAGCTGAGGACTGAGAGAGGGGTTAACTGAGAGAGACAGGGAGGTGGTGGCCAAAGTAAGTACTTGGGAAGACCATTCCACATGGCAGTTTAGTCTTTGAGAAGGTGTTTTGAAAGAAAAAGTAAGTAGTGGCAACTTTAAACAAAGAAGCTTACTCTGAGATCTGTAAGAAAGGAGGGAAAAGATGTAAAGATCCCCAGCTGTGGCACTGGAACGGGACTCTCTAGAGAAGTAACTCTGGATGCCTGGGTGTCTGTGACTGTAGGTCTCCAAACCCAGTGCTAGTTTGAGTAAATGCAGAGGCAGTGCCTGACACTGAAGGGTTCAGTGAGGAGGCAGGAGCCATCTTTCGGTGACTCACCCAGTTTCCATCTGGGAATCAGCATGAGTTGATGTGGGGCCCCGTTTATCAGGACAAGTTTTTCCACACCTGGTATGTGTACATGAGGTATGTTGGGCTTCCAAGGACTTTGCAGCCACTCCCTGGGAGTGCATGATTGGTCAGCACACCTAGGATCCCATTGATTCTGCATACACACGCACTGATACACACATGTGCACGCATGGGCACTCCTCTGAAGGGTCAGCCATGTAAATTGCCATAAGGACAGAGAGAAAGTGCGAAGTAATTAGGAGGGGAGAAGAAGGTGTGATTGGAAAAAATGAAGGAGCCAAGATCTGGGTGATGCTGAAGCTGCCATCTGGCCATGCATGATCTCTCCGTCCTGCACTCATAACTCTCAAAAGGCAAGGTGTCTTCACAGAGGAAAGACATGCTCACTGTAAAGGAATGTTTACTGCTCCAAATACCAGCCCAGCCTTTGCCACCAGCTTGCTCTGTGATCCTAGGCAGGTCCCTTCATGACTCTGGGCCTCTGCTCCCCTTTGCAAAACAAGGAAGCTGGACTCTAATTATATCTAGGATCTCATCCTGGTCTATAAATAAGAAATGCTTGTCCCAGTCTCTGCCCAATGGAGCCCACTGGCGAGCAGCCACACCAAGGCCCCCCAGGCTCCTCTCACCCATGCCTGCCCGGCAAACAGCAGCTCCCAGGCTGTCCTTCCTCTGTTGCTAATCTCATGCCTGAGTTACTGCACAGCAGCTCCATTACCAACAACAGTGTCTGTGCTGATGAGAAAAAAATAAATGTAAGAACCTAATCTGACTGCACCGATTTATAGCTCAGAGTCCCCAAGACTCTCCCTCCTTCCCTTCCCTGGGATCACCTAGCACAGTCCTTTGTTTGCCAAATGCTTCATATTCACAAGGCCCTGTCTCCCTTCTATTTGCATTTGTGTGTTGTAGGCCCTGCTATATCCCCTAGAGGGTTCATGGAGGATGAACAAGAGCTTTCTCACAAGCAGAAATAGTGGCTTAAGGGATGCCCCCAGGAAGACTCCCCGAAATAACTGTGGCCACCATGGCTCTAGCTCTGGTGTGGTCTAGTCCAGCTGAGGTTGAAGACATCAGCATGCAGTGGCTTTTTCATGAGTCTTGGGGCCACCAATATGACTGGTCTGTTAGCTGGGGTCACAGCTGCACCGTGAGGGGGACACCTCCAGGACAGGTGTGATAAGAAACACATTTTATCTTTGTCCCAGTTCCAGGCACAGAGCTCCTCAAACCTGAGGAAATTCCTGATAAGATTCACAAGAAGCCCCTATTTGAATCATCGAACACTACATCAAAAACTGATGATGTACTATACAGTGGCTAACTGAACATAATAAAAAAAAATGAGTAAACTCTGCTATCAAAAACATAATATGTCTTATTGATTTTGGCCATTCTAACTGATGTAAGGACAAGTGTTGGAGAAGATGTGGAGAAAGGAAACCCTCTTAAACTGTTGATGAGACTGCAAGCTGGTACAGCCTCTCTGGAAAACAATGTGGAGGTTTCTCAAAAGGTTAAAAATAGAATTACCCTATGATCCAGCAATTGCACTACTAGGCTTTTACTCCAAAGATACAGATGTAGTAAAAAGAAGGGGCACAGCTCCCCAATGTTCATAACAGCCATGTCCACAATAGCCAAACTGTGGAAGGAGCTGAGATGCCCTTCAACAGACGAATGGATAAAGAGGATGTGGTCTCTATATACAATGGAGTATTACTTAGCCATCAGAAAGGATGAATAGCCACCATTTGCACTGACATGGATGGAACTGGAGGGGATTATGCTAAGTGAAATATGTCAAGCAGAGAAGGACAATTATCATATGGTTTCACTCATATGCGGAACATAAGGAATAGCATGGAGGACCACAAGGGAAGGAAGGGAAGACTGAATGGGAAGAAATCAGAGAGGGAGACAAACCATGAGAGACTCTGGACTCTGGGAAACAAACTAAGGGTTACAAAAGGGAGGGTGGTGGGGAGATGGGGTAACCGGGTGATGGCTATTAAGGAGGGAAGGTATTGGGATGAGCACTGGGTGTTATACACAAGTGGTATAGGGGGCTGGAAATTTCAGCCTCACTCCCTGATATCTGGGAAAAGGAAGGAGAGGGCTGTGGATTAAGCTTTATAAAGACCCCTGAAGGTGATCTGATGAGCTCTGGGTTGGTGAATGGATCTACCTGCCAGGAGGATGGTGCATGCATGTTCTTTGGGGGTAGAAGTTCCTGCACTTGGGATCCTTCTGAACCTCCTGTATGTACCTCTGTGTCTGGCTGTTCTTCTGTATCCTTTACAATATCCTTTATAATAAATTGAGTTGTAAGTTAATATTTCTCTGAGTTATATGAGAGACTCCGGTCCATTGTTTGAACCTGAGGAGGGGGTCATGGGAACTACCAATTTATGGCAGTAATGAGAAGCACAGGAGGCAGCCTGGACTTAGGTTTGGTGCACAAAGTTGGGGCAGCCTTTTGGGACCTAGCCCTTCACCTGTGGAATCTGACGCTCTCTCCAGAGAGGTAGTGTCAGAATTGAGTTGAATTGTAGTGCCCTCCAGACAGTGTCTGCTCAGAATTGGGGAATTAATTGCATGTGGTGTTGAGAACAACATAGGGAACAGGGGAAGCTCTTCTCTGACCTAAGGCATCCCTTTCTTTTCCACATAACTTGCATTGACAAAACTATACAGCAACGACAGAATTTCAAGGATGGAAGCCTCCATGGGGTTCCTTGTGAGCAAGGGCTCTCACCACACCTGGAAGGCCTTCCTGCTCCACTGGGAGGGCCAAGACCACTTCTTCTTGGCTTTCAGATTGTACCACTCATCCCAGGAAATATCACGTTTGGAGGCACAGTTAGGGGCGTTCCACACACAGGTGTATATTCTAGCCACACAACTTTCTCCGGCTGTCCCTCTTCACACTGGAAGCTGACATTGGAGGCACAGACAGCAAGCCCAGATGGGTAGGAGAGATATCAGGAGCAAGGGGGAGGTCAGACTGTCCAGGACAGACTGGCATCAGTTAGAGGAGAGAGTGATGAATCAGTGAGTGGCTGGTGCACCACTGGCTCCCCACTCAGGGCTCAAATGGGTCAAAGGTAGTGTGAACTGGGGGGAGGGACAAATGCAAAGCAGTACCTTTCCCTTCTGAGCTGTGAGCTGTGTCCTCCTCAGAGACCGGCCTCTTCAGCTTTAAGACTTGGCACTCAGCTGGGGCTACCGAACCACCATTTGCAATCTCAAATCAGGAGACATTGCAGGCCAGAGTGACCTGACTTCACCAGGCAATAGGATGTAGTCTGGCTATGGTCACTCAGCCAGGCTGTGTGACCTGATATGCCATAAAGTGGGCACAGTGTGAGGACTCAGGATGGTCCAAGTTTCTATGTTCCATCTTATTTATTCTCTGGCATTTGCCACCAATGGGTGTAAAATCTAATTGACCAAGACATGAATGTACAAGGAGATTATGGGAAGGACAGGTATAGGAATGTCAGGATGGATCCCTTCCTCGTCCTCACTGCCCAAATGCAGCTTCCTTTTAGGCCCCTGGCTCTGGAGACCCAAATTGAGATTCAGACTCTCATCATGAAGCATCTGTCTTTCCTTTCTTTTCCCTTCCCCCAACTCATCCAATTACCACATCGAACATTATCCATCATCTCGTCTTTGTGGCAGCAAGAATCAAAGAGCAGACGGGGGAAATTAATAATAATTGTGGTGTCAAGGCGCAGGATGCAATCAGAATTCAACGTGGAAGCAAATACAAACACAAACAAATCATATTTATTCTTCTGAAAGAGCTCTCATTTCCCTCCCCTCCCTCCTTCCCCAAGAGCAGCCAATGATAGCGCTCGGGGAAGAGAGACATCAGCACTAATGTGGGGATTAGGAGCTGATTCTCCAGCCCAGCCTGCACCACCACTGGGAGCCAGGATTGAAATTGGAGCCGGGATCCGGGAGCCTCTGAGGAGACAACCAAAATCCAAAATCCACCAGGGCCATGTGGGAAGCAAAGGAAAGAGACATCTCCCTAATTCAGCAGTAAGCCCATGAACTCTGGAAAGATAAAATGACAAACTGAAGCATTAACCCAGGAAAAAAGCCAAGAAAAGAAGGAACTACCCCCCCAAACTTCACCTTCAGGGGGTCTAAGAAGCAAGGTACGGGATTCACAACAAGACCTCTTTGGTCAACCCCACACCAAGGTGATTATCCACATATACAACTCGTGGAAATTATCTCAAAATGAGAATATGCAGCCACCTGCAAACACAAACAAACCAACAATCCGTGTTAAGGAGAGGGCAGCTTTGGCAAGGATCATATAAAATGGCAGCATATTGAAAGCAAAAGTTATTATTTTTGGCTTTGGTGTGTGTTACGCATTCATATTTATATCCTGTTACTGCCTTTCCTTCCTGGCTTTATTTTTAGTTAAGCTAGTAGTTAAACGCATTTGCTTTCCATCATCTTCTCCACCCACCACCCACTGAGACGTGGTTACTGACACCTGCCAGTTTCCCCAGAGGACCCCAGATAGATGTGCAGGTCTGGAGTGGGGTTGACCTGGTTGGAAACCCACCTTTTCCTCTTACTGTCGCTGATTTTGGACAATGTACTTAAACTGTCCATTGCTATGTTTAGCAATATCACCCACTTCCAAAAACATTGTTGAAGAATAAATGAGGAGATGTATATGAAGCATATAAGATGGTTCTCAGCACACAGTAGGTGCTCAATAGAGGTAGCTACATGTAACATGTAAAAAGCTGGATCTCTTCACAACCAGGTGCAATATGCTGTTTCAGAATTTCAGTGAAAACGAATGCAGGAATATTTAAAGGGGAAGACAGAGAGGTTACAATATGTATCACATAGTGACACTTCCTTAAAAATCCTCAGTATAAATTAATTGTCTCTCAGAAGTTTCACACTCAAGGCACCTACTCACCCTCAAATGTGTTCTCCACTAGTAAATGCATGCCACCACCTCCTACCAAAAAAAACCCTCAAAGTCCTGCCACTGGGAAGCAAAGGAAAGAGACATCTCTTTCGACTGCACATCCTAACCTCTGGGAAGTCATCTGTGTTTCCCACTAGGACAGCTTTTCTTATCAGGAGCAGTGGAGCTATAATTCTGGTCAGTAACACTCTCCTGCAAAGAGCCCAGCATTATATTGTCACATAGTAGGTATTCAGTGGATGGTAGGCATATGTAACATGCATTGAGAGTCTGGAACATTTTCTCCCATGCATGTGCTTGTAAGTGTTACAACCATCCTTTCCTCCATGTTGTGATACCCTAATCTGGCCCAAGGAAGGAACTGCTTTGGGAGTATATGGGGTTTAAGATGACCTGCTCTTTGTTAAGTTGTTAGGAGGTGCCTGGGAGCCTTGTGGGCATCCATATAACCCCGCAAATTATGCCTTCCCCTGACTTCCACTTTCATGGCCTAGATTGAACGAGAACCTGCAAATGTTGGAGACCTGCCCTAACCCAGTCAAACTGACTGGGTCCTGATAATCAGTGTCACCTTCTGAGGTTCGGCTATACATAAATTGATTTTCTAAAACCAAAACACTACTATCTGTATCCCTGCTGCTGACTCCATGCATTGGATTAGACCACAGTGGTTTTTAAAGTCAGCCAAAATTAAATCTGAACTTGCCACATGCCTTTAAATACAATAAGGTTGTGTGCTGTGATGTTCGACAGCCAACTTACAGCTTAGGTTCCTGTAGCAACTGAGACCTATTCAAATTACAACACGTTTCTTGGGAATACTCTGGATAACAGTAAAGATGAAGGTCCCGAAGTGTGCTGAGCATTGTAAGTCAGTCATCCAAATCTTACAAGCTGCATTAGCCCAAGCAAACCCAATGTAGTCAACCCTGGTTATACATACATGTAGTTACAGTTGATTTCATTCCAAACCCTGAGTCAGAGAAGTATTTATGGCTTGAGGAAGGCTCTGGGTGGGCACAGGGGGTCCAGTGCTGTGGGAGAGGCTATAAGTACTTCCTTCACTTGGCTCCAGAGGCTCTGGGTTTCCAAGGTGAAGGAGAGAGAGGTGAATGGATGTGTGCTTGGATGTGGAGTAAACCATTTTACAGGAAGAATTATTATTATTATTATTATTATTATTATTTTTAATTTGCTTACTAGTCCTGTTCACTTCTCTACTAAGGATCAAAGAAGAATGGAAGAGCCAGGTTTGAGTCCAGAAGTCTGAGGGTGCTTTCTTGGAAGTTCTAAAAGGGAAAAAAAGCAAAATTTGAAAGGAGGAGAGCAGCTGAGAAGGGTGAATAGGGACAATGGCAAGGCTGGTTTCCAATAGAAATTTTGCAAACTGGGGAATTGGGGAAACTGTCGTAAGGCTGAGCTGAACCTACAAAACTCTGTTGGAATAAAAGCTGTATTTGAGCACAGAAAATTCCAATGGGTTTACACTACCAAACTTGGGAGGGGGGCGGTTCTTGTGAAGGCTGAGAAACCCCTTAAGTGTTCGATAGCCCTTTCTCCATGAGTTTTGAGAGTCTTACATTGAATATCTGAAAACTCGGAATTATTGTTGAAAATGATCAGGAATGCTCTGCAAAAATTATTTGTTAAGCTTTATCTTGCAAGATAGGTCAGTCTAGAACAGGGATCTTTTTCTATAAATAGCCAGATAGTAAATATTTTAGGCTTGGTGGACCATAAAGTCTTTGTCACAAATACTGAAATCTGTCATTATAGGGAAAAGGCAGCCATGGACAATGTGTCAGCTAATAAACCGAGCTACAGCCCCATGAAACTTTTTTTTTTTTTTAACTAAAATAAATGATGGACTGAATCTGACCAGTGGGCCTTAGTTTGCCAACCCCTGATACAGAAAGGGGGGGGGGGCGGGGAACGTGGACACATAATAATTTTATGTTATCCCCCAAAAGCAAAGGAGGTAGGATGATATATGTAAGCTTCATCTTGCAGGAATGCCTGCCAGGTCCATCACTTATAAAAGTTGGGAAGACAAATGTGTCTTTGTAACTTACACCATTACACTTCTCAAGAACTCCCACCTATCTGTATCCAACTCGAACACTTCGGGGTCAATTGCCATATGCCAGGCCTAACCTCAAAGGTCACCTCCTCCATGATGCCCTACAATGACACCCCCGGCTCACCGAAGAGAGCTACCCAATTCTAGCAATATCACCCCAGGCTTCAGATTATTCCTTCTGCTTCTTAACTCATCTCCCCAACTCAAATAAAATTTTTCTTTCTCATTCATTCACTTGGATGAAGTTCTGTGCTTTCCCTGGTGACCACTGAGAACTGAATGGATCTTAAAATCTGGTTGAGCTAATGTGTCAGTAGGTGTTAATGGTTTAATGCTAGGACTCTCAAACTGCTCTCTAAATACCCTTAGGGGTACAAGCCAATGTGTCAAGATAAACATACTGCAAGGTAAATATAATGCAGCTTTCAGAAACATACATGTTATCTGAATAATTTTGTAGGAAAGCTAACATTATAACAAATTCAAAACACCTTATATTAAGGCATGGCTAGAACATGATTATAATATAAATAGTAAGTATTAATAATTAATTTTAATTTTTGAGCTGTTGCTGACCACTTTGTGCTACAACTTCAGATTGCTAGGGATGTGCATTAACTCTTTTCACACTGGGGTTAAATATAACATTTGAGAAACACTCTCTTGATGTACAGCCCTTCCTGCTTTGATAAGTAAAACAAGGTCAAGTATAATCTCCCACAATTTCTCATCCTCCTTTCCAGAAACATATTTATGCCCACATTTAGTCTTCCCTTACATCTTTCCTCCAGTTTTAACTGATGAGCTACAATTCTATTTAGGCCAGCTTCCTCCACCTGTGTACTTGACGCCACCTTCTCCCATTTTCTCTGTGGCTTTCTCCAATTGGTCACCCTTAACCTATTCTGAATTTCCACTCTCCCTCTTCTTCTGTACCTATTGTAAGGATAAACACATTCAAGTACTTTCATAATGAATAGTTGTCATTTTATGTCATGTCTTCCTTTATCAACCAATCTTTCTCCTATCCTCAATCTTCTCAAAACATAGTCAAAACGAAATAAAACAAAAAACATAGTCTATGATCTCTCAATATCTATCTCCATCTCTCTCTCTCTCTCTCTCTCTCTCTCTCTCCCCCCCCCCCCTTTCTCGTGTGCCATTTATTCCTCAACCCATGGCCATCTGGCTTTTATCCTCCCTACTCTACTGAAACTGCTTTTAGTAAGATTGCCCAAGACCATATCCCAATTGCCAGCCATATAGGAAACTTCAACCCTTATATTACTTGAGCTATCTGCAGTATTTGATAACATCTTTCTCTCTCTTTTTTTTTTTTTTCACACAAAATGCATTCCCTGGACTTTTATAATGACAAGTTACCCTGGCTTTTCTCATTTTACCCTTTTTTCTCTTTCCCCCATATTGGCTTCTTTTCTTTTTCTTCCTTCCCTTCCTTTCCCCCCCTTTCCTTTCCCACCCTTCCCTTCCCTTCCCTTCCATTTCTCCCTCCCTTCCTGTCTTTTCTTCTTCTTCCTCTTCCTCTTTTCCCTCCTCCTTCTCTTCTATTTTGTCTATCTAGACATTGGTGAGCATCAGGAGTCTACTTACCTTCATCTACACCATCCTGTTGGATGGGTTCAATATTCTCATAATCTTACCACCTTTTTTTTTAATCACGAATGCCTTAATCCTCAGAAATTTAAGACCACAAGCGTTTATATCTTATGGTTTCTGTAGGTGAAGAATCAGAAAGAGGCTTAGCTGAGTGCCTCTGGCTCAAGAACTCTCTTGAGTTTATATCCAAGCTGTTGGGCAAAGCTATAGTTTCATCAGAAGGCTCTTTTGGAGGGATGGTGGGGGGAGGGGGTGGTTTAGGATCTTCTTTCAAGCTCACTCACAGGTCTTTTTCAGGCCAGTTGAGTCTCTCCACAGGAGTACCTCACAACAAGAAAGCTGGATTTCACCAAGATGAGCAATCCAAGAGAAACTGATAAAGAAAGGCCAAGGTAAAAGATAGAATACTTTTATAACACAATTTTGGAAGTGATTCCCCATTGCCTCTGCTGTAGTCTACTCATTAGAAGTGAATCAGTTAGCCCAGCCCACCTCAACTGGAAGAGATTACAAAGGGTGTGAAGTCAGTAGACAGGGATCACTGGGGACTATCATAGAGACTTCCTACCACAGCACCTGTACACTGATGGTGCCATGTCTATGTCTGTATCTGTATGTATCTCTAGTGAGTTTTAGACTCATACTCAGAGCTTCCAGGACAACCCTCTTTGGATGACGCATAGGCATCTCAGCAAATGAATTCCAAAGAAAATTTAGGTTTTCCTCTATAAATATGACCTATTTTCTTCTTCTCCAAATATGATACAACAACAAACCCAGGCATCCTAGCTAGAAACCTGGAAGGCATACTTCATTTTCCACCCTCCTTTATCCTGTCATGGTATAATCAGCTTTTATTTCCTGAATTTATTTGCTACATATTTTCAACCTGTTTCCATTCTTTTCAACCCTTTACCACGTACAAAGTTGAATGGCTCTTTGTTTTCCACCTGGACATCTGAAGCAAATCTAGCTCATGAGCACTACAGCATAAGTAACACTGTCCAGCACATTGCATTTAGTAGATGCCCTCTACTGCTCAGGTTATGAGAACAACGATGGGCATGGATAAGGGCTGAATTCTGTAATGCTCTCTGCTGTTGAGCTGTTGCTGCTCCCTTCACCAGCAAGGATGGTGATGATGATGATGACGATGGTAATGATAATATGCGATGAATTATACCATCACTATAATAAAGTGTGAGGCTTAGTCTCAACCATGGCTCTAAACAAGCTGTATCTTTATACTGAGACTTTTAAGCCCTTGTCAGAAATGCCAAAACCACGAGTTCTAATGCCACGTGTCATCATCTCTGTTTTTGCACCTGGATGCTCAGTTAAGGCTGAGTCCTCAAAATAAACTCTGTTTTTGAATGAGGAAATCATCACAGTATAATTGGAGCTGCTGAAGAGCCTGAGATGTCATTCTAATTGAACACTATTCTGAAGTTTTCCCCAGTGATCTAAAAAGTGGTACATCTAATCAATCATCTAATCAATGATTTAATCATTGTTGATGTACCCATACACGGAACCTCTATATATGTTTTCTCCAGGCTTCCAATTTTGTCCTGTCTCCTGTAAGGACATCAGCACTTCCTCAGAGGTGAATCAACTAAGTCATCATCACCAGCCCATGCTCAGCAGAGAGCAAGCCATGCTGGAAAAGCTATGAGATAGATACTATCACCCAGCAGCAGCAGCAGCCAACCCTATTCCTGCCTGTGAATTCAATGGACTTCCAAATGCAAAAAGACAGTTGGTGCCTTAGGACAAATTTAGCTGTGGCTGAGCTAGATCATGGATGGTTACTAGCATGAAAATTCATTCATATGACTTTGGAATATAATACCTGACACAAGATATATCGTGGCTGCCATGCTCCTATCCCAGATAAGGACACAGCAGTAACAGATGGAGGAACAAGGCACTTATCTTGTTAGTTGATGGATTTATCTTCTTTTCCTCTTTCCTACATATTCCATAGTGTTTAGTGAGTGGTGGTTTTTACCGTGCAGCATATGGAGAATGAATTGATTTCTTTTCTCCCTCCTTAATTCAATAAGAACCAGAGTAGAGGATAAACAGCTTGTTGTGCTAGAAAAATTTCCAAACAGTGAAGAAAACGTCAAACTGCCTTTTCTTCTTTTTGTGGTTGAAATTTTAGTTCTGGGAAGCATTCTTCCCTCAGCAGGAATGGAAATGAGAGTGCTTTGCATGATTAGGATAATAGCACATTCACGGTCTCTGGGCATTGGTTGGGGACAGCATCAGCTCATTCAAAGCGTACGGCCAAAGAGAGTTGTGCTTAATAAGGGGAAGGGAGGCAATGCCCTGCAATGGAAATACTCTTGACATGACTAATTACAATGGCCTGAAGAACTGTGTTAAGTTCTACTTTCTTCCAATGCCCTTCTAAAATAACAGTAAAGAAAAAATCAGTATAGACAAATTAAACAAGAGAGAAACATCAAACATCAGCAGATGAACTATGTCAACAAAATTGTATAGGATGGAGAGCAGATGAATGAATAGTAACTGATTTAGCCACGCAGGGAAAGTTAAAACTGCAATGCCTGGATGGGAGAAGCCAGCTGATTCAGGCTGCGAACCTCTAGAAATACTCACCATATATTTATGGAGGTTGTGGTAATGGATGGGGCAAGAAAAGAGGATACTGTTGGAAGTCCATGAGGAAAAGTCATCTTCCCCAAATCCTCTCTCAGACTGGGGAACAAGACTTCTATCCCGATAAGAGATGAAAAGCTTATTCTCTAGAGTTGTGGGGTTTTGTTTGTTTGTTCATTTTTTAACATTTTGGGAGGAGACGAACCATGAGAGCCTGTGGACTCTGAGAAACAAACTGAGGGTTTTGGAGGGGATGAGGGTGGAGGGTTGGGTGAGCCTAGTGGTGGATATTAAGGAGGGCACATATTGCATGGAGCACTGGATGTGGTACATAAACAATGAATCTTGGAACACTGGAAAAAAATTAAATTAAAAGAAAAAAAAAGATTTTATTTATTTATCTGAGAAAGAGAGAGAGCGGGTTGGAGAGGAAGAGACAATATGAAACAGACTCTGAGCTGAGTGTAGAGCCCGATGCAGGGCCTGATGCCATGACCACAAGATCATGACCAGAGCCCAAACCAAGAGTTAGACACTTAACCCACTGAGCCACCCAGGTGCCCCTAGAATAGTGGTTGTTTAAAAAGGGGTCACCAGTCTAGCAGCAGTGTCTGAGAACTTGTTAGAAGGGCAGATTCACAAGCCCCACTGAATTACTGAGTGAGAACCTCTGTGAGAGAGGCCCAGCTATCTGCATCTTAACCAGCCCGGCAGGTACTCATGCTCCACGTTCAGTGTGAGAACCACTAGGGGTCAAGGCACTGTAGAATCAGAGGCAAACACAATTAAGCAGATTGGAAGAGTCTTCTCTGAAAACTGCACCCACAAGAATAGTGCAAAATTGCCAAGATTTGAGGATTCCCCAACAAAATATCTGTTCCTTACCATGGGCATATAACTAAGTTCTCTGGTCAACATGGTCACATACACACTTCCAAAGAGCTGCTAAGCACTTACCTCTCAAAAACAAACAATAAATAGAAAATAACACAGAACTCTTGGAAATGAAAAATGCTATAACAAAAGAAAAAAAATTAAGTTATATTAAACATAGTATGATAAAGTTGAGGAACTCTCCAAGAAAGTGGAACAAAAAGATAGAAAAGTGAAATGAGAGAATATTTTTAAAAGATACAATGTCCATTTAATGGGACTTCTAGGTGGAAAAGGAGAAGAAAAAGCAGAAAAAATTTACAAATAAATATCAAAACATAAGTTTTCAAAACCGACTGAAAAGAAATTCACCAAGTATTCACAAGGGCAAATTAAAACAAACAAACAAAAAACAACAAAGTAGCCCACACTAAGCCACTGCACAAAGAAATTCCAAAATACCAGGGATAGAGAGAATTGCCTAAGACCTTCCTAGGAAAAACTATGGCTCACGGAAATAATCAGAAATCAGAGTGACACATTTCTAAACAGCCCCCCCGGAAGCTACAGGATAATGAAGAAAATTCTGAAGTAAAAACATTTTGAGGTGAGAATTCTATAACAAACCAAACTAACAATCATCTGTGAAGAAAGATATATGATCTCTCTTAAACAAGCAAGTTGTCAAAACTTGCCTCAGGAAGTAACTGAAAAGTGTAGCTCTCCAAAATGGGAGAAATCGAGAAAACGGAAGCCACAGGGCCCTGGGAACAGAGATTCCACACTTGGGAAGGGACACTAGATGACTGTAATGAGGAATTTCTGGATGAGAGCTGTAAGTAGACCCGGCAAGCACCCCGCTCAGATTGGATGAGGACAGCTAGGGGTTCCAGAAGAGACACTCAAACACTGCAAACGGCAACAATGAGAAGAGGTGGGGCTACTTCATGCATGAAAACTTTGTGCGGTGCCATGGTAACAATTCTGGAGAAAACAGATACACACACACACACACACACACACACACACACAAATAAGTAACTCCAGTAAATGTAACAAGTTGTATAAGAAAGAAAATGGAATCATAATTCACTTGATTCAATTTGCATTATATTCATAATTTGAGTATTGACTACTGATTCAACCAAAATTGTGAGGTAAAGCTACATGTTAGGAAAATATGAGAAGTAAATGTAATGGAGGAGGGAGTGTAAGAGTGTTAAATCTGTACTTTCTGTAGCAAATTAAGTGTGGAATTTAGGAAATAGCTTTGCAAACATGCTATTTAGAAATCTGGAAGTAAATATCCAAATATACTGATGGCAGTGAAAGACGGTCACCTTTGGAGAATGGGATTCTTGGATGAGGGACATGTGGCCAATTTCTTTTATTGATATTTAATTATTTGGGGAAAAATAAGATTCTTTTTCAAGCTATAGAGTTGAGGTCCTCTGACCCCTAGTCCTAATTCTACTATGTCCTAGTGACATAACCTTGAACAATTCATTAATCTCTCTTAATAAGGTCAAGAGTTTATCTCTTTGCCTTCTCAATTTAATTGTCACTTCCTTAAAAATGTCTTTTCTCACATCTTCTAATATAAAAGAGGTCCTCTGTCCATTTCTCTCACAGAAACTTGTTCTTCTTCTGAGAAATCATCACACTTTTTAATGAGAAAATTATTCATTTATTATCTATCTTCCCCACTAGATTGCAGAGTCCATTGAAGGATGGGTCTTGGTTTCTTAATCATCATTTCCCTGGTTCCTAGCAAAAAATTAAGGAATGAATGAATTTGTCTACATACAAGTTCATCCTGAGGACTATCCTTCCACATCAAAAATGGCAGTTCTCTCCTTGTAAAGGAGTAAGTCTTCCCCACTACACCCCACCTCTGCTATCCTGTAATTATCCATAAGAATTCACACTGGTCTAAAACGGGGCCTTGGAAGTGCAGAGGGTGGAATCCTCCTTCCACTCCAGGTAGGTTCAAAATTCCCTGCACTTACCAAACATTTTACAACTTCTCAAATAAGAATCACTGAGTGTAAAAGTGTTTCTTCCTTGAAATTTAATTCTGTAAATGCCTTTCATCAACCCTCTTTCCACCACCCAAAACAAGAATCAAGAAAAAGTGGTGTGGGAGGTGGAGTGAAATGGGGGTGGTGGCTGACAGAGAGTGGTAGGGGGTTTGGGGGGTAGAAGTGGAGGAGATAAAGGGTGTTGGGGGATGTGGGGATTGTGGGGTGTGGTGGGGGAGGTGGGGAGTGGGAGGGTTGAGGAGTGGGGAGGAAGTGGTGGGGAGTGGGGAGCAGTGGGGGCTGGTGAGGAGTGGTGGGGACAGGTTGGAGTGGTGGGGAGGCCAGGAGTGGGGGGATTGTGGGAGTAGGTGGGGGGGGGAATCATGGGGAGTGGTAGGGAAGGTAGGGAAGGTGGCCAGTGGAGGGGAATGGTGGGCCTCCTTGCTGGGTTCTGCCCACCCAGGGGTCTCCTTACTGTGTGGAAAGTCCATGGGCGGCAGGCAGACTCTCACGTGTACTGCTGCATCAAGAGATACACACTTGGGTCTAGGCTCTGTGAAACCTGGAAAGGGTCACCTGTTTATCTGTGAAATGGATAGAGACCAACTTCCTTCATTTAAATCTCAGGGTGCTTGTGAGAAGCCAATGAGATAATAAGTATTTACTGAATTGATGTGTGGGCTGAAGGGCTAGCTGCATGCTAGGGGCTGGGGGGTGTTCATTGGCACAAGAGTCTCTGGTTTCCCAGAAATCTATGGTGGGAGGTTGGTAAGCAGACTAATAATAGTCATTAACCTAGACTTATCTTTGCTTAGAGGTATCTTTTTTACTTATCTGCCTGTCATTCTCCTCCACCTCCCTGGAAGTTAAATGTGAGTATATGAGAAGCTGTGTGTGTGTGTTGGGCGGGTGTTTTGAACAGGAATAAAATATCAAGGGACATGTGCCTCTACCAGGGCAGTAGCCCTCATAATGCTGGACAAATAATTCCACTTCTGCATCCTCTTTTGCTTGTCTGTCCCCGCCCACTGCCCACAAAGCCCAAATGAGAAAGCCATACTCCTAGGGAGTGATTGCCATCAGGAAAGCTGCAGTCCAGACCATGGCTGAGGAGTGGCTATAAAAACAGACAGGTACCACTGATAAACAGCAAAAGGCACACATAATCAAGAACATGGGGATTTTTGCAGGTCTCTGCGACACTTTGCACCAAGCTGCTACAAATCAAGCTAACGTGAATCACCAGAGCCCATCTCCCTGCAGCTTGGAGGAGACTGCAGTGTGCCTCGGGGGACAGCCCGGTGGATAGAAAAGATCCTGCCTGGGATCCAGCAATGGATAGAGGAGGCCTGTGGGGACATAGGCTATTAGGGTGGCAGCCCACAGGATCCTGCTGGGAGATAACATTCTGGGGGAAGCAGATTATCCAGATTGTGTGGCCCCTGGTGCTGCTACCTGCAGGGAGGATGTCTAATAGAGGAAAATGGGCAGGGTGCGCTGCAGAAGCCTGGGACCTGTCAGCTCTGCTCTTGCCATCTGAGGGCTGTGATAAGATACAGGACAGGTGTCTTGCTGAAGAAGAACCATTTAGTACCGATGAACTTGCTGCTTCCCTTTTCTGCAGTCAGTCTGGATCTTTGCCCACTGTCACTCTCAAACCGCTCGAGGCTTTCTCTCGTTTTCCTGACCACAGCTATATGTTGTGGCCTGGGAGCAAAACCCTGGATTCCAGTCCTTCCTCCACCGTTAATTGACTTGGCAGCCCAGAGGAAGCCAGTCCTCTTGCCTGTCTGGGGCTCAGGTGTTTTGTAGCTTCTGTGTTCCAGACACCCTCCCGTCGCAGGCTTTCTGTGGCTCTCTCAGTCTGGATTATTCCCCTCCCTCCCATTCACACCCCCATCCCTTAGGTTTTAGGTTTTAATATCATCTCCTCAAAAATCCTTTCCTACACCCTTACATGTTTGGGGACCCCATATATTCTCCTAGCACATTATATTTTTGATTTGTTGCACTTACCACAACTTGAATTAAAGTACTCCTAATGGCTGGGCTCTGCCCCTCTACGGCCTCTGTGTGTAAGCCTGACCAGTACCGCTGCCTGTCCAGGGCCAAGCACAGTGAAAGGCACTCCACAAATGTACATGGACGAATGACTAAACAGCTAACAAATGCCTTTTGAGCATAGCTTAAGTGTTTCATGCTATACAAGGTACCAGGAGCGTGGTGAACAAGATACCATCCCTGTCCTTCAGAAATTCAAATAACATTTAAGGCACACAGAGGAGTCAGCCAACAGTGACCCTGTCAGCGCCATGATCAGGGTAGGATCAGAGTGCTTTGGGACACAGTGGAGGGAAGTGCAAGCTATTTCTGGAGATAAGGAAAGGACAGGTATTGCATGAATTCATAATTGTATTATAAATCCTACAGAATAAGTACATTAGAGCAATGCTATGTGAGGGGGGGATAACCTTGGTGACACAAAAAGTAGACAAAAATGCATTCTTAAGCCTTTCTTTACATGAGAGACCCCTAGCTTGACAGGTGTTCACATAGCATGTATGCGAACGCCAGAGCTGTCGATTCATGTGGTTTTAGGGTTCCCTGTTTTTTCATTTGTTTCAACAGTCCTGTTTAAGTTATACAGCTTACTTATTTTTGTGTTGTTTTGTGTCTTCCTTATTCACGTTTTTTCATAATCATAATTATCATCAGTGTTACAAATAATTACTCTAAAAAGTAATGATGTCCAGAATTAGGGCTCACGATTGACTTGTGAAAGCACTTAGGACCCTCACTGAATTCTTTTTTTTTTTTTTTCATTTTTTATTTCTTTTCAGCGTAACAGTATTCGTTGTTTTTTCACCACACCCAGTGCTCCATGCAATCCGTGCCCTCCCTAATACCCACCACCTGGTTCCTCTGACGTCCCACCCCCCGCCCCTTCAAAACCCTCAGGTTGTTTTTCAGAGTCCATAGCCTCTCATGGTTCACCTCCCCTTCCAATTACCCTCACTGAATTCTTACAACAACCTTATACAGCACATAATGTATCCTTACTTACTTATCATTTGCACCCAAGGAATCTGGGGTTCAGTTGGTCCTTTCCCACATCTTTGTGGGAAAAGATCCAGGTGTTTTCTCCAGCCCTCCTGTACTCCTCACACCTATTTCTGAGGAGACTGTCTCTCTCGGCCATCTCTCTACTTCATTGCTCAGAGAATCCACACATTCATTTTCAGTTGTCCTCCTCATCATCCATATAAAGTATTACCATCATCTAGGTCTCAGGAGAAAGTCCCTTGGCAGGAACACTTCAAGGAAGGAGTGACACACTGTGCCAACTTCTTCAAGGAAATCAAGTTCAGGAAGGAATGAGAAGTTTAGTCAATGGCAAGGTCATGGTTGTCCAGGGGATCACAATAAAAGCTGATGTAGAGTATGCTGAGAAATAAGATTTGGAGACCCACTTTCAGGAAGTTTAGTTGTGAAGTGAAGTGAATGGGGGTTGTGAGCAGAACACTGAGGAGTATGGGGCATGGAGGTGAGGTCCAATCCTATTCATGATGAAATAATGATTTTAAGCTGTTAATCTGTAGATTTACAGATTCATTTGCCTTGTGAATGCCCAGGAACCATAGTTCAAAAATCCTGAAGACCGAAGATAGCATCCTCCCAAGATTCATATGTCAAACTTAGTTCCCCATATGAAAGTTTTAAGAGGTAGGGTAGAGCCCTCATGAGCAAAATTATTGCCCTATAAAGGACACTCCAGAGAGCTCCCTTTCCCCTTCAGCCACATGAGGACACAGTGAGAGGATGGCTGTCTTTGAACCGAGAAATGGGCCCTCACCATACACTTAATCTGCTAGAACCTCGATCTTGGAATTCCCACCCTCCAAGACTGCAAGAAATAAATTTCTGTTGTTTATAAGCCACACAGTCTATGGTATTCTGTTAAAGCAGCCTGGATAGAAGAAGATAAAAAGATCTCACTAAAAAAAAAATGACCATATTATGGTCATTTCCCTCTTTCTTGTCCCTGGATCTGAAAAGGTAAACTGAAAAGCTAGAACTTTTAAGACTTTCTGATTTGTCTGCTAGATTTTTGTGAAAAGATCCACATTTTTTATCTCAGAGATTCATTTGGTCTGGTTTGGGGAGTAGAAACTTTCTTACAGTTACCAAAATAAAACAAAATACAAAACATGCAAAATACAAATTAGATACCTTGACCTCTCAGGTGCTTGTCTTTTGCTTCAGAACTGGACAAGCTGGTGAGACCCCTGCTACTTCTCATTTCATCCCAGATACAACCTGAACTCAGGGAAAGCTACATATCTAGTTTATTCAAGGTCAAAGTCCTTCTCCTCCCTGGCAGGTCCCCCACCACCAGTCCTGCTGCCTTCTTCCCCCTCCACCTCTGAAGGTCAAAGGGGTAAAGACCAAATCGGGGGAAGATAATAGAGTGACAGCACCTCATAAAAGGGAAATATAAGGATCGAGGCACAGTGCTACCAGCCAGATGAGGTGCTTCTGTCGATATAGTGAAGAAGAGTAATGTTGACCCTATGAACTCAATTTGCTTCACTGCTTTACACTTAAGAAAATATTCCAGGTCTTCCTCTGCCTTTTGTGCCCAAGAAAGCCCAATGGCTGCAGCTCTCTGCAACCTGCCACCTGCCTACTAATTCAGTCGTTGTGCAGGGAGCCCTAGTTCTGACAGGTGGGCCTTCTGACAAGGGGAGAATGGATATCAGGGTCTCTGGCCTTTGGGCCCAAGCCCAGGCTGATTTCATTTCAGATTAAGAGCTGCTGAAATGCAGCAATCGATAACTCAGCTCTTTTGTTTGCTTGTTTTTTCCAAGTCCCCAAAGAGATTAGATCTGATTTCTCAGACCTTTAGCAAATTTAATTGTTTTTTATTCACAGTTGCTCAATACAACTCTTTAGAAACTGGAAGCAGAGAAATTCTCCACCTGCATACTGGGTTACTTTGAAATAAAAAGCTAGAGCTCCTCAGGTGTGCCGAGGAGCACAGGATCATATCAGCATGAAGACACACTTGCTTCCCATGGCCATTCATGGCTCAACCACACCCCTCCCACCACCATCCCAGATGATAGATTTCTCCTCCTTACTCATAGGATCTGCAAAGAAAAATGTGAATATGAAATCAAGAACTTGTACTCTCATTTCCCAGACTTCATTTTGACACCTGATCTGAAGGGAAAGAAAACCTCTTAGCCAAATAGGACCATTCTGGGGATAAAGAAGGAAAAGAACTTGGCTGCAGAACTCACGGGCCCTTAATGACTACTTCCAAGAGGGTGACACTCACAGTCTGTCAGCGGTAAAGGCCATTGGTCTCCTGTTCAGAGACTGCCCCCACTATGATCAACTTTGATAGGGTCTCACTTTGTGAGTACTCCAACTCTGCATACACTGTACTGCCTTCACTGTTCCACTGTTTACATCAACATTTTACTATTCCTAAGACTCTTGTTCAAGAAGATAATAGTTATAAATAACTCCAGGAACTCCCTGAAAGACCCATTAAGTTATCAATAAAAAACACAAAAGGACACATTCTACCCCAAGACTCTTTGTATCTACCAATCCTAACCAATTATATTATAACCCTTGTGGGTCCTAATCAGCTCTCATACTGAAAGACCCAGGTAAAGGCAGGCTTGGACATCTGAAAAAGTAGCTTCAATCTGTCCTCCTACCTCAGAAGTGATAAGAAGGCTATGTGGAGATGGTGTTCTCATTATAGCAGGAAGTGATGAAATTGGTTTTCCCTTATTAACAGGGCGTTTTAGTAATTTCGGAGGGGAGCCAGTATTAGGCCCTACCTTTTATTAAAGATAAAAAGAGACAACAGCCTTAAAATGGAGTCACTTGTGCTAAGCACCAGGTCTGTAAACTAAGACTTAATATCTAAACTAATTGCAGTTTCAGCCTCTCCAAATAATGTGAACTTTGACCAATTAATCTTGAATTAGGTGGTCCCCAGTAATAAAGTAATCTGCATGACAGACCTTGCCCTTCCCCCAAACTTAAGGTGACCTTGCCTGAAACAATCTACTCTATTAGCATCTTCCTTTTTCTGCCCCTTTCTGCCTTAAGTCTTCCATTTTATACAGATCCTTGGACCTCCTTTCAATTTTCTAGGTGGAATGCTTCCCAATTTATAAATCATTGAATAAAGCCAGTAAGATCTTCAAATCTACTAAGTTGAATTTTTTTAAACATACTTGGTGGCAGTGATGGGATCTGAAGCAAACTCTGATGACATTTGGAGACAATGAGAAACATAGATAAAGTTTCTGCAAACACTTCAGAATTATCTGCCTTTCTACCCATTTCTGAAGGCTGTGAGTAAGTTTCTTTTGCTTCTGAGCTCTTCTCTCTTCGTGTCAAGTGCCCAATATAATTAGCGTCCCAGTCAGTTCCATGCTGGGAGCGTCTGGTAGTTCAGGCTGCAATTCTTGTTGAATTAGTAGAAAACCCCAGTCCTTGATTCTATCCCAAGATCCACATGGGAACTGTTAGTGGGAGTTTACATTTCCCACATTTATGTGGAGATCCCAATCCACAGAGCCCATTTGTTGAAATCTGTTGATTCAATCCTTTCCCCAGTCCAAGGTTCCATGGTGAGAATAGTGGGTGATGTGTAGAGGGCCTTCTCTTAGACAAAATGCAGTAACATCTCTTGGTTACTTCTGAAATATTAAGGTTTGCATGTTTATTTGTCTTGACTGGTATAGATAAAGTCTATTGCTAATGCAAAGCTCAGAGCGCCTGAAAATCTGGTGACCACAGGTTTAAAAGCTGCTAGAGTTCTCACTACCTAACCCAAATACTCCTATGTTAAAAGCACTTGGTCACAGAATGGGTTATAGTGACACTAATTCACCCAATGGCCTCAAGAAAATTTCTGTGCAACAAGGTACACTGTGAAACATTACACATTTCCTTTCTCAACCAGTGGTTCCTCCCTTTTAGGTATTAGTTTGGCTTTGAGGGGACACAAAGGCTCAGCTAGCTAGCTAGATAAATAAATAAATAAATAAAACAGGACCCTTGAATTCCAAAGTGGTAAGCATACCACCTTCCAGCATACTGCTTATTTTTTCCTAAGAACTATGGTACTGGAAGTTACAAAAATCTGTAAAAATGGCAAAAGCTTACCAAAGACAACCTTGAATTACAATGGCCATAATGGGGAACATTTCAATTAGACAATATCATTCATTTAAGAAAGACACTTGATAGCAAGTGTTCCCAAATTAAGCAAAAAAAAAAAAAAAAAACGGAATACCCATTTTAATACCTAAGAATTAATTTCAAGCTTCCAAAGGCTTCAAGATTCCAAAATAGCCTTATTGAAAGTTTTACTGCAAAAGTGTAATGAAAAATTAAAGACATAAAAGGTATCTAAAAGAACACCTCGGCCTCCCCCTTACTCCACTTTTAAGGGTCTATCATTAAAATACTGTCCCAGAAGTCAATATCTCATTTGTATTCAACTGACTCACTGGAGAAAAGATTGTCCTCAAAGGTTTTGTGTAAATTCTTCAACAACAACTTGAATGACTCCACATCTACTTTCAAAGGAAAGCCCCACATGGGCACATTCAAGAGTAGTTGAAACTCTAATGGGTTTTTTTGTAAACTGCTATGCTATTCCCTTGAACAACCTGGGGAAACTAAAATTACTCAAAGCCTTAGAGGAACTTTGTTTTGTTTTGTGTTAGGCCTTCTCCCCTAAACTAAAGTATCCAGAGGGAAGGAGAAACCCTGTGAAACTTTTGTGAAAGGATTTACTAAACCATTCCAAAGATAAACAGCTCTAAATCCAGCATAGAAATCTTTTGATTTCCATCTCAGTTGGATATCTTTTCCTTGGTGTGTGTGTATGTGTATAATTGTTTGTGAAATACACACACACACACACACACACACTCACACACACACATATTAGGATAATGTGGTTAGGTGTGTAGATCAATCTATGATGTCATTTAAGTGGCAACCTAATTTTTTGAGGAATTGAGAGCAACTGTCCTCATCTTATAAATCTTTGCAAAGCTAGAAATGCGGCTCTAGAATCCGTTCAAAACCCATCTATTCCTTTTTATCAATCACCAAATCTCCCCTATGTATCTCAAAATACTTACAAATATTGGCCTTAAGAAGCTAGATTTCTCTTCGGTGGAACTTGAATGATTTCCTTATGCCTTTGAGATGTTAATGTTAACATATCTAGGCTGTCTCTTTAAAGCACACACTTCAGGGAGGTAATTCTTATCAGATGGACAATAAAAAGAGTAAACAACATTTGAAATTTAGGTGAATGAAAAATCATGTATCTCCTCCACAAATATTAGTAGAAAGCTTTAGCCATTTAAGCGGGTAGCTTTATCTTATTCCATCTACCACAAAAACAACTTACTTAGGTCCAGTTCCTTTTATAACTAGTGACTTTTGTACCTGATTCATAGCTAAAATTTTTAAATGGAAACTATTTGGGATATGTGTGTGTGTGTGTGTGTGTGTGTGTGTGTGTGTGTGTTTATTACCCTAGATGTGTGGTATTTTCTACCTCCAAATGGTATTACTAAAATTAATTTGTAAAAGAGCTCTATTTAATTGGCTTGAAGAGAAATAGGACTTATATGAATAACGGATTCCCAAAACTCTCAGAAATATACTAGAAACTAATGCAAATGCTTTTCAAGTTCATGTGATCTGAAATAATCTTTGGTAAATAAAAGTTAGTTTAAATTCGTTAGATTGATTAAAATAGGTACGTCTTCAGAATTACCAGCATTAAAAATAATGCAGACTTACAACTTTATTCTACTTGGGTTTATTAGTCAAATAAATTCATGTTATCTCTGTTACAAAAACTTGTCAGTAAGAAAAATAGCTTGGGATGATGGCTAGCTTTATCTAATGTCTCATGAAGTTTTTGTGGGTAATCTAAACATAATTCTTGAGAACAAGTGTAAATAGCTAAAAGTGGGATAAAATTTCTTGATGAACTTGCAAAATACTTTCCCCAATTGTTTTTGGTAGCCTGAAATCTTAAAAATTTGCTAAGTTAAATAAAATGATGCATAGTGATTATATATCTATATCTTTCCAAATAAAATAAAATACTAAAACACTAATTACTGAACATAGGTTTATCTACTTTTAGCTTTCTTTTAGAAAAGTTATTTGGGTCTATAAATAAACAGGTTTTGTGTTACACCCAATAATTTACTATAAGAAAACATACGTTTCTAAAAATTATAAAAATATTTATAATTTTTTTTTGTCGCAGAATGCTAATGTAAAAGACTGTTCACAATTGTTCACTTCTTTAACTAAAAATTAAGGTTTTCTGGGATTAAAAATTGTGACACATATACTATAATATATAATTATATATAATTAAAGCTACTGGAAAGAATAAGGAAGATATGTCTGTATGCAAGAAAAGTAGAATGAATATGTTTTTGGTAAAAGAAGGTATGTGAAATGGAGATGTATTTTTGTTAAGGAAAAAGAAAGTAATTTTGCCTTAAAATGAGACTGGTTATTTTAGCATGGGAAAGAGGGAAAAAAATAATAGGACAAAGTTGTAGAAAAATTTTGGAAAAGGAATCTTGGGGAATGAGTTTTATGTGTGGTCAACCTGGTTAAGACAAGAATGAATTTTTTTAAGTTAAAAAATGTGTTTTAATGTCAAAAGTACACTGGTGACAACTTAGAATTAGTTTTCTCTTTGTTAAAAGGACAACAATTTCTTGGACTTTTGGTCTGGTTTCAGTAATAGATTATGAAAGTTTCTTTATCCTTTAGGTAATTTGCCTAGAAAGCAAAGAAATTATGTCTTTCCAAAATAGCTTACTCTGTTTCATGTTATCTTTATCATCGTATCTCTGATTACTTAAGAAAACTGAGTATTCTCTATTAAAAGAGCTAAGTTGGTTTTGTTGGTTTTACAACTATTCAACTTTCTGTATTTGCTTGCAAAGTCTTTAATTGTCACTATGGATAAACAGATAACTAAGTATTGTTTCACATTAACATATGAGCCTATTTGATCAAATTTTGTTTAACCTTTTGATATTTTTGACAAACTTCCCCAAGTCAAATTCTGAAGTCTTTTTAACCTCAAACTAATTTTGGGATTTTTCAAAGAGTTCTGGGAACATCTCAATAGATTTGTTCTCTCTACTTTTAAAATGGGAAAATTCAAACTAATTAGACATATTTTATATGTTAAATTTCATGGGAAGCATTGTCAAATAAGAAGTAATATTAAGCCTTCTTTACATTGCATTAGAAGTATGTAAGTGTTCCAGAAATTATATAAAATTCCTGAAGTCTAATATGTTCTAGTATAAAGTTATTATCATCATTTCACTTATCATTTAAAAATATGTGTCACAAAAATAACCAACTGCACTTCTTTGTTAATTCCATTTTAATGAACTCTCATAAGATCTTTAACAATGAGCATTTTTAGGTCTTTTGTCATTTACAGACATTTACTGTTTTACTCAGATTCTTTTGCAAATATGTTCCTGAAAAATTGCATCATTTTCAAGGAGAGTCACAGAAAAAAACTTTGACAAGTAGAGGTTTTGATAACTTTAAGATCATAAAACTGAACTGGGTAAGAATTTCTAGAACTAATGAAAAAACTGGGTTTAAGCAGAAAAAGCATCAGTGGCATGGGTCTGAATGAACTGAAGAGGATGATTATAATTCTCTGTGACTTTTTGTTTGAAACCCTGATATTTCTTTAATGTTTTATTTTTCCAGGTTTAAGGAAACCTTTTCTTAAGCTATCTATGACTTACAGCCATTTGGTAAACTATATCATTATAAACAAAAATGGAACATTTACTTTTTCTCCCTGCTTGGTTCTTGCAGAATTCAGAAACTCTTAAGCATTCTTTTCATGGCAATGTATTTAGTTATTTGTGTAAGATCAGTAAGAATCTGTTCTTCTTATAACAGGATAGGATTGGAAACATTGGTTACCTTACCAAGCCTTGACCGGAATGTCGTATTTAAGAGAGATGTGTATAGACTCAGAAATGACAAGACAGTTTAAAGGAGTTGTTTGGAAAGATAAGTTCAGGCCTTCCTTATAGGGTCCCTGAAAGTACCAGGTAAATAGGGAAAGTTATTGCCCAGCAGGCCCAGGAATCTCAGGTCTTTGGGGGGACATCAAGAAGAAAGAAATTTACCCAAACTATAAGTATTACAAGTAAAATCTAATGGTGAGTCCTTGACTTAGCTTCCTTTTGTAAAGTTCCAGCAAAACAGTCTTTAAAAAGAGCTTATATGGTCAATCACTATTCTTGCTGCACTTACATAAATAATCAGGCCATGTTTAATGCAAACAAATTAGCTTTACTGTGATTATCTTTGGTTAAAAAATGGGGGTTATAGCTGAGAGAAGTTATGTTTGTACCTTTGTAGACATTCGATTCTAGTACTGTTAATCATCTTTGAGGTTTTGTTATATACCTGTAAACTAGTCTGGAATTCAGGAATTATCCTACTTTTCTCAAATATCTGGCCATCTCTCCAAACTAATGTTTTCAACTTCCTCTTACCCTCCTGATTTGGAATTATTAAGAACAAAGGCTGCCCTTGAATTTCCTCGGAAGGGACTATACTGGATACTCCTCTCTCCCCAGATGGTAGCCAAACTTCAGGGACTTAAACCGTATGTGTACATCTCACATCTAAGGAAGGCCCTATCTGATGTCCTGTAGACTGCTTCCACCCAAGCCACTGGATCAAGATCTCCTACTTTAATGAAATACAAAACATTTCATCTTTTCATTCTTTCCTTCATGCTGGCATTCTCCTAGAAAGATAATGGCCTCATCCATATTTCCTGGACCATTGCTAAGGGTGTAACCTTTCACACTGCTAGATTTGTCATCAAAAGCTCTGATCTGTCCACTAACACTGTCACCTTAGCAGGAATGGCATGTGTCCTGACCCAATTTATCTTTGTCTGTGGTGGTGATCATTTTCCCTAGGCCTAGGGATCCGATATGGCTGGCATATAACTGGGCAATGTCTCTTAGATTATCTACAGTGTACCTGACTGTTTACAAACAGACTGAAACACCTCATACGTCAACTCCTCTGAATCTACATCATTAATTGTGAAGATACTTGTCAGAAGGTGTTCAGAATTCTGAATTCTGAATTGCTTCCTTTGCCAGAACCCTACTTTCCTGGTTAGGCCGAGTACAGTGAGGTCATGATAGGGAAACTGCTTAACTCTTGAAAGTACTGCCAAATCTGCTGTGAAAACAATAGCTGCCCCCAAAAAGTCCTTGGACTCTCTGGCCAAAATTGTTTTTGATAATAGGATAGCTCTTGATTACCTTTTAGCTGAACAGGGAAGTTTCAGTGCTGTGGCCAACACCACCTGCTGCACTTGTATTAACACTTCTGGGGGGGTTGAAACTCAGACACAAGAGATCACTGAGCAAGTGGTTTGGCTTCAGAAAGTGACTCCTTCAATGGGGTCTTTTTTTGACTTGTTGGATTTTGATTGTTCTGGGTCTTGGGGACCATGACTCTGAAGTGCACTGCAGACATTGGGAATTACCCTGTTTATAATAATCGTAGCATGCCATATTTTCTCCCTGGCATGCCATATTTTCTCAAAAGCTTTAAATGCATTTTCACAGATGCTAGCCACCAAGAAAATGATCTCTCTAGGACTAGAATATCAGAAAAGGAATGAGGAAAATCACAGACTTAAAAACTGTGAATCTGAAGTCATGGCCTATGAACATCACAGAGGTTAAGTGAAAAACATCATGACCTATAAATGCCACACAGAGGTTCAACAAAAACTGATCAGAGTGGGGTACCTGATCATGGTGTTAATGCCTTAAATTTTGCTCACATCTTTCAGTGAAGCTTGAGAATATGTTCAGAAAGGGAGAATTGTTAAAAAGAGACAGAAAGAGGGGACACCTGGGTGGCTCAGTGGGTTAAAGCCTCTGCCTTTGGCTCAGGTCATGATCCTGGAGTCCTGGGATCGAGTCCCACATCGGGCTCTCTGCTCCGCGGGGAGCCTGCTTCCTCCTCTCTCTCTGCCTGCCTTCCTCTCTGCCTACTTGTAATCTCTGTCTGTCAAATAAATCAATAAAATATTTTTAAAAAAAAAGAGAGAGAGAGAGACAGACAGAGAGAGAAGGCCAAAAGTGGAGTCATTTGTGCTAAGCCCATGCAAGCAAAACAAGACTTAGTATCTAACCTAACTGCAGTTTCAGCCTCTCCCAGGAACGTGACCTTAAACTAATTGATCTGGAATTACTCGGTCCCCACTGGTGAAGTAATTGGCATGACAGACCCTGACATTCCTACAGAGGAAACAATCCACTCTTCTCAGCAATTTCTTCTTTGCCTTCTTCTGCCTATAAAAGTCTTCCGTTTTGTACAGCTCCCCAGACCCCTTTTCTATTTGCAAGAGGGGATGTTGTCCATTTAATGAATCACTGAATAAAGCCAATTAGATATTCAAAGTTACTCATTGAATTTTGTGCTTTTTGGGGAACACTTCAGAACTTTTTCTCTACTAATTTTTAACTTTTCTTTACCATGTCGTAGGGTTTTTAGTGTGTTTATCATTTACTTTCATGTTTTGGGGTCTTAACATCAAGAGGCTGCTCTTGATTGAAATGCTTGACCTCAGACTGTTTAGACCTGCCTGTGTGTGACTCTCAGCTGGGAGCTGCGGAGAGGTGTTTGGAGACTATGGCCTTACATTGAACAAAACCATGCACATAAGCAATTTTGTTTAAATTATTTCTTAACTCCTACCTACCAAACAAAACTGCCTAAAAACTGAACCAAACCACACCAAACAACTCTCAAAAGATCAATAGCCAATACCTCCCCTTTAAAAATGAGAAAAGTCTGTCCTACAATGGCTTCCCCAAGGCGTGAAGAGAGGGGACAAAATAAGAACTTCAGTTCACACCTTTTCCTCTTTAGCCCAGTGTTCTTTACAACAAAGTACTTAAATTTGAAAAGATAAATGAAAAAAAAAAAAAAAAAAGAAGTTACAAATAGAACTAAACTATGGCAAACCAGACAATAAATTATCATGATGCGCCTTCTGAGGAAAATGCTCGTTCGCAGGGCAATTAGGTACTTGAGGCATTTTTCCGTAATAACTTGCCTGCCTGTCAGAAGGGTCTAAGGAGTTCCTGCATCCCTGAGAAGTGGAAAATTCAGACTGGCTAAACTTTTGCAGTATGGAGGCGGGCAGCCAGAATGGACCAGGCCAGTGTAGCATGAGCAGCGCCATCCTCCAGGCAGCCTCCACCCAAGCCTGTATGCAAATAACCTAGCAGGATACCAGGAGTCAATTGTTTTCCCATCTGCTATTTTCTCTTTCTCCTTTTCTTTCACAAAAAAAAAAAAAAAAAAAAAAAAAAACTCAGAAATTCATTCCACTCTGCATTAGTGCTTGATGTAATGGTGCAAAGCATTTTTCATTTATCATCATAATGCCAGTCAAGGAACTCCTAATAATATAAATGCTGGAGAAAAGCCATTAGGGTTTATTTGCATGGCAGCTTTAAACTCATTCTCCACTCAGGGTGGGAAGTGGGAGACAATGGCCAAGGCTACCTCCCTAAACAGCTGGCCAAGTGGACACTACATCTAGCCTCTGCCTGGCAGAGCCTCAGAAAAATGGAAATGCTCCATCAGACTGGGGACCCGAACTGGGAATGCAGAGGCTGTTGATTTTCCTGGAGGAACTCCAGACAGCTCGGTACAACTTCCTTCCTGGACAAAAGGCAGATGATATCTCCTGACCTGGAGGCGAGTTGGATTTCTTGACCTCTGGCAGCCTGCCATTTTTGAGTTGGTATTAGAAAACTCTCGTGGTTTCCAAACAGTTAGTGCCTTCCTGTCTGTCCAGCAACAGAAACTCCTCTTGCGTGAGTGCTAAGCCCTTCACTTTATACCTTGAAGTGCCGCCATGCAGCCAGATACTAGGAGAAGCTAAACAAAAATGTAACCTCTCAATGAGCAAATAAACTTCACCTATACAGATCCTATTGATCAGAACATTAAGATATTTTAAAATATATCAGCTTTATCCCAGCAAATATCAAAACTTAGGAAACTCCAGTATCTTGGAGCTGAATCTTTACTACAAATGGATTCTCCTATAATCATCATAACGGAACAGAAAAAGCATGGACGATGGAGACAGAGAGAACTGAACTTAAATCCCTATTCTGACACCTCAATGTTCTCATCTGCTTAATAGGTGTAATGATTCCTACCCTCTGGTGTTCCTGCAAGGGATAACTGAAATGATGTGAAGTAGTACCTCGCAGACTACAATGTTCATATGGTTCACCCAAGGGTCTTGTCTAAGTGCAGATTCTGACTCAGAAGGTCCACATGGGGCTTGAGCGGCTGCATTTCTAAAATGTTCCCAAGCAGAGAGAATGCTGCGGGTCCCAGCACCACATTTTGAGTAGCAGAGCTGTATTGTGCCGAGGACAATGCCTGGCACATAACAAATACTCAGTAATCATTGACCTTCTTATTGATCGTTTGCTTTTTGCAGACGACTTTCTTCACTGTTACAAAGTGGAATCGAGAACAGTAAGAGATGTGGCCCCCGATCTTAAGCTGATAGTTTATACAATATTCAACAACCATTTAAAATTTAGGAGAACTCAATTTCACATGTAAAATGCATCAAATAAGCAAGCGGATTTAAAGTGTAGGAGAAAGGAGTAAAATTAGCCATCTGCAATGACTTCCTGCATGCTGTCTTCTTGATTTATACTGGAATACATGTTTTTGAAGGACAGGGTAGGGAAGAGGGTTCTGATGAGATTCCCTTCCCAGAATAGTGTCTAAAATGGTTCAGATTCCATATGATCTGGAAGAGGGAAAACGAGGCAATTTATTCGGAAGATACTTGCGAACTTTGGGGATTCTGAGATTTAGCCTGGATATTTGTCCCCCAGGGGTTTTCAGGAGGCCCTCACAGCTTCTGGTTTTCTATTTAATTTGAGCCTGATCAAAAACTAATGGTCTTTTGGGAACCTGGGTGGCTCAGTGGGTTAAAGCCTCTGCTTTCGGCTCAGGTCATGATCCCAGGGTCCTGGGATCAAGTCCCACATCGGGCTCTCTGCTCAGCAGGGAGCCTGCTTCCTCCTCTCTCTCTGCCTGCCTCTCTGCCTACTTGTGATCTCTGTCTGTCAAATAAATAAATAAAAATCTTAAAAAAAAAATAAATAAATAAATAAATAAATAAAAACTAATGGTCTTTTTAAAGACAGAGGATTTCGACAGCCGTCTCTTCTTTAACACTGGTTTCCAGGCACCCAGTTCCAGTGGCAGTGCCCTGTAACTTCAAAAGCCAAAGCAGAAGGCTTCTACCCAAAGAGAAACTGAACATTTGATGGTACTTGATAAACCATTCTTTCTTCAGCATTTCAAATAAGAAAAGATTTTTACTCCTCTCTTTATCTTTTGATCAGTTTAATTCTATTTCCCCTATGGGAAAACCAAGGCATAGAAAGTTAAAGTTTTTTTGTTTTTTTTTTTTGCTTAAAATGGCTCTTCCAGAGCCAAGTTAGTGGAGTCATGATTCTTTATCTTTAGAGATGCCCCCATGATTACTTACCTCCTAATAGTCAGGAGGCAGCGTGGTATGGTGGTTAAGAACTTTGCTTTGTATAGCCACAGGCATTCAAATCCTGACTGGGATATTCACTAGCTTTGTAACCTTGAGTCAACTCATTTATCTTGCCAATGTCTATTTCCTACCATGGGAGAGTGATTTTGAAACCCTTTATGAGGGGTCATGGTGGTGATTAAATGAGATAATGTTCATGATGCTGTAGGATCATGCCTGCCCATATGAATTCTCAATAAACATGATCATTATTAATAGTATTAGTTTAGCAGAGAGGTTAAGAATGCAGATTCAGAGCCAAATTTCTGGGTTCAAGGCCTATATTTACTACTTACAGGCTGAGCATTTATTGCAAATTACTTAAGCTCTTTGTGCCTCAGATAATGAGATTATGTATAATGCCTACTTTGAAGGGTTGTTGTGAAGATTGAAGGAGATATTTTTAAGGGCTTGGAATAGTGCATGATACAGTAATTAATTACTCACTGTTTTAGGAATTCTTATCACCATCCTCATATCTATAGGTAGTAGGCTGTGTTGTGTCCCCCCAAAATTCACAAGTTGAAGTTCTAACTCCCAGTTCATTAGAATATGACCTCAGAATAGGTGGAGATAGGGTCTTTATAGGGGTACTTTAGATGAAATTAAGTCATACGAGTCAGGCTCTGATGCTACTTGACTGGTGTCCCTATAAGAAGAGGAGATCTGGGGGTCCCTGGGTGGCTTAGTCAGTTAAATGTCTACCTTTGGCTCAGGTTATGATCTCAGGGTTCTGGGATGGAGCCCTGCATCGGGCTCCCTGCTCAAGGTATAATCTGCTTTCCCCACTCCCTCTGCCACTCCCCCTGCTTGTGCTTTCTCACTCTCTCTCTATCAAATAAATAAATAAATAAATAAAATCTTTAAAAAAATAAATAAAAGGGGAGAGGAGATCAGGACACACAGAGAGACACCAGGGACAGTTGCACACACAGAGTAAAGGCATGAGGACACAGAGAGGAGACCATCTGCAAGCCAAGAAGAGAGGCTTCAGGGGAAACCAAACCTGCCAGCCCCCTTGATCCATAGTCTTCCAGCCTCCAGAACAGAGAGAGAATACACTTCTGTGGTATTCTGTTATGGCAGCTCAGGCACACTCATAGAGATGGACCTCACCTTTTGTCATCTCTTTTGTAGCATATCATGGGCCAGGTAGAGAAAGCTAGAGGTCCTAACCTGAAGTATCAATCCTGGAGAGTAACCACCGACACAAATCCATGGTCAGAAGCTTGAATTGGGTACAGAGGGCCAGTAAGTGCCATGAGAGGGAACATTGGAAGAAAGGAGGAGGTGACTGGGACCAGTGGAACAAGACATTTAGCACCTTCCTCAGCCAGATTAGACAGAGCAAGGGGCCAAAGGCAGAAAACCTTGTGGAGATGAGACAGACACGCAAATAGATGTAAAGTGTCTAGATGGAGATTCTGGTAGAAGCATCAGAATGGAGGCAGCAGACTGGACCTGAGTAAACATCAATTTCTGAAATATTTGGTAAGAAATACTCAGATGTGACTGCTGTCAGATGTCATTGCTCTGAATGGCCTATTAGAATCTTAAGTTTTTCTCCACTCAGCCCAGAAGGACCATAGTTTTTTCCTTCCTTTCTTAGGACAAAACAGGGTACCTACACCAACTTCACTACATTGTGGCTAAAATATGGGGCTCATATTCTAATATGAAAACTCTCTGGGTTATTTAATCCATTGATGTGTTGACAGTTTATGCTCCTGATCACTGCCTGCTCACAGGACATAGGAACAGCTAATTTCTCCAGAGGACATTTAAATCCCTCAATAATTATGGAAATAAAATGCATTTATAGACACAACCCTTATTAATGAGGCGGTCACCATAACAAAGTTAGGAAGAAAAGGAGAATCCTCATGTGTATTCATAAGAGGAAGAAAATAGCTAACCCCAAATAATCACAATGCTAAATATGTATCTCTCCAAGGCCAAGGTGGGGCATTCTTAACAAAGATATGTAGGTTAGCCAGCAATATCTTTGTTTAAATCTGAGGTAGAGCATGGAAAGCCCGAACCAGGCAGGACAGAGGCAATAGTTCTGGGAAAAAAAGAGTTTGAATCTTGACCCACACCACCTCCTGTCATCTTGGCCTTGAGCTCTTGGGGAAGTTGCCTGTAACTGCATATGCAGTATCTTCCTATAAATGAGCCCTAATTAAGCCCCTGTTCCGGGAGGCCTGTCTGGAGGGTGACCAGATCATTAGTCTTGGTTTCAGAGAAAGAGTCTATGTAGGGAAAAGTTCAAAGGATCCAGAAGAACCTTCAGCACTGTCCAACCCATTTTCTTTCCTCTGGGCAGGACAACATGCTGGCAGCCCCTGCAAGGAAAGGACCATCGAGGTGGGCAGGATTCTAAGTCTTCCTTACATGTCTTTGTCCTTTCCTCTATCATGAGTCTCGCCACTTTCACAGAGAAGAAGATTAGCCAAGGGCCTTTGTCAGCCAACACAGGGAGAGGGCGAGCCAGCCATGCCACTGGGCTTGGAAGCCAGCTGAAGACCTGTCAGAGGGCGATGCCCATGGAGGAGGCAGAGCTGCTGCCAGGTAGATGTCTAAGTTTATTTGAGGGTAAATGCTTGATTCCTCAGTTGCAAATTTAGTATACTCCCTCTTCTGGTAGAGTCCTCTTCAAGCTTCTAGCCCATGTCACACTGTACAGGGATCCTCACACTCTGTTCCAGAGTCTCAAGGGTCAACACACTCCAACTGGTTCAGAATGGAGAGATGCTAAAGATAGGGATGAAGGCACGAGAGAGAAAAGCCAGTGCCAGCGACGGGGTGGGAGGCCCAAGCGCATGGCTCAGAGTTGAATAGAAAAAGCTTTAAGTCACAAAAATAGTTAGACCAAGCATTTGCCAACAAACACTCACTAGCTCTAATGAGTTATGATTCTCGCCATTGTTCCCTATTTTTAATAAAGTTGACTTTTATAAAACAGAAACAGCAATACAATAAATACACTCTTTGTGAGCTTATCTGGGTCATGTCTCCTGAGTCTCTCCCATTCCAGAAGCCCAATGCTTCAGTGTCTGCAGTTGACTGCTCTGCTGAGGGAAACAAACTTCAGATGCATGATAATGGGAGGTGGGTCTCAGCTCCATGGATGCAAAACATAAGGCCTGGGGGGTGCAGAAAACTGAGCTTACCACATTAAGTGGGACTTGTGCCTGTATGGTTTCATTATTGTTACTTTCTGTATTAATTTTTTATTGCTGCTGTAACAAATCACCACATACATCATGGCTTAAAACAACATAAATTTCTTATCTAATAGTTCTATAGGTCAAATATCTGATATAGTTGTCTCACTGGGCTATAGTCAATTGGATGACTCAGTTAGTTAAGCATCTGACGCTTGGTTTGGGCTCAGGTCATGATATCAGGGTTCTGGGATCAAGCCCCATGTCGGCTCCATGCTCAGCGGGAAGTCCGCTCAAGATTCTCTCTCTCTCTCTCCCTCTGCTGGTCCCCCCACACTCTCTCTCTCTCAAATAAATAAATAAAACTTTTAAAATAATAAATATAGTTAAGCTGTCAGCAAGGCTGGTTCTTTCTGGGGCCTTGGACACATACCCATTTCTTTGAGTTTTGTGGGTTTTTTTTTCCCAACTTCTAGAGGCTGCCCACATGCCTTGGCTTGTGGCCCTTTATGGTATCTCTCCAGCCTCTTGCCTCCATTGCTCCTGCTACTGTCTTTGACCTTATTATCCCCCTCTTTAAAGACATTTGTCTTTACACTGGGTTCACGTGGATAATTCAGGACACTCCCCCCATCTCATAACCCTTAACCTAATCACACCAGCAGAGTCATTTTTGCCATAGAAAGTGGCAGAATCAAAGGATCCAGGGATTAGGGCATAGACATCTTTGGAGGCCAATTGTGCAGCCTATTACACTTTAATTTATAAAATTCCAGTAAGCAACTAACTGAGAGCAGGACACTGTACTTGGGGCTGATTGCCTGCTCATAACAAACAAAAGGAAGAGAGAAGGCCAAGGAAGTCTTCCGTAACAGAATTCTCCCATGACCTTCCTGGGCACAGAGGACTCAGCTTTATGTCCCCAAGAATGGCATGCAACCAGTCCTGATCCAGGTTCTCCCTTGTTCACACCATTGACAACTCTTGCCTAGGCTACGATGATGGTGTCTTAATGCCCACTGTTCCCCTCCTCTGATTTTATCTACACATATCAGCTAAAAAGAATCCTTTTAACTCTCATCCCTCCCTCCAATGCCTTGCCTTTACTTAAAATAAAAACCAGCTTCTTTTTATGGCCTCCAAACCCCTACACAATCTGGCTTCTGTCTCCTACCCTTTCATTTGGTTTCACTCTCTCCCTCCCCTACCCAGCCCAGCCGTAATGGCCTCTTTCAGTCCCTTGAAACATGCTGAGCTATTTCCCACCACATAACCTTGTCAGCCCTCTGCTTGAGGTGCTCTTCTGCCTTCTCTTTCACCACTGGTCTCTTCTCAACCTTTAGGTTTCAGCTTGAATGGTACTCCACTAAGAGCCCTTCTCTGGATCGCTCTATTTATGGGAATCTTTCCCATCCCCCACCTTATTCTCTCTCTGTTCTCTTTATATGCTGTCATTGTACTTAGCACAGTTACAGTTTATATTTATTTACTTGCATATAATAACAAATTTTCATATATATATATATCATATATAATAAAATTAGAAAAACAAGTTATGAGAAATTTCACTGTTCCTTCTAGGACTGATGACTTCCCCACAAGACTATAAGCTTGTGGCTTGAGAGTTAGCCTAAGGGAGATGGTCTACTCACCCTGACCCATAGGGTCTCTCTATACTGGTCTAATTAGTGCATACCTGGGTGATTGCCTCTGCCCATTTGGTGATGAAAGTACAAAATGTAAATAGCTCCTAAAGTGTACCCTGATTTTAATGCATGGGACATTCAGTGTGGGGCACAGACTCTCCTCAGATTGAAACCTAGTCCATATGTCTATACACATGCGACACTCAAATATCAATAGACAGGCTGACAAAACCTTAGTGATTTATTTTGTTTTTGCAATGTTATAGAGAATCAATAGACTGACCAGGAAAATCTCTATGTTCATGTCATTGCTCCTAATTTCTACAGTGACTCCTGCCAGGGTATAAGCAACTGGCTTTGCACAGGTGACAAAGAGGAACATTACCTCATCTGGTCTTTGAGTGGATGGACAGGTTTTGGAGCTCCACTCAGTTACGTCCCGCCTCCTTCCCGTGTCTCCACCCCCTTGCTCTCTCTGCGTTTGCGCACTGTAGGTGAGCTCAGGCAGGGTGCCTATTCCTTCTCTACCTGCTCAGTTTCGCTCAAAGCCCAGTCTTTGGAAGAACGATTACCAATTCCCTGGTGAGCGGGAGATGAGAAACAAAGGAGATCTGGATATCTGTCGGTGGTATCTGACCCATTCTGACACTGTGATTGTGATCTGTGCAGATAGCTTCTAGCTCACGTTGCTTCAGACCGGCCATTTTCTGACACGCTGATAAAGCCATGACAGGACGCGGTCCACGCAGAATGCATCCACCAGGGTACAACAAGGCATTTGGTTCCTGTGATTCCTCTACGTCACGGCTCTGATACTAGTTTTCCAGTGAGCTCTGCATTCCACTCAGAATTGCTTTGTTGACATTTAAAGGTCTCCATCAGTCTAGTCGTGTGGCAAAAAAGACTGGATAAAATCCCCCCTGCCTCACTACCTCCTAGCTGAACCTAAGACAAAACGATTGCGGTCTGGAAGGCAACCCCTAGTGTTCCTTCCAGCTCTAAAATTCTATGATCCTATGATGCCTCCTGTTCAGCCAGTTGTCTAAACCCCTTTGACTGCCAATAACTAGTAGAAAATCCCATTAAAAGCGCAAATGAAACCTGTACCCAAATCCATCAGGGGACAGCCAGAAGCTGAGGACATTTTCCACCATAGACACTTTTTTCCCAAAAGCTCTGCATTGTCAAAGGGGAAGTTTAGGTGAGCTGTGAACTACAGCTCTCTACCTATATATGTTACGGATCAAGGGAAGGAAAGCCATTCACTCTCCTCCTGCTTGTAGAGAGGATTAGGTCCCATCTTCCTATAGGAAGAGGGATGGTTCGGGAGCATATTGAACAGCTAAGTTTGCCTTAGGTTCTGTTCTGTCCTTTTCTTCATAACATTCACAACTGCCGTCTCAAATGCCACACTGAGCACCTCGAATAAGAAAACGAGCACAGCATTTTCCTTCTAAAAAAAAAAAAAAATCAGCCTAGAATGGCAGCAATCTAATGTTTCTTCACCTAAGTTCTCTGCAGAGTTAAGCTGTTTTCAGAACAATCCAACATCCAGGTTGGGGCTAACTGCTGGATCCTTCTCTTAGGCGGAAAGGAACCTGGGACGTTTAGAAAAATTAAATGTTGATCTGATCCTGTGTGAACTGGCACTTGGGGGCTTTTGGGTTATTGTGGTTTCAACGTGCCCTGCCTTTCCTTGGCCTTCTGCAGGGATCCAGCCAGCTAATCACACAGATAGGTGCTGTGCCTATTTCTGCATTGTGGGTCTGCTCCAGAGGAGACTCGCACAAGACCACAGGCAGCCTTGGACGCTGGCGAGCACTCAACACACCGTCCAGCCATACAGTGCACATAAATACATAAGTTTCTTATTTTATTAGAACATTGTTCTCCCCCAGTGATTAAGTTTTGAATCTACACACAGAGAGATTCACTAGAGTTGTTCTGATTTCCTCTAGACCAATGAACTTATCTCCTTAGTTCCCACTAATATCAAATATGCATTCATGTCTAAAGAAAAAAAAATGCAGCTCTTTTCAGAGTCAGGAAGGCTTCCCACCAAGGATAGGCTACATTGATCAGATCAGAGGGAACCCTGGTACAAACTCAGATTTCATTAGAGTCTGCGCTAAACCCACAATTTGAGCAGGCTTTGCTATTATCACTGTAGAGGGTGAGGGGAAAAATAAAAAGTTGTTTCTCCTTTCTGGTATTTGATGCACAATCTCTAAATGAAGCACACGGTGTTTGAGCAGTTGACATCTTCTCTGGCTTCAAGTTGCCAGGACAGCAATGGGTTTAAGCTGCCTACAGATTAACAGAGGTCTAGGAAGAAGGTTAACAGATCCTGAGGAAAAAAGATATTACTTGAGTCATTGAACTAAAAGCTGTTTAATTTTAAAAATACCCTCATTTCACAAATGAGAAGATTGAAAATAAGAAAGCTTTTGGGACCAAGGCAAGTTCACATGATAATATTGAAATAGAATGGAGACTAGAAAACAGGTCTGCTGATAGCCAGCCCTAACTCTTTTCACCCCAAAGGAGACCCAACAAGGGCTAAGATGAGAAAATATTTTGTTTTGTATTCTACTCTCTTTGCACCTCCCCATTTCCCAATCTCCTCCTTAATTCAAGTTCTGTTAATCAGACAGCACATCAAAACAAGAATATAGATCCATTTCCTTTGATTTTCAAATTAAGTCCTATTGGAGCTTCAAGTTCCTTGGGAAGATCTATTAGATCTATTAGGCCAATGGTACTTTCCTTGCCTCCCACAGTATGCTCCTCACTCTTTTCTCCACATATAGGAGAGTCTCTGTGCTGAGTCTAACCCTGTGTCTTACATACAAGGACTCGGTTTTGCTGGTAACTTCTACCTGAGGCCATGAGCAGTTCATCCACCAGCATGGTGAGTTCATCAGCAAGCACTGGGGGTGCCAGCCAGGCTATGGATCCTGCAAGGGCTGGGAGCTGGGAACAAGGGCAGAGAGGTAGTCCTGTGATTCTGCAAAGGTTCTCTTGACCTCTTACTCAGCAGTTTTTATAATGTGGTGAACGTGCAAGTGAAATAATGATAGTAAAAAATGATGACTTTGAAGGTTATTTCCTTCCCTGTTTCATACACTTTAGCTCCTCTCTCTGCCAGCTTCTCCCACCAACACAGAAAGGGACTTGGGTAATAAATGCACAGTATTGAGATGTTGTCTGACTTTGACAGAGAAAGGAGAGGAAAAGACTGAAAAAAGAAATTCTCTTAATTCATGATCTGTCCCAAATAGAGTTGCCAGACAAAATACAGGATGCCCATAAAATCTGAATTTCAGATTAAAAAAAAAAAATATATATATATATATATATATATTTTAAAGTAGCCTCTGTTAAAAGAAAGAAAGAAAGAAAAGAAAAGAAAAGAAAAGAAAAGAAAAGAGAAAAAGAAGCCTCTGTGCCCACCTAGGAGCCCAACCCAGGGCTTGAACTCACCACCCTAAGATCAAGACCTGAGCTGAGATCAAGAGTTGGATGTTTAACCAACTGAGATACTCAGGTACCCCAATAACTTTTTATATAAGTATGTCTCAAATAAATTATTTTTCATTGTTTATCTGAACAACAAATGTAACTGGGTGTTGTGTATTTTTGTTTATTACATCTAGTCCCAAAGAAATGTGAGGTATTCTGTATATTTTAAATCTCTGCCTCCTCTCACACCACTACCAAAATAAATACATAAAAACACCAAGGGAGGGGCACCTGGGTGGCTCAGTTGGTTGAGCGACTGCCTTCGTCTCGGGTCATGGTCCTGGAGTCCCAGGATCGAGTCCTGCATCGGGCTCCCAGCTCCACGGAGAGTCTGCTTCTCCCCCAGACCTTCTCCCCATCTCATTCTATCTCTCTCTCAAGTAAATAAATAAAATCTTTAAAAAAAAAAAAAAAAACACCAAGGGGGAAAACACCAAAGTGTTAACCTATACAACACTAAGAACATTCTAAATTGCTGAGAAAGTTCGAGGGGGCCTTGTTAAAGCCCAGATTTCTGGACCCCATCTCTATGGGCTCAGATTCAGTGGGTCTGGAGTTGGGCCTGAGAATTCACCTTCCTAACAGACGCCCTGGGATTGCAATGTTGTATATCTAGATCCTTAGAATTCCAAAATCAAGCCGTATGGGAATAAATAAGTTACTGAAGCACGATTCTTAGTGACCTCATCTGTAGTGGAGTTTGGCTTAGATCAATAGCATTCAGAATGGGCTTCCTGTGGTGGGCAGGGCATAGGGGAAGTCTGCAAGGAGGAGATGAGGATACCAGGCTCTGGGTTGAGTCTGCTTCCACCAGAGCAGACCGTCTCTATCCACTTTGTATACTGGGAGGTGATTCTTTTTGTATAAAGGTGCCACTAGTTTAAAAAAAAAAAAATCTGCAACCCATTGACTTAGAAAATCAGCTAGGATCCTTTCTAAGAGTCTATGATTACAGCTCAACTCCATTCCATTTCTAGCCCCTATTATTTTCCCAGACAGCCTTGGATGCTGCCCTTGGCTTTGCTGTCAATAAATTGTCCTCTCAGTCTCAAGGGAAAGATCATCTCCTGGAGGATACCCTGATCACCCCCAAAGTCATCATGATTGTTTACACTAGGTACCAAATGACAAGACCTGCAGCCTGGAATCTGGTGGGTCTGGGGAATGCACAACTTGCTCTCCAAGGCCTTGGGCAGCTGCACTGTATAGACGATTCTGTTTGGAGAGTGAGAGCATAGCCCACAAACCTATGAAAAGTTAGAAAGAGCCTATAAGAATTAGGAGAACACAAGTGCACATACGGGGAAGACAAGGCATTCTCATTGGAAGAAGAGACATGTGGGTTGTGACGAAGGTAGAGAAGGGCTAGCGAACACAATATGCTCCTCCATTCATCACTGGCAACAGGCAAAAGCAGACACTTGCAAAACCCATCGACACTGGGCCAAGGGCCAGGCAAGCACAGGAGAGACAGTGATGTATTTGTCCAAAAAACCTCAGGTCATTGGCTTTGGTCTTTCTCCTCCAAAGGACCCTAGAAACTTCTGAATGCTCTTGAACTTCGGAAAGAAATTGAGTGTAGAGATAGCCCCAAGCCTGCTGCCCTGGTATGCTGCTTTGTCACTCCTCACAGGATGGACTTTGGTGTGGCCTTTAGCCCTGACACCTCCACGGGCTCAATTATCTAGGGCCTCTGCAGAGGGCCAGTTCCACAGAAGCAGGCCAGAGGCCTGGATGGAAGGCAGGCTCAGTCCTGGGCAGGAAGAAAGAAATGGTAATGTCATGGGGGTTGGCATTTCCTCCTGACCTGGATTTGTCCCAGCGTTGACCTCCACTTTCATGACATAGAGGACCCCTCCTCCTGATTTCCCCAGTCCTCCTCACAGCCAGACCACCACCTAACCCTGCCAACTGGCTTTCCTGCCTCTTGGTCCCTGGAACTTTTCCGGCATGTCTCCAAGGGTCTTGGACTGCTAGGAGCCTGCTGCCCATCCGGAGAAAGCAATGTGTTCACATGCAAACTCAGAAGGCGATACTGATGCACACACTATTATTTTAAATAAAATTCCTCCGGCTCGGCACCCCAGCTGTTTGCGTGTCTGGCCTCATTTAATCAGACTACTGTTTCTTTCCCGATGTAGCACAAAGGAAGCTGCACCAAACTGACAACAATTCCCGTCTTAGGGAAATGATATCCGTTGTACCAGCAGGACAGGGCTCCTCCCAAAACGGCCCTGGAGGCAAAGACAGCACCCCTCAGGGGCTGGGGCTGGGTTCGGGGGTTTGGCCATGGCATTGGTTGGGTACCGTCATCAGCTTGTACTCAAAAAGAGGACCCACATTGCTCCAGGGTCATGCCCACAGTGGCTAGGCTGGAGTTCCAGAAAGCAAAAGGAAGCACACTCATACTGTTTATTACCGAAACAGAATAAAATGCTATTTAAAGGCAATCAGTTGGAATTACCTTCAATACATAAATATTTTGGGAAATGATTAGTTCATTTTAATTACTTCCCTAACATTGATAACAATATTTTTGCAAGCAGTGGCTTCTCCAAGGAGGTTGTGAGGTGGCACCAATTCCTTTCCTGACACCGTTGCTCTTTCCTTGGAAAAAAAGCCGTTGTCTATTGCGTGGTCGCAGGGGAAGGGTTGGGTTCACAGGCAATTGTGTTCAGTTTACAAAACCAAGGGGCAAAAATCCTATCCCATTTGCATCCAAATCCAGCATTAAATCTTATCAGATTTAAATGTCCTCTGGCCTAAGAGTTCTGTAACTGGGCCAGGCCAAAACTCCAGTCAGAATCTACAACTATCTTAGAACCAAAAGGTTCTCCCATCATAGACGTTCTCCATTTAAACAAGAGAAAGGAGACATTTTCCCTTGTAACTGGTGATGATTCAGACATATAAGCACCCGCTGCTTTGCTGATAATTACATCCAAGTATATATTCCCTTTCTCTCTCTCTCTCTCTCTCTCTCTCTCTTTTTTTTTTTTCTGTTTTGAAACCAATCTGTAGATTTTACTAACTCCACAAACGAAGCACAAATCCTCTACTTGTAACCCAGGGAGTAGATCAGGTACAAGTGTCACCAATAAACCACATTACTCAGCAAACAAATTCATGGCTATCAGTTACTTGGGAATTAACAAAACTCTTCTAAGTATTGAAATGACTAACTTGATGTAGTGGGGAGGGGAGGGAGGACAATTTCATCTTAATATTCTAGATTATTATTTGGAAGTCAGGTGACGGAGATTACAGAGGTGGATGGTAGGGTCACAAATGTATGCTTTGCATTGAAAATGCACAGATAAGCACATTATCTGTTTGCTTTCCTTTGCCACACCATTCCCTAGCCTACCCCTTCCTTCCCTCCTTCCTCCCTCCCTCCTTCCCTCTCCCTTCTCCTCCTTTTCTTCTTCTCCTTCTTTCCTTTCCTCTTTCTGTCTTATCCTTTCTTTCTTTTCTTTCTTTCTTTCTTTCTTTCTTTCTTTCTTTCTTTCTTTCTTTCTTTCTTTCTTTCTTTCCCTTCTCTCCTTCCTCCCTTCCTCCCTTCCCTTCTCCCCTCACCCCCTTTCTCTTCCATTTCTCCCTCCTGCTCTCCTTCCCTTCCTTGTTCCTTCTTTCCTTCTTCCTCTTCTTCTTCTTTTCTTCCTTCCACATCATATTGTTTCCATGAAACAGAAATATTCAAAAGGTGATTTACACTAAATCTCAAGGTTGGTCTTTCTGACAAGTGTCTGGTAACTGCTTTGTTCATCATTGTTCCATGATTAGAATCTATAAGCGTACGAAGGCAAAACAAAAGCTGTCCTTGCTTCCTTAGCTCCCACATCCCTTCTGGCAGGAGTTTCCAGGCAAGCACAGGACAGGAAAGGAGGAGGTAAAGACATAATTCTTAGGGTTCAATAAACTGAAGGGACATTTCTATTAGAATTGCAGTGACACCGAGTGACACTTCACTGAGCTGGCAGCCAGCTTGCTCTTCCTAGGAGAAGGGGCAGGGTGCACAGCAGCTCTGGGGCCAGGAAGCACCAGGCTTGAGAACAGAAAGGAGCCAGCTATGTTTTCAGATCTAGCCATGCAAGGGATTTTGCAATAGCTCTTTGGACATAAGTAAGACAAATGTTGCTTATAGTTTTGTTCCCTTTGCTGCATAAAACTGTCCTCAGGGCTCTGTTCCAAACACGTAATCAGAGAAGAAGAATAAAAAAGTGACAGCCATGTGCTCTGATTTGCCCCAAATGCTCTTTGTGCTCTGTAAATCTGGCACAGTGGGCAGAAATGTATCCCCACCTGCAACTGAGATTCAGGGCTGCTGGGATTCCCCTCCCCCAAATTTGGGAGCAGAGAATGGCATGCTTTTGATTTGGGGAACCCCAGTCAAGGCTAACTGGGGTCTGCTTACTGCCGATTGGCTTCATCAGCTCCCAACTATGCACTCGTGTGCACGTGTGCGCACGCGCACGCGCGCACGCGCACACACACACACACACACACACACAGCCTCGCTTAAATCCTCCAGCAGGCCTTTCTCTCCATCCCCTTGCTCTTGCCTGATGGAGAAAAAAAAAAAGACTAAAATCCAGAAACCTTTTCCTCCTCTTTCCCTTCCTACCTTTAAATATTAGAGGGGGGCTCTTGTATTATATTACCATATCCTTGGCAGTCTTTAGCTTAGACATCTTTAGCTTAGACATGTGTTCAGTGTCAATTAGGTCCCAGGCATTGTGCTAAAAAGAAGGAGAAAGCACATTCCCAGCTTTTTAAAAATCTCATGGAGGTACAAAAAAATGTCCACATAAACAAATCATTAAAAGAATATAATAAGCACATTATTTGCAGCACACATGGACTGCCATGTAAGTATTTCAGAGAAAATTACTAAACCTTCTATGAAGAGCTCATGAAGGCTCACAGAAGTGATCAGAGAAGAAGGGAGCAGAGTTTTAAAGGCCAAGAGGGATTTGCCAGCAGAGAAGGAAGTGAACGTCCAGTGGGTAGAGTAGTTCCTGAGGGCAAAGCCATCTCAGAACATGGCTTGTTCAAAAGGACAAACATGCAGGGCATTGGGGAAGGGGTCTGACAGCAACTAAGGATGCAAAGGCTTATAAAATTCAGGACACAAGAACCTGAAACCTTGCAGTAGCGTTTTAAGTTTTGTCCAAGGAGAAATGTGGAGCCATTGAAGACTGAAGCCGAGTAGTAGCATATTTTTTTTTTTTAAGAAATATCATTCTAAGACAAAAACCATAGTCAGAAATTGGGAAGATAACGAATCTGTTTACAACAGAGTTGAAGGATGTGGCCCTCTAGCAAAGGCAAACTAATTACAAAAAATAGGTTGGCACAAGGCACCACAGAAGGGTTAAAGGAGGAAGAAAAGGTATGAAGGATACAACCAGCTGAAATCCCTCTTCCTGGAAGGGACTAGTTTGGATCGACTGGCACACTTGGTGGTTTGCACCCCCAAAGCGGCTTTCTCTGAGCTCAGATTTGCCTCGGTGAGCTCCTTGACGGCCCCACCCATCCTTCCCTCCCTGGGTGACCAGTAGCCAGCTCCCACGTCCTTCACCCTTTCTTACTCACTGTCTTCTCTTCTCTTGTCTCACTTGAGTCCCCCTCCACCTGTCTTTCTCTTGCTCTCCTGTATTAATTGCTTAGATTCTGTGCCATGGGAAGCTGCTGTTAACAAAAGATTAGCCCTTTTTACAGGAAGAGGTGATTAAAAAAGGAGAGATTTTTGTTTTTAAGGTAGATGAAAGAAAGCCCAAGGAGATGTGCGTTTGACCCGCCAACATGCTTCTTCAAGCCTCCCTCAGCGGTACTTAAAGGCGCTTCCAAAGGAAGGCTTTATGAATGCAAAATGAAGTCAGTGCCTTGTGTCTGCTCCACAAGAAAGGGAAAACAGATCTTTTATATACAATATTTCCTTTATGGCTCGCACTGCTCCTCCTGCCCCAGTGATGCTGCACCACTTCAGACGCCAGCTTGACCTTCTCAAGGTCACTCCACTCAGCAGGCCCCCTTGTGCCTCTCCCAGGGACCTGCGGAGGAGCTGAAAGGGCTAGGTTTTGTTTTCTGTTTCTCCTCAGTCACAGTAGAGTCCTTGCCCAGGGGCAGAGACACCTGAAGTTCCCAGCAGGGTGGTCCCAGTCGGTTACTGTAGGACTTGTGCCCCACTCTGCGGAAAGAAGCCCCTTGACTGTTTCTAACCAGCTCCACTCTACTCTGTCACTAGTGGGGTCCATAGCTGCAGCACTCCTTCGGGGAGCTTGAATGTGCACAGAGGGAAATGCCCATGCTCAGCCTCCTTTACACAATCACCTTGTGTCCTTCTGCTTCTCAGACAGTCTTGATACTAATAATTGGCAGTCTTCCTACATTTCACTTTGCAGTTAGTATTTTAGGCTGTGCACCTGTTATTGTCTTGCCGACATTAGTGATATGTTGTGGATTGCACGTCTTGCATGGGTAGGGATGGGGTTCTTTCTCTCCATGTCTTGACAGCTTTGGAGGATACAAAGAGTGGCGTATACATATCTGGGTATCTGCCACAGTACCTGACAGGCACAGTGCTTTGCACAGAATGGGCACTAGCTACATGCTAAGTTGTCTCTTCTTTTCCAAACATAGGTTCTGATGCAGGTAGGGAAATCTGCTTTGTGGGGTGAGGATCTCACTCCAGTTAACTTCTGTATAAAGGAATTGACTCAAAACAATGTTACTAACCAACCCGAACTTTAGAATCTTTGTACATTCAAAGCTGTGGGGCTCTGGGCAAGGGATTTCCGAACTCTGAGGCTTGCATTTCTCATCTGTACAATGGGAACAATACTGCTTTTTATCTCATAAGTTTCTTGCTAAGAACTTACGTAGTACTACAGCAAGTTGTTCTAAAAGTGACCATTCTTTTTATGGACAAGCTGATCATGATAAGGGAGGGGGACACAAGATTCAAATTCCACTGAAATGCTCTTCACATTTCTATGCATATAAATTGATGACTTTTTTCAAGACCCTGCTCAAACAGTACCTCCTAGAAGTTTCATCCAATTCTCCTTCTTCCCCAGACAAAAGTAATTTCTCCTTCCTCTTCAGAAGTCTCTGAATTTCACCATTCTACCTATGGCACTTCTAGATTATAAGTTCCTTATAGACAAGATAGGGGTTTCCCTATCTTGTAAATCTCGGTAAGTATTTTGCGCAAGTGAACAAAAGGAAGACAGGTATTTGTTTCCCTCCTTCAGCAGGGGAGGGTGTTTCCAAGACCTGTTGGCCATTCCTGGGTGAGAGCAATCTCTTCTTGAAACCCGAAGAACAATGAGTGACCTAATAGTAAATAACAGGCTTTTAGTTTAGGGTAGGCCTGGCAATGCCCATTAAGGGGGGCGTTGAGGCATTGCACATTAATCCTAAACATTTCCCCTTAAACCCAAATGAAATAACTAACTGTTGCATAATTCAATAAGAAGCCTAGGCTGGGGGCTGCATTCACTTTCTGAGTAACCAGTGAATAAGTACCATCCATGAAACTATTAAGTTAATTTAAAATCCTGACAATTTAGCACCACTCTGGCGAGATAAGAACCATTTATTAAAAGGCACAGTTCATTAACCCAAATGCTACTGGCTTCTTTGCTCAGAGAAAGAGGCGGGTCCAAACCCCATCAGGAGTCACCTTCCCCCCACCCGCCCCTGCCCAGGAGCCAAGCAGATCCAGGCAGGGAGGCCAAGAAGTCCTTGCCTGTGGTGTCCTGGGCAGTATTTCTGACCATATGACCCTTCCACTCAATATCTAGTCATGGGGAATATGTCTCATAGCACTCATGGTATTTGAGGTAAGGCAGAAAGTGTGACAAAGCCTGAGGTTTGAAGGTACCCAAAGATTTTTTTTTTTTTTTTCCTGCCTTCCACCCTCACTGACTATTCTCTCCCCAGATCTCCTCCTCTGGTTTCTCAATAAGCCTAGCCTGGACCTGGGGCATGTTTCCCACATAAATTTTATATGTCACAATTCTGTCCCTTGTCATTGGGGCTTTTGAGCATGCAGACTGGGTGCTACTATGAAATAGCTCATAATTCCACCATGACACTGTTTTCCAGGGCATTGCATGCCACCCTTGAATAAAAACTGACAAGCAAAGGGCAGCACAGAGCACAGGGCTCCCTTTTGTGACACTGTTTTTTTCTGACCACATAACATCTATTTAGGATGAAAATGAACTGAATCCCATGACAGACACATTGAGTCACTAAGGTCCCCTCCTGAGAACCTTGGGATTGTTGTTTGTTTGTTTTATTTTGTTTGGGGGAGGGTGGAGTGTTTAAATCTAGTCTTATAACTATTCACTAGAAACCCACAGACCACTGATATAAACAGACAGTGGAATGTGCCTTTCAGAGTGAACCAGTACCTGGAATGGGGGACAAGACTGGGTCTTCAATATTTATAACTAAAAATGTTAATCCTATCTCATTAACTTTAGAAGTAAACATCTTAATTTTCCCAATTCTTTTAATCAACTTGAGAACTGGCTTAATGTAGACCAAGGTAGCAATTACTGTTTGTTAGGGGAAGGTGATTCTGTGATCTTCACAGAGCCCTTTGCAGAGCCCTTTGCTCATCTAGGCATGTTCCTCGACCATAGATTTGCACTTGGATCGATGGGGTAGAGCATCTATCTGGTTCTCAGTGAGTAATATAATAAGGGTTCCCATTTGGCAAAATATTTGCTTGCATAAATTATTTCATTTAGTTCTAAAATCACCCAGCCATATAAGGATTTCTGTATGACCACAATAGAAATAAGTAAACAGAGTGTGAATGGGGTTTAACAAATTTCCCAATTTCCAGAGGGTGTTATATTTCATGTTTTAGAAGGATGGAAACACTCTTACATTGAGAGGTACCACTTTGAAGAAGAAAAGTTGGAAGATCAATGTGTATACCTTCATTAATTCTGACATTATTGATCAACCATCTACGTGTTACTAAACACCACCATAAGTCTTAAGGATACAATAATAGATGAGATGATTCCTTTCCCTCTTGAGGTAACATCTTCATTGGATGAAATAAATAATACAAGTGTAAACAAATTAACAAAATGACTTCAGAAAGTGGGAGGTGCTCTACGGAAAGTTGTATAAGTGATGTGATAGAGAATGATGGAGCACATTCAAATAGTCCAAATGAGAAAGCCCTCTCCAAGACTTGAATGATAGAAAACTGCCCTGCATGGAAAGGTCTGGAAGGAAAAAAATCCAGGCAGAAGACATGGCAAAGGGAGAGTACCTAAAGTAAGACCAAAGTTGGCAAGTCTGAGAAACAGAAGGGCAGGTATTGGAGCAAAATTACTGAGGAAAATGGGGATAGGTGGGGACCTCATGGAGGCAAGGGTCAAGGCTACAGAGTCTTTGGGGCTGTGAGGAGGAGTGTGGATTTTAGTCTCAATGTAAAGAAGTAACAAAGTCTGATTTATGCTGGGAAGTCTTATTTGGGATATTGTGTAGAGAATGGATTGTAGGAGGCATGAGGCAGAGGATAGGTGGAAAGCATAGAAGCAGCAAAACTGACTAACACAATGGTCTAGGCAAGATGTTATGGTCCCTGGACAAAGTTATTTGAGTGAAGGGAAATGGAAACAGATTAGAGATTTACTTTGGAGTAAAACTAACAAGAAATGCTGATAGATTTAAAGTTAGAAGTTCTGAAAAGGAAGGAACAAGAATAATTCTTAAGTCTTGTGCTTGAGCAATATGTTTAAAAGGGTGCCATCAAGTGATTTAGAGAAGATGGAGGGAAGAACAGCTTCCCCATGGGGCACAGGGTGGTGGAAAATGAGCTCCATTTTGGACATATCAAATGGCGGATGTCATCTATTCTAAGACATGCAATTAGCTTACATACTACTTAGAAAGGAAAAATAAGACAAAACACTTTCAACTGGTCATACCAGCCTCTATGGATTTGAAGTCTTTTTGTATTGCGAAGGGCTTGGCAATTTTCTCTTCTTTAAGGTAAAGTGTGATGGACAACCTTATTTATGTATCTCAAAAACAAGGTCGTCAACTGTGGGCATCCTTTTCTATTTTATGTTCTATAAAGCACTTGACTGTTGTGGCCATTCTTCCATAGACAAATATGTACTTCTCTACTCTCAAATTTGTACCTTCCTATTCTATTTCCATACATTTTTGTATACAAAATAATTTTTATTTCAATGTTGAAGCATTATGTGACTCAAAGAAACATTTCTTGAAGATATTTTAAATGGCAATTAAACTAACTCCTGTTGTACGATGAATAGCACTCAAGGAAGTGAAGAGAATGGGAGCAAGTTTGTGTCTGTGTGAGCAATAGTGACTATACCTCTTCACTTGGCAGACTGAAGTTATAAGATGCTATTGAATATAAGATGCATCTTAATTTCAGAAATATAAAAATGTGCAGAAATATGAGCAATTGAATGAATGAAATGACATAATAAGTTTGAAATATCTTAATAAATCCGGAGTCCATAAGGGAGGTTTTGACTGGAGATACGAATTTGGCAGTCATCAGTAGATAGAGGTATTAGAAACTCTAACACTAGATGAGATCCCAAAAAATGGACAGATACAAAAATTATCTGAGCACCAAGCCCTTGGCACCCCAGGATACAGAGTTCAGGCAAAGGTGCAGTCAGCAAAAGAGACAGGAGAGGGATATTTAGTGAGGTAAGAAGAAAACCAGGAGAGGGTGATGCCAGGGAAGCCAAGAGGAAAATTCTCAAAAGGAAAGAAAGGGTCACCTCTGTCAAGTGCAGCTGAGAGGTAGACTAAAGATTGGAAATTGACCACTGTATTTGGCAATATAAATGTTGCCCATAACTTCAACAAGGACAGTTTTAGTGGAGTGGTATGGACCAATGCCAGACAGGAGAGATGAAGAGAGAGTAACAGGAGAAAAAATACAGATGGTAAAGTAAAGATCATTCTTCTGAGAAGCTTTACTGGGAAGGGGAGCAGAAAAATATGGCTAAAGCTAAGGGAAATATGAAGCCAAGAGAAGTTGTTGATGTTTTAGCTGTTTTAAACGTGGGAGATACTAGAGCAGGTGTGTGCCAATGGAACTGATCCAGTGGAGAGGAAAGAAGTAATGATGTATAAGAAAGAGAAAGAGAATTATAGGATTGGAATCCTTGAGGAAGGAAGGAAGCCACCCAGAGCATAGGTGGAGAAGCTGAACTCGAAATGGAACAGGATATTTTATCTCTATTATAACAGGACTAAAGTATGGGTTTAGAAATAAGAGGCAGGTATATTGGAAGATTTGGTATCTCAAAGATGAGTTAGTACCTGATTGCTTCTATGTCCTCAATGAAATATGAGTCATCCACCCCAAATGGGAGGAAGATGATTTTTGGAAGACTTGAGGAGAGGAGTGGAAGTTCTAATCAGATGCCTGAAGAAAGAAAAGCAAACCTCCCAGGAATGTATAGTAGGACTCATGGGCATTAGTAAGTAATTAAAATTAAAATGGCCTCAGATCACATTGTTCTTTCCCAGCAAGGTTCAGCTTCACAAGTCCAGGATCAGAGAAAGTAGACAGGTGGTTTCAGCTCGGCGTGAGGATTTGACAGGGAAACACAACAGAAAGAAAGAGAACCGAAGAGTTGAGGGTGTTTGCAAAGGAATTCTTATGGGGACAAAACATCTATAGTAAGGAAGGAAGGAAGTGAGCATAGGAGAGGTTAAAGCCTGTGGGGTGCGTGATTTAGGGAATGTGCTGTAACCTTTGGGACAAGGCGGGGGAAAGACTGTCCTTGGTAAGTAATGGAGGGTGTTGCAATTTTACATGGAAGAGACAAAGACAACCTCCAGAAAGAAGGAGGTGAGTCCATTTGAGATCAGAATATTAGTGGTGTCTCTTCCTAGAGAGTAACAACAGTCCAGGAGGCCTAAAGTTCCCAGTGTGTGGATGAAGTGTGAGTGGTTGGTTGGCTTTTCCTTTTATGCCATCTAAGCTTTTCCTACCACAAGTAAATTAGGTTTCACCTTTTCTAGTCCCCAAAGCCTAATGAAGAGCAGCTGCTTGTCATCCACATGGAGAATCCTTTATTTTAATTGTGAACTTGTATTAAGTCACCCTTTGAATTTCGTTATCCTGCTGAACAACCCCATTTCCTGTGACAGTCCTCATAGGCCCGATGATATGGTCCTTTGATCATTTCCATTGAGTTCCTCTGGAGTACTATAGAAGATGCCATAAAACTTTAATAAGGGCCTTAATAAAGGTTCAATAGTACAAGTATGACTCCAGGATATCAGGATATCCCATTGCATCTATACTTTCTTTTAAACCCTGGATTATACTCTGTGTTTTAATGATTACTTTCAGATAACTAGCATTTTCTTACAGTTTAACTTCAATTCTTGTTTGTTTCAGAAAATCCATTGATCCTATATAGGTAGACACTTATATCTAGATTGACTCTAGCACTTACTGGCTTGTGCTTCCTTTCTACAACTCCCGTGAATGAGGCCTGTCTTGTATGGGTATTCATGTAACTCCTTTGTTTCTCATAGTTTCTCATCTCTTGACCTTTCTCTGACCAAACTCCTTTTGGTCGATAGGTAAGCAGGATCCTCCAAAACTTGGCTCTGATTTCTCTATGAACTAGCTACCTTTCTTTGGGGAGAGAATGAATTGTCTCCATTGATCATTCTCTTCCGAATACCTCAGTACAAGGTACTGAATCCTGGAGATGCTCTGTATATGGAACTGAGAAATGTAACAGATATCACAGTAATTGCTAAACATGAATCCAATATCTGATCATTATAGTTATGATATGACATGCAATTTTCATGGTGTTGCATCCATAACATTATTTATGGAATATAATCTATTATTAGGCCCTGTGAAGCCAAATTCTCCCATCTATATATATTAATGAAGATCCTTTACCCATTTCCTGCCAGCTCCCTTTCCAAAGTTGGCACTGAGTCCAGAAACCATCTGAGAAGGGGACTCTCAGCTCACAGGGCACACTATCCACAGTAGCAAGGTGACTTCTGCCAAGACTTTGATGACTAAGAAAAGCAAGCTAACATCTCTCTCCTTCAGCTGCAACTAAGATATCAAGCAGTGGCCACCAGTCACAGTTTAGTTTCTCTTTTGGTGCAACTTTAGGTTTAAATTTATATACATATAGGGGAGCTTGGGTGGTGCAGTCAATTAAGTGTCTGCCTTTGACTCAGTTCATGACCCCAGGTCCTGGGATGGAGCCTCACATTAGGCTCCCTGCTCATGGGAAGGCTGCTTCTCCCTCTCCTCCCCACTCATGCTCTCTCTCACTTTCTCTGTCTCTCAAATAAATAAATAAAATCTTTTAAAAATAAATTTATATATGTAAATATGGCCAGACTCAAGTGGTGATGAAGATGATTATAGGGTGATGAAGAAGATGATGATGAAATATAGAGGAAGGAAATTCTTTCGGTTTACCATTTCTACTAATTGCCCCACTTAAAGCATCTTGTCCGAATGTCCAGTTTCCTCAGGGAAGACACACATGGGTAAGCACTAAGGACATCCAGTGGAACATGGAGAAGGAAGTAGCGGCTACTGAGACATCTAAACATTAGATATTAAAATGTAGTGTCTCTCTATATTGAATACCTAATATCAAGCACAACCATATATCCATTTATCTTTGTAACACCACAAAGACTTAAGTGTTATAGCTGATTAAATAAGGTTAAATAGCTCATAGCCAGCAGAGGACACATCAGATATTTGAACCCTTGTCTACTCATTATCAAAACCCATGTTTTAACCAAAGGAAACAATTGAAAGAGAAATCCCAATATTCTTTCCTGGGCTAAAGAGTGTAACAAACACACTGTCTCAAATACTACAGATACTTTGATGGGATTTGGGCTTTTGGTGGGAATAGGTAAAGCTACATGATGTGGGAGTTTATTCTTTGTGTGGCCTGGATGATTTATAAGGCCTCTAGGATTTTGTTTGTTAATTAAAGGGTTTTCTGATCACTAAATATTTTGGGCTTTTGGGATTTTAAGGGTTTTAACATCTATCTATCTATCATCTGTCCTTTCTTTCTCGCTCTCTCTCCCTGCCACTTCCCCTGTCTTTCTCTCTCTGTCTCTAAGCTCCTGTCTGTTTCTACATGGGCCTCATTTTTTTTTTTTTTAATTCTATCTCAGTGTGAGAGAAGTGACTATGGTTGAAGAGGTTTAGTAACAGACTTCAGAAACTTAAAAGGCCCAGGGCTAGACCCAGAGAGAGGAAGAAGAAAACTAGTTTTACTCCAACCTCAAGGGAGAGAAATTAAATAATAAGGAACACATGTCCTAGATTTTCTAAAATATGCCTTACTTTAAATCTTATAGTCCATCATCCCCATAAACACACCTGCACTTGTCGGAACTCTGGGGCCAACTAATAGCTCAGCACATGAGGTTTTTCTGGGAACAGGTAACCTCAGACTTCCTTCTCTGGCATCTCTCCCAGGTCACCGGATTTAAAAAAAAGCGGGGAGAGGGGGGCAAAATGTATTCTGTGTCCGCAATGCCACAATATACTGGCATTTAATCATGAAGATCATCTCATAGTTGACAAAACTAAAGCTGAGAGAGAATAAACAAATTATTCAAGGTCAGATAATAAGTGGTAGAATCGGGATTCAAACCAAGTTTTCCCAAGCTCTGTGATTTTGGTTAACACTACAAGATCTAGAACAGAGACACTGTCTAAGGATAAAGATTGTGCACCTGGAAGGAGCTCCTCTGGTGCTTTATACTTCAGAAATGGCATATAGTCTTTAGCATAAAGAGATAAGTACCTAACATGAATCCTCAGGAAAGTTAGTAGAAACAGAAACTGAATTACCATAGCTTCAGGATAGCTGGTAAACCTGAGGAAACCTGGAGAAAGATTGAAGAAAAGGGACAGGTGATATCCTAATCATCTACTCATTACAGCTTTCTTATTCTACAATACTCTAAGTTTGTTGGTTCCCTTTGCAGCTTCCCTGTGCTAACTGGGGGAAGGGGAGGGCATGATGGTTAAATACCTTTCTCCCTTTCACTATAATATGCTACCAACTGGTGATGAGCAGTATTAAGGGGATTCTGTCCCATACATATACTAGGATCAGTCTTATCCTAGTTGAATATTGGCAAATTTGGTTGTTGAAGATTGGCAAATTTGCACAGTCCAATTTAACACTGTAATCATGATCATGTATAGACTTCTTCTTAATCATGCCAGAGCACAGAGCCACCCATCCATTTCTATGCAGCAGGAAGAGCCATCCCAGTGACTCTGGAGAGCCAGATCGATGGTAAAGAACAGGGTTCCAAAAGTCCTACATTCTCCCTTACCTCTAACTGACTTGTGAATAGGTGGTTAGGATGAGAACAAGAGCTGAACACATAAGGAGCATAACCAGCCTCATCATACTTCTCAAATCTCAGGGAAACACTTTGTGAAGGAGGTGGTATGTGCCTAGTGCAAGAAATAGGCTTGGTGGCCATGCTTCCAAGGCCTGAATCCCATCTTACCACCAGCTTCTGTGTGAGCTGAACCCCATTTCTCCTGTCTGTAAAATTATGATAAATGTAGCACCCACTTCATAGAAACATTGTAAAAATTAACAGAAATAATACATGCATAGCAATTAGAATTATACCTGGTAACTAGTTGGCAGTCAATTTAAACTATTGTTATTACAGGAGACTATTCCTTTGGGTTGTAAAGCCTTCAAGTCTTTACATAAAACTTACTACAAGCCTGTTCCAGCTCTCAGTATTTAGAAGGGTCACCCGATCTCTCTTCTGCCACTTGGATATCCCTATAAATTAAAGGGAAGATCCAAAGGGAGATAACTGTGGGTTCCCAGAGATTCTAGCTGGAAAAAAACTAAGGGTGCCTTCCTTTTAAAGTACAATGGACCCTAGTTTGCAGTGAGGTATGAAGAGGGAGGCAAGGGTTTTAATAGAGGTATGGGATCCATATACATATCGAGCCCTGTAGGCAGATGCAGTAGATATTTCTCAACATATACCACTCACACTATTTCTAAATACATACGGATGCTGCTGCATTTAACTGCATACACACTGTTTACAAATGTTACATAATTTATGATGACTTTTACGGTGTTTTTTTCCTTAATTATTGCACACTAAAAATCAAATTAATTCTATGTGGACACCCAACACATTTTTCAAGCCCTTTTACTTAGAAATATAGAAGGCCATCGTATAATGAAAGAAGTATAAAATCAGGGGAGAAGAGACCTGATTTCTGTCAGAATGCTGCTCTTCTAACTCGCCTTGGGGGTCTGGACTCTCTTTACTTCTCTATGCCTCAGTTTCCCCTGAGTCAAGAGATTTTATGGTAATATTATTTCTAGTGGCCTGGTCTAAGGAAACAATCATAAAACTGGAATGAGGCTATATTCATGATGATGTTCACTAAAACATTATTTATACCAGCCAAAAATTAGAACAACATAAATGTCCAAACATAGGGTAATGGTATTGTACATCTACTTGATGTAAAGTAATGAAACCAATTAAAATTATGTTCACTAATACTATGTAACAGCATGGAAAATTGCTTCTGATCTATTCTTAAAAGAAAAAATGAGATATAAATGATATGATTATAACTATATAATAAAAACCATGGCAGAGAATAAGGAAAAAATTGGAAGAAATACATTAAATGATATTGTGCATGAGTGACTCTAAATCTTTTAGAACTACTTTTGTGTGGTGTCCAAATTATATTTAATAAAGATACATTACTTAAACAAAACAAAATACATCAATAATAATCAGCTGAGAAAGTTGGGGTAAATGTTTCTAAGGCCCCTTCATTTCTAAAATCCAGCTGCAGTCTTCAAGATTTAAAGGCGTCATAGATTTGTGGAAGCCCTTTCGAAGGCATCCAGCCCCACACAATTATGATGCCTTATTATTATTAACTCACACCAAGAAAGAACTAACACAAATCCATTACAAAAGCAAAGTAGGGAAATGAGAAAGAGGCAGATGACACAGTATTCCACTCTCTGTGAAAGCTCTTTTTGGTTGGAATATTCTTGACGCAACCTTTGGAAGAATGAATTTTACACAGCTTTCTGCCATGCAGCCCTCTCTGCCCTTTGTGCTGACATAATTGTCAAGCTGGTTTTATTGCATTCTCAAGTGATGGGCAGAACAGATGGCCAAAGCCCAGCCTGGGGACTGGTGTCTGCTTAGAGTGTCAGTGATGTTTTGCAGGGAAGGGAGAAAGAGGTATGGCTGGCCCTGTAAGGAATAGGGACTGGGACCACACAGGTAGGGAGACTAAAAATGAAACAGGGCGCTGGCTGGCTTCCCTCTAGGAAACCACATGGAAGCTCATTTATATGTCACAGCGCCAGCGTGAAGGTAAGCACAATGGGGAATCAACCTAGGAAAGTAGATTTTTAGCCTGAATCATAGGTCACTGGTTATAATCTCCACCAGAACAGGAACAGCTGAAAAAGTAGGTCTTTATTTCATGCAAGATGGTGTGTCACCTCATATTTACTCATAGGAGCTGGGAGAGTGGACAAAACAAGACGAATACTGGAAAAAAACAAAACAAAACAAAACAAAAACCACTGGACTTAAATTCAAGAGCTCTGGATTCAACCTGTGACCCTGCAATGTACATAAATCTCAGACTGGGCACTACCTCTTTAGGCCTCAGTTTACCTATCCATAAAATGAGGCTAACCCACTTTGGAAGAGTATTATAAAGGATTAAATGATATAATCTATGAGGTGCCTGGTTCCTGGTAAGCCCTGAGGGTCATCTCAGTTTAACATGTGGATTTGAGACAGCCGTGAAAATAAGCTCAAGTCCGTAACTCCAAATGTCTAGTACAAAAATGGGTAGTATCAAGAGAAATCAGGTGATTAGTCAAAAATGAATTAAATGTGCACTTTCTATTTTCCTCATCTATTTGTGTTTGCTTTTGTTAGAGTTCTAAGCTTGGGGGCATGGTGTCTGACAATATAAGAATTTAAGAACACAGCTGGTCGAAGGGACCTAAGTCACTGGCAGGGCCCTTTGGGCAGACTCATGGGTCAAACAATAAAATCACAATATTTAATAAGATCAAAGAGTCTTTAAAAAATACGAAATCCAAGGATAAAAGAAGTGAGGCTTAGAGACGTGAAGTGATTTGCTCAGAGTTATACAGTTAATAGGTAACAGAATGGATACTCACATCTAGATTCCCCTATTCCCAGTTTAACATTCTTTCTACGACATGTTTTGGATGATTCAAAATACATTTTTCTGGCTTGAGAACTATGATATGAATGTAACAGTATTCTAGGTTGGAAAGTATCCATACTCTCTGGTATGAATGATGACAGGGGGCTGCTTCAGCAAGAGGTTGGGATATATATGCAGTGGGCAAGTAAAAGGCAAGAAGTGATATCTATCATGACCCCTTGCCTTGATGTTATCAGTTTTAAAAGTTTAATATAATTGCAACTCCATTTAATCCTTGCAGATTTCACCTTACTAGTTGGGCGGGACAGATGTTTTATAAATAAATAAATATTATAAATAATTATTTATAATATCATTATAATATTACAATACTATTTATTTATTTATACATTATTTATTTATTTTTATTGACGGCACAATGTTACATTAGTTTCCGGTGTCCAATACGGTGATTCCACAGCTCTATACCCTGGGTTGGGCTCCCCACAGGCGTGGCGACCACCTGTCACCATACAACACTATTACGATACCATAAACTATGCGCTGTGCTGTGTCCTTCATCCCCAAGATGTATTTAACCATCACTGGAAGCCTGTGACTCCACTTTGTAGATGAGGAGGGAAGTTAAGTGCTCTGCCCAAAGTCTCATAGCCTCTTGTGGCAACAGTGGGGAAAGTGGTGAGCATTCTTGACATGAAGAAAGAGAGTTCCTTCCATGACCTCTTTCAGCATGCTAATTTGGAGCCCATTCTTGAGTGTTTGAAGAATCACCTGGGTAGTTTTCGGCGTGACTTACCTCTGGAGCTCTCTATGGTCTGCCACTTTAGGAGCTACAAAACCATGGCGTGACACTGGGTCAGTAACTCCACTCAGGATGTTGCCTTGGCCCTGGGAGTCCAAAGATATCCGAGTGTGTGTATCTGCCTGGAACTTTAAGCCACTAGGCATTTTTTAAAAGATAAATGCCGGCAACCAAAGAACAAACTGAGTTGACATCTGGTGGTGGGGATAGGGGGTGGAGGACAAAAGAACAGAGGAAATCAGCCGGGCTTTATCAACTCCACCATGCCTTTCCCCTGGCGGGCAGCAACTAGGTACCAGCCACTTGCCTCTTTACAGTTTTAACTAAAAGGAGCATTACAGAGGTGAATTAACATTTAAAAAGAATGTAAAAACTCGGAGCTGTTCTAATGATGATTAATGGAGAGCTATAAGGGGGCCATGACCTGCTAGTGTCATTAAATGGATTGGCAGGTTTCTGAGCATTAATTATAAATAGCCACAGGAGTTCTCCTGCTTCACAGAATGATGATAAATCCAAGTCTCTGAGAGAGAAGAAGAAAGGGAAGCAAAGAGGGGAAAAAAGTTTGCCTGTAAGTGTCTGCCCGTGTGTTGTGGGGAGGAGGAGAGAGCGGAGGGAATGAGATAAATGATAAATTAGACCCTGCCAGTCAATCACATTTTCTAAATGTTTTATGTCCCAAAAGCTATAAAAGCAATATTCCTTTCTGCCCTTATTGGAGCCATTTCTGTAGAGCAATCACATCAGTTTCCTTGGGGATTTCCACTGAAATGTGCTTTGCCTTTTCTTTTTATATTTACTCTCCAGCCTGTGACCAAGGGAGGGTCAGAGTCCGCATACAAATGGGCGGGAGAGAGACCCAGTGACCAGGCAAGGCAGGCAGGCTGAGTAAGAGGCGCTGGCTGGGGGCCCTGGCTCCCCCCACTGCTCACAGCAAACTCACAGAGAGCCGAGGTGTTTTCCATTCATCCTGGGAGGATCTCAGTGAACAGGCCAATGCCCTGATAAGGTAGACAGTGAGGACTCTGCACAAACTCTGCTGACTCAACAGACCGTAAGCATCATGAAAGCAAGGATGGACTCAGGGCCTGCTTTATTCATCGCTAGAACCCGGACGGGTGCCGCGCATCCCAGGACTTCCAGACAGAGAAGCATAGCCAGCTCAGCCTGTGTGCCTGGCCTGTGTCGGCTGAGAGCGGGAGCTGGGGCTGGGCCCTTCTCCCCGGGCGCCCTCCCTTCCCATCTACCAGGGACGAGACTCCTCGGGCTTCAGTTACTATTCCTGGTGAAGAGATGAAGACAGAGATGGGACAGGGAGGCAGAGAGAGAATGAAAGAAAGAAGCCCCAAACTAGGATTTGGAATAATGGATACTCCGGACGATGTTATATTTTTTGTGTCGTTACTTTTCTGGGCTTTCGTCTGCAAGTCATTATTTCAGCTGATTGGAAAATGGTGTTGAAAGACCTGCTTCTCTGGTACAATTTTCCTCATATCCTATTAGTTGCAATACAATTACAGAGAATACATCAATTCCTGGCCTGCCCGCCGCTGCCGCCGGAGCCGCCTATTAAAAAGCGGCCTTATTAATGGAATTGTACATCTAGGATTAATCGGCTTGCGTTGGCCATTTACATTTCTCATTCCACAAGCACTTTTGTTTGCTTAATAGGCTGAAGGAGGTAGGAAATGACACAACAAAAGCCTCTCCCAATTGCCACGCGTATCACTGGTGGATTTAATATCCCCTCCTTCTTTTATCCTGAAGTGCTGCAGAGGGATAAGATCTGGCACATGCCACTAGGGAAAGGCAAGGCGGCAGCAAAACAGCCATTGGTGGACAAGCAGCAAGGAAGGAGGGGCCAAGAGAGAGGCCTGGGCCAGAAGAAGGTCTTTGCGTTTCGGGGAAGGAGCACAGGCTCCCGCTTTCCACCCACTCTAGGAGGTTCACCTGGCAGGAGGTGGCACCTTGGGGACAAAGCTCAGGAAAGCAGGATCCCACTGGCAGGGCGGGAGGAGCACAGGGAGCCAGTTGCCCTGCTTTCAGGGGAATGGATGCACCCTCCCCTTTGCCGTGAGTGACTTCAGCAAGTTGTCCTTTATCTGGGCTGCTGTGTTTTTGTTAATCCTGGTCTGGCTCCCTGCCCGTATACACATTCCTCCATCATTTCCCTTTAGGGCTTAGGGAATACACATAAGGCTAGTGGATTCCCCTCACTCTACTACCAGGCCAAGCCAAGCACAGTGTAACAGAGGGGAGGTGGGGGGGGGCAGGTGCAGGGATGGAGGAAATCAGGTAGGTCCAGTTGGCTCCTGTTTTTTTCTGTTGGTATGGGTAACTTAGAACTGACAGCTTGGGATTTCTTTTTGGAACTTAGGGAAGGAAAATGCAGAGCATCACGGCAGAATTCTTACGTTCACTGGATTCCAAAAGATGAACCACCAGGCAGCTGTCCGCAGCAGCAGTCTGCCTAGGAAAGAGTGTGCCAGAGAGAAATGCCAGCCCATCTGAATGATAATCCCCAACTGCAGGCGAGTGGTGGTGAAAGCAAGGTAGGAGGGAAGTGTGAAGGCTCCAGGCTCTTCCTTACCCACGGTACCCTCTGAGGGTAGCATAATAGACCTTCAACTCCTCCCCCACACATTGGACTATAGGGCATTCCCCAGGACATCAGAGAGGCTTGAACCCCCCACCCCACCAGGGAAAATTGCTGAAAAATAATAGAACTTAGACATTTTCATCAAACCTTATCTCCAGAGAATTCAGCTTTTCCTTTCCGGAACAGGATGGAGACAGGGAGGAAGGAAATGCAGGTTTTACCACTGGGTGGGCTTCGGCATCAAGCCCCTGGGAGAGAGTCCAGGTTGTTGACAGACAGGGAGCAGATGTCCTCTCTCTAGGCAGGAGCCACACCTCCCAGCCAGGGCCAGTGTCCACCGGACCATCATCTTCTCCTGTCCTCTCCTCAACCCGCTCCACGAGGTAATGCTTATGAAAGCTCATCCTTGGAACAACGATGCTCATTGAATTTGCTCCTCCTTTGGTCTCTGGCTGGCTGGCTTCGCCCGGGACCCAGGGAAGTCTGTGAGATCTCAAATGCTGGGTAGCTGAGGCTTATGAAGCCCAGAATGCCTTGCCAGCCAGGGGCTCTGTGGTTCAACAGAGGGCTCCAGCCTCAGGGAAGGCATAACCCCAGCAGCACAGTCCATGTATGTTGGAGCGATGTAATATAGTATGACTTTTCACTGTAATGGGATTTTTCTAGACCACTAAGAAAAAAAGACTCCATTAACCACACTACAAAGGCCTCTACTTATTAGTATTTTAGAACAGTGGCAAAACATTTCGTGAATCTAATTATTGCTGACAAATATGAAAATTGAAATCAAAGTTAAATTTTCAGCTACAGTGCCTCATATACCAGCCTTCTCTGACTTCAACTACTGCACCAACACATTTATTCCTCCAATAGTTTCAGAAGAAGATTGGCTATTTTCCCTCTCCCCTAATACTGCTTGCTTGCTTCCCCCAGCCCCTCAGCCCTCCCTGGCTCAGACCCTATATATTTTGAAGCATTAAATCTGACATATTCATCTTGGTGGCTGGCACGAGCTAACTAACTTCATGTTTACTTGTCACAGATTGAGAAATGGGTTGAGCAGGGTGCTGGGGAGGCTGCTTCCCTCTCCCCAACCACCCTCTCTCCCTCCGCCCCCAGTCCTAGCCTTCTTTTTTTTATTTTTTTATTTTTTTTCAGATAAAAGTCATTTGACTGATTTCAAATTCCTCGTGATATCAGGACAGGAAAAAAAAAGGACTTGTCAACACCTTTCTTTCTTTTTCCCTATTAAGCATACTGTAAAAATCAATCCCTTTTGTCACTTCACTCTGCTTGCGAGAATGTTTAATGGATGTCAAGGGAGCTAATGATCGCTGGTAGAAAATTCATTTTAGATTTGCTATTTATAAAGTACTCAGTACTCAGGTGGGAAATTAACATGAGGCAAGGAGTCGGGTGGGGTGGGGGAGGGAGAGAAATATAGAACTGGGGCCCTGCCAGGCTGCCGGTTGCTTTGTGTGGGCGGCACCCGAGGCATTCCGGGGGCAGAGGCCACGTGTGTCAGAGATGCTGGGTGGGACAGGGCAAAGAGCATGGACTCAGGAAACATCCAGACCCAGGGAAGTTGATCTTTCTGAACTAAAATTTTCTCAGCACTAAAATGATATCTATAGCACCTAGCTCACAAGGTTGTAGAAAGAATGAAATAAAATATTACCAGTGCCTGGCACTGAGAACTAGTACATGTTTAATAAATGTTAAATCTCTCTCCCTGTAGCCCCACAGCCCTGGGTGGGGATCAGGACAGGACGGGTCAGCACAGAACTGCTCTAGGATCTGGAACCAGCCACGGGGGCTCTCACACAGGAGCCCACAGAGGGGGTGCCCCCCGGTATTTACAGCATCCCTGCGATCAGATTAGCCAGTGGTTGTCAAACAGCAGTGAGCGTCAGAATCTTCTCGAGGGCCTCTCGAGGGCTTCTCAATACACAGACTGCTAGGTCTCATTTCAGAGGTTCTGAAAGTCTGTAAGGCCTGGGGCAGGGCCCAAGAAGCTCCTCCTGGTAAGTTCCCAGGTGATGGTGCTGCTGCTGGCCTGGGACCACACCTGGGGAGCACAGAGGTGGGCATACAAACTCAGCTGTCTCCTGAAACAGTAAAGCCCCCACGTCTAAGCAGCGCCTCGCAGACAGACAGGTCCTTCCCCGCCTGACTCAGCCACACCCCCTCAAACCAGTATAGGACTCAGAAGTTTGAGGCAAATCACTGAGTGCTAGTTAATTCACTCCCCAACTTACGTCACAGGCCAAGCAGGAGAGGCAAGTGCCGAGGTTAAGTTTCTAGCTTGCTGCGGTCTGTAGTCAAGCCTCAGTTTCCCCTCTCCTTGGCTCGTGTCTCAAGTGTTCACATGGATCCACTTTGTCCCACAATATGCCCTCAGTTGCACGTGGACCTCCAGGTCAGAAAGCCTCAGTCTTCCCACACCCTTCTAATTTCTCCTTTTCCTGGCCCTTCTTTTGGATACTTCTCTGTTATATTTGGATTAACTGCAAATCTCCTTTGATTACTCACTCTCTGTTGAAACAGACAACCTGTTGCCACGTGTTTGATTACTGAATCCCAGGGGAGTTCCTATTTGTAATGCAGCCAGTTACAGTACACTTGGCATTACACACAGTCATTGAGCTGCTAATTCATTGTCTAAGAAGTTGCTTTTCAGTTTCTGATTTTTCAATAATAGGCTTCTCACGAAGCCCTTAAGCTTCGGAAATAGGCCAAAAACTGCTTTTCCAGTCATTTACATAAACACAAGCGGATCAGGAGGGGGAAAAAATGGAATAGTTTTACATGTAATTCCTGGGGCTCTGGAGCCTTCTTAGAGAGCATGTCAGGGCTGCAGGTCTGCAAAAGCACCAGGGGAAGTATGCCGGCTCGCAGAAAACCTGACACCAAGGCGAATGATAAATCCTGAAATTTCTCCTGACGCCTAGGCTGCCGCTTTGCCGGGGCTGGGTGGATATTCTGGGCACCAGCAAATTGTTCTGTCAGCAAGCCGCTCCCTCAGCTGCATCTTGTTAGGGAGTCTGTCACTCATTCCCCAGTCACAGCACCACAGTCCCACCTCTGAGGTGCTGTCCTGTCACCTGGGACAGGTAGGGAGGTGGTGTAGAAAACCCACCCAGGAGGCAGAGCCCCAAGGGGAGCTCCGTCTCCCTGAAGCTTGCTCCACATTTCAGCTGTGGGGGATGTGGATTCAGGGCCTTGGTCTGAAATGGGTGTTCTGTTCCTTCAAGAGGAAGGAACTTTCCCGAGTGGGGGCCACTTTCAACCACTATCTTGTTTCTATCTCTCTTCTCTCTCTCTCTCTCTCTCCCTCCCTTTTTTCAAATGTAGATTTTACAAATAACCCAGTGAGCCAGAAAGAACAGCCATACTTTTTCTTCCCAGACAAATAATTTTCCTCTTCATTAAAGAGTAAAGAAATAGACTACTATAACTTCTACCTTTAAAACACCGAATTCTGACCAGGCTGTTTTCCTTGCACACATAGCCCTTAAGGGACAAAGAGGAAGGTGCCAGATAAAAACAGAAAAAAACAAGATGCCCAGTTAAATTTGAAATTCAGATCAATAGCAAATTTTTTTTTTGTATAAGTATGTGCTGTGCATAATAAAAAAATTACTTGTTGCTTATCTGGAATTCAAATTTATTGGGCGTCCTGGATTTTTGTTTGCTAAATCTGGCAATCCTAGCAAAAGGGAATATTCAATTACTTAGTTTAGATATTTTCATAGCTTACATACCACTAAGCTGGTTTTGTCCTGATTTTTTTTTTTTTTTTTTTTCTGAGGTGGCTATATTCAAGAGAAACTGAGACCCATCCTATGAGGGCAGAAAGGTAACTATACCCACTCCCAGTGCAGGCACACACCTAGATCCCAGACTGGGAGTGGCCCTTCCAGTCAGAGCTCCCTCCATCTGTGTTCACCATTTCTCTAAGTCAGTGGTTCCTCAAATTTAGCATCAGTCACCTGAAGGGCTTATTAAAATGCGCATAGCTGTGTTTCAGAAAGATTCAAAGACCACACTTGGACAACCACAAATCTAAGGACAGTGTGTAGAAACAAAACCCGTCTAAAGAAACTGCTATGAGGGGTCTCCTTGAAGTTCAGTGTAGAAATGGTGGAATCGAATAGGTTTCAAAAATCTTTGTCCTCCTTTTCAGCCTTTTAAATTCTTTTCCTGGCTTTATTTATTCCATCATTCCATCTTGAACATTAAAACAAGTTAGGACAGTGTTGCACTGGGCTACTCCTGCAGGAAGGACATCCCTGACAAAAGCAGTGTGTGCAAAGGCACTGTGCTGAGGCAGGGCATTTGTGTCCAGGGTCAGTGTCTGGGGTCAGTGGGGCAAAAGGTCAGAAGCAGAAGGATGCCAGAAGACAGAACAAGAAAGAGGCTGAGAAAAAATAGGGAAGGGACTTCTATGCCAAGGTAAGGAACTTGCGCTATTGTCTTAAAAGCCAGCTATATGGAGTTAATGGATATTTTAAGAAACGACTGAGGTGACGAAATTTGATTTTTTAGCAAGAAAATTAATTATTAGCAAGAGAGAAGATGCACTCACCTGAAGAGAAAACTGGTAGCAGGGACCTATTTAGAGGCATCATTAGTTTAGCAAGACATGGCTGGAGCTTGAACTGAGATAGGACCCCCACTGAGGAGAGGAGGGACACATAGATACAGTGGGTCACTCAGAGGCAGACCTGAATTGAGCTGCTGAGTGATTATAGGAGCAAGAGGGGTGGAGGAGGGTGGAGGGGGAAGTACAGTCCCCAGGTTTCGCAAGCATAATTCAGTGAAACATGGAAGCTACATTCCAAGGACGTTTACATATCCTATTTTACAGATGAAGAAAATAAAGGATCTGGAGGGAAAAAAAAAAAAAGGCAAAAAAACCTCAATTCCAAAAGTCAGAGTTAATGACAGGGCTGGGATGTGACGGATGTGAAGATCAAGAAATACAGTCTATGTGGACATGCTCTGCAAACCATAAATATAAAACTGTGTCTGGTATAATTCCTTCAAGAGTTAACTCAAGAAAAAAGTTGGAGGTGAGCCCATGTTTGGGAGATAGTCTGCTACCATCTTCTAAATGGTAGGACCAGAATCATAAAAAGAGATGAAAAAATTGGATAGGAATGGATGAGATTGTATCTTAACATCCAGAAAGAAGGGAATATCATGAGGAAAGGAGGGAGATTCTGTGCAATCCCGTGTCAATAGTCAGTCCTTTTGCCCATTACACAAGTCACTGTTTTAGTTCTTTTCTGCTTTCTGGAAAACACACCCTACAGGTTTATGGACACCTGTGTGAACATGAACACACATGTGTGCAAACACACATCTTCCCCAAATTACACTCAGAGAAAATCACAGCCATTGAATGCAGACTCCTTCAGCTTCCCGCAACCAAGCTGTAAGGGTTACCTGAATCCAAACTGTATGAGGACAGCAGATTCACTCTCTTTTTTCATTTTTCTTTACCAGAGTAAGCTATACAACATAAAATTTATCATTTTAACCATTTTAAATGTGCAGTTCACTGGCATTAAGTACGTCCAAACTGTTCAGCATCCATCTTCAGAACTTTTCATTATCCCAAAGGGAAACTTTACCCATTAAATAATAACTACCCATTTCTTCCTCCCGTCAGCTGCTGGAAACTTCTATTTTCTATCTCTATGAATTTGCCTATTCTAGGTACCTCATATGAGTGGAATCATACAATATTGGCCCTTTCATGTCTGACTTCTCTCACTTAGGATCATGTTTTCAGGGTTCATTCATGTTGTAGCACATGTCAGAAATTCATTATTTTCATTAAGGCTGGATAATTCTTGACTGTACGTATGCACCGTATTTCGTTTATCCATTCATCCCCTGAGGGACACTTGGGTTGTATCCACCTTTTGCCTATTAATGCTGCTGTGAACATGGCTGTACAAATATCTGATTCCCTGCTTTCAAATCTTTGGGTTTTTGGGTATATAGCTAGAAGTGGAATTATTGGATCATATGATAATTCCATTTGTAATTTTTTGGGGAACCACCAAACCCTTTCTCATAACGGTTGCACCACTTTACTTGCCCACCAGTGATGCACAGGAAGGTTCCAATTCAACTTCTCTATATCTTCGCCAACAGTTGTTATTTTCCTTTTTAAGTTTTTTTTCAACAATAGCCATCCTAATGGGTATAAAGTCATATCTCACTGTGATTTTAATTTGCATTTCCCTAATGACTAGAAATGTTGAAAGCCCATGGTAAGATGCCACAAAGTAGGTGGTGACACCTTAACCATGTGTGTTGTATGGCCTGAGGGCTTCTTCCACTCTTGTCAAGTGGAGATCTAACATTCCCTCCTGTCATACCACATGCTAATTGCCTCCTAAAATTCATCCTCCTCTTCTTCCATGAGAAAAAAACATTACACCAGCCAGAAACAAAGTAGAATGTTTCTGTGGTCACACAGAAAAACTCTTATCATGTTTAAACCACTTTTATTGTGTAGTTTCTGTCATTCGCAGTTGAATTCAATCCTAATAGCAATTCTGAAATAAGTTTTTCCTTCCTTACTTTATATGGTAATGTAATTTGTCATTCTCCTTGTCTTCAAGACTCATTCTTTTACCAGTAATCAGGATTTGCTACCCCTCACACCCTCTCCTGTTCCCTAACGGACCTCACTTGGTCAGTCAACTCCTGGGTCTTCCTTTCCTCCTTCTCCTTTAGAAACACCTGTCCTTCAGCATTCAAAGAGGTCTTTCTCATCTTTAAAAGTAACAACATCCTGGGACACCTGGGTGGCTCAGTTGGTTAAGATGCTGCCTTTAGCTCAGGTCATGATTCCAGGGTCCTGGAATCGAGTCCCACATCGGGATCCTTGCTCAGTGGGGAGCCTGCTTCTCTCTCTGCCTCTGCCTGCCACTCTACCTGCTTGTGTGCTCAATCTCTCTCTCTCTCTCTGTGACAAATAAATAAATAAACAAAATATTACCAAAAAAAGGTAACATCATCTCCAAATGTAATTCCCTTTTGTTTACCCACTTCCTCCCTCTTTTCTTCTTAACAACAACTATAACAACAACCAAAAACAAAACAAAACAAAAACCTTTTTGAAATAATTGTCCACATTTTCTATATTCTCATCTCACTTTTCTCCCCCACAAACTAGGGCTTTACCCCACAAAAGTGTTCTCCCAAGGGGATAGAAGATATTTTTGTCACTAAGTGTAATCTTACTAGAACCTTTAGTAGCATTTGACACTCTTATTATCCCTGCCTTCTCCAAACACACATAATCTGACCTTGATGTCATCATGTTCTCCTGGCTTTTCTCTGTAGCACTCACCCTGGTTAACTTATGCCTGATTGGCTACAACATCCTCTAGAAGGCTCCTTTGCCTCTAGTCTTGCCCCCATTTTAATTCATTTCCCACACTGTCACTAGAATAATATTTTAACATTTTTAAGTAATCCAAATAATGTTATTCAACAAGTAAAACTACAAATCTGATCATGTTACTATCAGACATGTACTTTCTTCTCTTGATATAAAATCTTTATAATAGGAAACATAAGGCCATTCAAGCTCTGATCTCTGCCCACATGTCTACTTACACCTCTTGTCTTTCTACCTACATCCCTTTTCCGCCATCCCCTTAAGCCCCAAAACCACACATACACACTCCATCTAGCCAGATTGAATATTGGATTCATGATTCCTACCACACTCTTCTGACTCTAGGCCTTGGCATATGCAGTCTCCTATCCTTGTAACATTTCTCTCTCCTCTTACCTGGTTAAATATAGTCACCTTTGTTTCTCAGCTTTCACATCTCTTCCTTCTAGAAGAATTTTCTGACCTGAAAAATCTCCTAGCTGCTGCCGTAGCAAACAGTATCTCAGCACTTACCGTGTTGTGTTGAATTGTCTACTTCGTTGAGTAGAACTCTGTTTTGTTGTTGTTTATGGCTTGCATACAGTAAGGTATGAATACATCATTCTGGATTGGGTGAGATATAAATGCAAGAAAGAACATGGCCATGTCCTTGGGTCTATTATGTTGCTTTTTTTTTTAATTTTTGATATCATTCACCTTGATGATATGGAGATTACATGTCTATATCATTTGAGGATGACATAAAGCTGGTGGCAACAACTCATCAGAATCCAAAAATAATCTCAGTGGATTTAAATAAAGCACCCAAGATGCAGTAAAATACTTAGAAGAAACATTTAAAGAAAATTAACTATAAGCAAGAATAGGAGAGGTATTACATAACAGCATTTTTGTCGGAGGAATGAGTACAACATCAATATGAGCCAATAATATGGTATCTCTGGAAAAAAAGAAAAAAGAAAAGAATACAATAATAAAATGAACCTGTGTAACTATAAAATCCAAAATGTGATAGGTAATAGTCCATGCCCCACTTTAGCAATCAAACTACATCTGGGAGAATTTGTCTGGTAATGCATTTTAGTGGATCATTATCAAACTAGGGCATGTTCAGGAGATAAGGATCAGGATGATTAATGGTCTAAAAGTTATGCCATATGATAATCATAAGAAGAAGAAACTAAGAATGTTAAGATAAGTAGGTTCATGATAGTCATCTTTTAGAAAGAAGATCACACAATATTCCTTATATTTTTGAGCAACTCTAATTGACAGAAGTTAGAAAGAAGCAAAATTGCTCAACATAGATTCATTAGGATTATATTCATCTGTGAGTAATAGAAACCTAATTAAATAAGGGCTTTTTTTTTTTTCTCATAAGTGATAGTGAGTATGGGTACATGTATTCTAGTGCTGGTACAACTGCTATGTCATCTTAAATCCACGGTCCTTTAATTAGGTTGAGCCATATGAAATTGCTTATACTCAGGTATTTTTGATTTACCAAAAAAGTCTATTTAGTTCAACCTAAAAGCTTCCTTCCTTTTCATTTTTTTTCTTTTCTTTTCTCTCTTTCTTTCTTTCTTTCTTTCTTTCTTTTTTTAAGTAGCCTCCACATCCAGTGTGGAGCCCAATGCAGGGCTTGAACTCACAACCCTAAGATCAAGACCTGACCTGAGATCGAGAGTTCGATGCTTAACTGACTGAGCCATTCACTTGCCCCTTTGCCATTGACATGTATTGCTTGTCCTCCTGTTTCCAAGCTGTTTCCTGGATCTCCAGGTAGCATGCCATTCTCTTAGTCAAGAGGAATCAGCAGTAGTAAGACTTAAAAAGCACAGACTTCCTGAGTATAATCCTCAAAACGCCAAATAAACTTGTGCTTACATTCCACTAACCTGAACTGCATTACATGACCATACTCAGCTATAAGGGAATTTTGGTGGTGAATATTTTGAATGTGCACATTCCTGCCCTGAACAAATTTAGAACACTGTTTATATAGAGAAAGGATAATAATTTATTTTGAGGTGATATCAAAAGTATTTGCCAGAATAGTGTTTTCTCACAGAGTTTATCAACTATAGGAAGGGGTGTTAATTATTTATTCTCCGTTGTATCTGAACAGTAGAATCATCTGTAGTTATTTCAAAGTAGAAGGGACTCTGCCTATACTGACCTATTCAATGAGAATTTTTGTAAGCCATCCCTGGGCATCTCCACAATCTTATAACAATCTCCACAGGTGATTTTGATAGGCAGCCAGAACTGGGGACCATAACATAGGTGGTTAGTCTCTGCTCACTGGGAATCTCTGAAATTGTAAGGCAGAATTTGGCGAATATCATTCACATGTGATTGCTGCCTTGGCGGGGGGAGACTGAGAAAATTCCATGATATCTCACAACTCTAGGAGTCTGTGAAAAAGCTTTTGTATTTGATGATTAAATTATTTTGGCCTTGACAAGTCTTCAGCAGTGCAAGAAAGTAATGAAAAAATGGTGACAAGGCATTTAGATCCTTCTATTAAGAAGTGTTGGGGGAAAGGAAGGAGAAACGTAGAACAATTAATTAATTCTTATTTGTTTTCAAAATTAGGAAATGGTTTATCCAAATGCAGATGTCTATGCATCACCAGTTGCACTGAGAAAAAAGCTGTCAATTAACTTTCGCCATGTCTGGGCCAAGTTTCTTCTTGAGAAGAGTCAAATGCCCTAGTGGACAACTTTGCGGGAGAAAGAAAAAGTAGATCTGAAGAAGTAGATCTGAAGCTGAGAAACACCAGGCCACTTCATGTTCTCCAACTAAATACAATCCATTCAGTCACTTCCCTCTTTTCTTAGATCCACACTTCTCCTGTCTGTCTCACTCCTGGTGCCAGTGCAGGTTCAGATAGCCATCTCATCCTCTGCTTAACTGATCTAATGACCACTAGAGTGACTATTTTCTGCTCTTGGGTAAGTTTAGTCATAAATATTGAGATCATCCACCACAACCCAGGTTCCTACAACATATGTTTTATGACTGATTATCACCAAGAGGAATTGCTAAAATATGGAATCGCAGATTCAGAGTCCTAAAAAGATATTGTCAGAAAGAAGGTATCAATTAAATCTGATAAGATAACATCAGAAGGGATACGTTCTGAGACCAGGTTTTGTACATATAGTAAAACACCAAAAGCATAGGAAAAGGAATGGTTGAATTTACAACAACAGCTCACCATAAGTTGACAGGGTTATATGGCTCCAAAAATTCCCTAAGGGGATCTCATGCCATTTCCCCTCTGTCTTTCCCTCTCTCCATCCTTTCTTTCCAGCCATAAATTCTGAGTGTTGAATTTGTGCCAGGTGTTGTGTGAGGTGATTAGGGATGTAAAGATCCATAAGGCGGTCCCTGACCTCTAGGAGCTCAGAGTCTGGTAAGGGAAGATAGATACATGAGCACATAACCACACGTGTGTAGTTATGTGGGATGGATATTAAGAATAGAGGTTAGTAAAAGAAAAATGGAGGCATAAAGGATGAAATGAGAGGCTTCAGAGGGAGGCTGAGCCTGGAATTTCTTCTTGAATTATAACAAGTGTTTTTGAGGTAAACGAAGACAGCACTCAGCAGAGGGAGCAGTGTGCACATGTGCTGTGAGGATGGGCCCTCAAGTAGTCCATGGAACAGGAGTCAAAGGATTAGGAGAGGCTGGCAATCCCAGGCCAGAGCCATAGGGTTTCCGGTATCTTTCCAAAGAGCTGAGACTTCATTCCCTTTGGATTTGGAACCAGGAGGGGTCATATTCTATAATATTTTGGGCTACTCAGAGCACAATGGGAGAAGAAGACTTTAAGAAGAATACAGAGTAAACAAAACAACCTTAGAGAAAAGGAATCAGCACCCTTAGTATGGATAATAATATAGAAAATAGGAGAAATGCTGGAGATATTTAACCTCTTAGAAAGAAAATTTGAGGGAAGAGGGGAGGAAATCACTGTTTCAAATATTTAAATAAAGGTCATGTTGAAGAAGGATAGACTTGTCCTGTAGGTGGTAGTATTTATATCAATCATAATACTACTAGATAATATTTATTGAGAACTTACTATGTGCTAGGCAGTGTTCCAAACACTTTATCTGCAGCAACTTACTTAATCCTCAAAACAGCCTTAAAACTAAGTTTCACAATTACCTCCATTTTATAGAAGAGGAAAGGGAATCACAGAGGCTGACTGAATTGCCTAAGGTTTCAAACTAGAAGGTGGAAGAATCAGGGTTTGGACACAGGTAATCCAGCCACTATGTTATAATGTCTCTCTGGACCTAGAGCAAATGACAAGAATCTATAATAAGACAGATTTTCCTTCTCCTTTTTCTTTCTCCTCTTTCTGTCTTCCTGAAATCCAATGGTCAGGTGAAATAGACTATCTGCAGATAGGCATGTTCCCCCTTTTTGGAGATAGAAGCTAGGGGACCACTGCAGCTGCACTGTTGAGATACCAGAGCTCACGGAAAGGGACTGAAATCTTGAAAGTTTCTCTGGACTTGAGCTGGTTGTGACTCTGGGGCTGGCAGACAGCAGTGTGAGTACTCTGGGGAACCCTCAAAGTGAGTACTTCCTGAGTTAACCAGAGATTGCCCTGGGAACAAATTTGCATGGTAGCTCTGTTCCCCATGTGCCTTCTATCCTGTGTACCCCCAAAACAGACCAAGTTTTCATTCCTGTATGCACTGCAGGAACTGAGCTGGCTTGGGGAATGGAAGCAGCCTCACTTCTGCCTAACGTCCTAGCTGCAAAATTGCTATCGAGATTCTCAGCATTGAGGCTTTGTTGCCCACGAGAAGGAGAGCAATGGAAGCAACACTACTGGCTGACTCTTGGGGATGAGAAGTGGAGCCTGAACAGAAGAAAAACATGCAAATTTCACACTAAGGAGTGGAGCTTCTTCCAAGGCTCGCCATCCCTTAGTGCTCTCTAAATCTAGCTCTAACACATTCTTTCTTGACCCACATTCAAGTGGCTCCTGAATTTCTTTTCTACAATGGATCAGTTAAGAATCCTCATCACTCCTGATTCCCTATACCTCAAATGCTTTTAATCCTTTTCCCCCATTCTAAGGGTGCCTTGTAAAGAATTACATGCATAAATGGGTATGTGATGTAATAGAAATGATAAAGCATGTCGTGTTTGCATGCACACACACCATTCACACATTCTAACTTTGGTCATCTGTCTGTGACTGTGTCTGTATTCTTAGCCTCCTACAAGCAGAAACTGCTTCCGAGTACTTTCTTCTAGCATCACTATCTTTCAAGTGCTATACTCAAAAAGACTATTTGCAGAATTGCAAAATGTTGAACTTGAAGTGAAACTTGAAAACTATTTTAGTCTGACTTATCTATTTTAGAGATGTGGAAACTGAGGCTCATAAAGAGGAGGTGCCTTACCCAAGACCATAGAACATTTCAGATGACATTAGAGGTAAAATTTTTAAGCCTGGCCACATATTAGAACCTCTTACAGAGCCTGAACAAGGCTGATGATGAAATTCTGATTTTGTTGGTCTGGGATATGGTTCAATCATTGGTATTTTTATAAAGCTCCTCAGGCAATTTGATACACCAAGTTTGAGAACCAGTGATTTAGGGAATGAAAATATTGCAAATAAACACACATTGAACCTACCCCCTGAGGACCTTACAGGTTCTGAGAAGGGGTCAGGAAATGTCGAATTGCTGTAGGCTGCTTGACCTGGAAGAATCGGGATCCATGACAAAGCAGTTATCTGTTCTCCTCCATGAGAAAAGCTAAGAACAATCATCACCACCACAGTGGGGATGCAGATAGAAGCAGCCAGGTAAGCAATCATCCTAGAGCATTCAGGAGACAGCTAGTACACAGTGTGAGCCTAAGAGAAGCTGTAGTCCCTTTTGTACATAGGGCTGAAAACAGAAGTTGATGGATTGGAAGAAGGCTTTTGCCCCAACTATGCTATATGACCAGGGGAGAACAAATAAGTCATGATGCATTTTTATTATTCTAGGAACCCTAAGTTGGGTGTGATGAGTGGGTAGCAAATAAAAGGGCTCTCAGAAGGGAGATTATCTTAGATCTGCCCTGAGTTATGAATCCTTCACAGAGGTCCCCTGTCTTATTCGTCTCATCCAGAGCAGCTGCCAGAGGCAAATCCTTCCCTGGTCTTATATAAGTGTCTCTCCACCTGGCTCCCCTTACCTCCTTTGGCCCTCTAGTTCTGTGCAGAAGGCAGGGCAAAAAGGAGGTGGGTAGGCTACCAGACAGGGTGGCATTGGGCCAAGAATCAGCTACTAACTTGAATGACAAAAGACAATTGTCACAAAGCCAATGAACTTAGACCAGCTTTCATCATCCACATACTAACTGAGGGCACATCAAACATACATGAGCCCCTTCTTGGCAGGAGACAGCAGGGGGAAGCAAAGGCAGCACCTCTTATGTGTTATTAACACAGAACTAGAGTTGCGCACCCTCTTCCAGTACTCTCTAGATAAAACAAGGACCAAGGGTTAGTTGCTTTCTTGCAGCCCACCATCATTTCCACAAGAAACTGGAAGCTGTGTCATTCACTCTTTCCCTTTGCTGCTGGCACTCCTGCTGGTGCTTCTGTATGCTATTAAAAAGGATGGCAAACCAAGTCAAATCTTGGAAATTCTATTGTCTTTGGTCTCATCCTTTAGTTTGTTTTAGTCACTGATGTATTTATTGCCACCACCCACAACTATACACAGAACATAATAGGCACTCAATAAACACTTGCTGGGTGATCGAACCAATAAACACATACACAGCTACAGTCTGTGTTGGGTTCGAGTTTGGTGGCACCAGCAAGATAAAGCAAAGGCAGCATCTCTAGAGAGTGGATCTGAATGAGCCACTGAAGCCCAAACCAGCCAGTTCTTTGAACAGTCTTTTATAACTGTGAAGGCAATACTCTTAGAGAAGAAAAAAAAAAATCAAATTTAGTAACCTAAGATGTCCTTAGTAACAGTGCTAAAGAATGTGTTTTCCAATATTTGATTTCTTAGCTTGACAGTCTCTCTTGAAATATTCTCTTCTCAGCACCGAAAATGTGAATCTTTGTTGGTTTGTTTTGCAGTTTGCAAATGACTTACAGAGTTCTTCTGGCAGGGTTTCTGTTTTTCTTCTTGCAAATAAACAAAAGGCCATGTCTCTAATATGACTTCAGTGGGGGAGTATCTGTAATCTGTCAGGGTTTTGGAAGGAGGAGAAAAGGTGAAGAGGACAGGAGAGGGAAGGAGAGAGGAAAATGAGGAGAACCGGAACAGGCAGGGTATAGAGCCCAGTGAAATGTGGACAAAGGGCAAAGGTAAATCAGACATGGAAAACTAGAGTGGCAGGGATATCAAAGAGCTGAAGACTCTGCAATCAATCAATGGGGTCCCAGGTACCCTTGCTGGGGACGGCTGAACTCGCCCACCAACTCATTGGCCCCTTCTTCCTCCTGCTGCGCCCTATCATCTGGGCTCCTTGTGAACTGAGAAGACAGACTTTCCCTCCTTCTCCTGGGCAAGCCGGCACGAAGCAGAGCAACCCCTGCCAGCGTGACCTAGATCTGTCAACTGATCAATTATTGTTCCCGTAGAGGAGAAGGAAGAATGAAAGGAGGAAAGAAAAAGGGAAATGGAGAAAAAGAGGAAAGGGGGAGAGAGGGCAGAAAGAGGAGGGAGCGTGGGAGGGGGAGAGACAGAAGGAGAGGGAAAGTGGAGGAACACACAGAGCTTTTAAGTTTAAGCAGGTGATAACGGGCAGGCATCGTCCGGAAGGGTGCGTAAATAAATACAGAAATACATAAAATGAAGTAGGAAGCTCTCAGAGACGGAGAGGATCGAGTCCTCTTCTCCCCCACTTTTTCTAATCCAGACCAGAGCTGTTTTTACCCTCTAAAACTCCCAGCTCCGGCTTTCTTCTCCGACCCTCCTCCTTTCTGCCACCTGCCCACATTGCACCTCCATGCAGAAGTCTCCTTTGACAAATGGATGGGAGGCAGGCCTCCTTCATGCTCCGTCCAAAGCCCCTCTGCCCCTCCCCAGTGCACTTGGGAGTGGTACGGAATGGAAGCATCCACCACCAGGAAAGGAAGGCTACAATGGCGCCGCAGACCCCATCTGAACCATATACCATCAATTACTTTATTTTTGCATGTTTCCATCTTTTATTTTTAATCTGTTTTATTGAATTTCAAATGACTATAGACATAAAGTAAACATTTAACAAGCCAATAGAGCAGAAAGGAAGTAAACTGCATAAATACAACCAGTCTCAGCATGGAGTTCCACTTAGCACCACATGTTTGGAGTGTTACAAGCATTAATGAGTCCTTACAACACCCAGGGGAGTTGCTCCCCAGCCTGGCAGGCAGGTGGGGAGACAGGCTCACAGAGGGAAAGATTTTCCCCTGCAGAAAACATAGGCAACTTTGAGCTCAGATGTGCCTGCTCCCCACTGAGCCTTTCACAGGCCACCAGAACTGGATTGGAACCTGGAAGCCATGCTCATGGGAGAGTTTGAAGAGTCTGTAGGGTCTCTGTTGAGGTCAGATATAAAGCAGAGGTTGTTTGCACGTTTGGCATTCTACTTGGTGTGTAGGAGCAGGCCATGGACTCCAAACCAAAAAAACCTGGAACAGGACCAACTCCCAGATATGATGATCCCACCCAAAGTGTGTTCATCATGAGTAGACAGACATGAAAAGATGCCGCAGATCTTGCCAGCATGTGTCTCCTTACATGCCAGAAGCACGCGGCTCATATTGATTTCGAAATGTCATCTGTTCTTAGGATATTAAGAGGGATCACGGCATCCCAATGGATCAACTGTGGCTGAAGGCAACACTGGTTTCTTTAGGCCATCTGTGACCAGTAGATGATCCCAGCCCAGGTCACTGTAACTCTAGATCACCAGAATGCAGGCATGCCAAGGACAGAACCCAGACATTCCAGAACGGAGCACCTGAGAGGGACGCAGGAGAGACCATCTCTTCAAGGACACAGTTGAACACCTCTAATACCAGCATTATGGGAGAGGCTTACTGAGAGACAACAGAAGTCAGGGGCTAGGCATCCAGCTCATAAGAAGACATTATTGGGGTTATATTCGGCTTTTAAAATGCCACAAAGGAAGAACCAGAACCAGGACGAGGCTTGGCACCTGGTCACTAAAGCTGCAATCCCAAGAATGGTCTTTATGCAGCAAGACCTGCTGGCCTGTGCTGGGACTCTCCAGGCACCCTTGATCAAATGCTCAGAAGACTGTCACTGAGTATGAAGGATGAAGGTATGCTGCATTTGCTGCACTGTGCACTCCTTGCCTCTAACTTGCCCCGGGTTGGCAGCAGCAAGCATGGCAGCCAGGGTTTACTTTGTGAGGCTCCTCTGTCTCTTTGCCCAGAGTTTGCTTTTTTTTTGGGGGGGGGGGTGTCATGCTTGCAAGTATCCATGGTGCTTACATCAGGTCCAGGGTCCCATCATCCCACACCAATTTTTCACTTTCCCGGTAAACATTGTTATGGCCTCATCTGCCTCCCTCACATCCCTAAAGCAACACCCAACTCAGGCTGCTGCTGGCACCCAAACATTTCCTGTGAGTGGCAGGAAGTTGGCGGATCTGCCCAGCTGAACAGTGTCCATGTCGTCAGCGCCGAGTGAAGGAGAGCGTGAACTTAGCCCCCACGGTCCTTTCCCTTCTGCTCTGCCTGTTTGTGTCTCAAGTGGGCAGATATAAGTTGATGTGGGACGTGAGGAGATGAGAAAATTTGAAAGGTAAGACAGGAATCTAGCCAGGCTCATTGGAAGGTGTTAAAGGGAGCATTAATCCTTCGAAGGAGAAAGGGTCGGGTTTCTAGAAGGAGAAGGGCTGCAGCACTACCAGCCATTCCTTTCAGAGCCTCTCAGTGGCAGAAGGTGGGCGGGTGTGCTGAAAAGGACAGCCGCCTAATCCAGCTTCCCTAGCTCCTGTTCCTAGGAAAGAAGAGCTGCGAGTTAATCAACCCCAGTGCAGTGCTTCTTAGGGCCGGAGCCCCAGGGCGCTAATCACCCCCTCCCTCCTGCCCATCACTAATCAGTGCTGATTCCCTTGGAAATTCCCTCCCCCTCTAAGCTGGATCATGGTTGCTGGTGGGGTTGGGGGGAGGAGAGGGTCAGAAAGGGGTCCATAATCGGCCACTACCCCTGGACACCTTTTTTAAGAAGGCAAGAAACCCAGGAAGTAGCAGCTCCAGGAAGAGCCAGCTTAAAACAAAAACAGAGAAGAAAAAATTGCCTTGGAATGTGTACTGCATTCTAACTAGTCCCACTGGGTCAATGCAATAGGGGTGGATTATTGCAGGCAAGACCCGGGCTGCCTCAGTAATTCTGCAAGTTTGATAAGAGATAGCTGGCAGACTCCAGCCTCCATCCCCCGAGAGAGAAAACAGACATCACCTTTGCCAGTCCAAATGGCAAGTGGTGTGGGGGCTTTGGGGGTTATTCTTCCTTAAAATTGAGCAGCCAGTTTTATTATGACACATTGAAGCCTATTCAGAGCTGGCTCAAGGTGGGTAGCACAAATAAGACCATTATTCTCCCAAGGAAAGTCGAATTTGGCAGAATGTGAGGAGGTCTAAGATAGCCCTGTCACCCCTATCCCCCCACCAAGCTAGAAACAAGACCACAGAATCAGATTTCACCCCGGAGAGTTTTGTACCACAACTTTGTACTCGTCTATTTAGGGATGATTCAAAGTATGAGCAAATATTATGCTTCCATGCATTTATTTCTGAAGGGGGAAAAAAAAATCACGTATGCTAATTTATATGTAAATTCAGTATGGCCCTGGGGCTCCTGGCGTGCTGCCAAGAGGGCTGTTGCTGGTGGAAGTTTGGCCATTGTCTCCAGTTTGATGTATAGATAGACGAGACATGGACCTGCGGACAGATGGAAATTATTGGGGACTTGGGACCTTCCTTTTCCCTTCCTCTGACCTTTCACTCTACCTTCTTCTACTTAGTTTTCATTTCTGCTGCAAGCATCATAGAAGCCTGTCCCTGAACTCAGTTTCCCCACTGCTAGTGTTGGAGCTCTGCTCTTCTCAGGTGAGCCCCTAAGTACCAAGAACAGGAGGGGTGAGCACCCTGCCCTGCACACACATGCATACACATTACATGCGCACACGCACCATTGCTGCTCCATATTACGTAAGAGGAGTCAGTCAAGGATGCCTCCAAGTTGGCTCCTTTACTCTTACACGCACCAATGGTCCCATAGGAGAGAAGAGAGATACTGAGGCCAGTGCCTCTCTGAGGCTGAGTGCAGCATCAAGGATATCCCTGCAAAATCCACCACTGTGAACTTCCTTGTCATTGGACTCCCATCCCTCCAGCGTTCCTTGCCTTCCTCTTTGAGCCCCAGCTGAGGGTACACACGCGTTTGACTCTTCCCAGCCTGGTCCTCTCTGCCCACCTCGTGTGGGTCTGTATGGTAGCCACTGCAGCCCATGTCAAAGGGACAGAGGCAGCCCCCAAAGCCTACCCTCAGAGGGGGGTCAGCAGGACCAGAGGTGGGGACAGACAAGACCCTGAGAACTCCATACTGCGGTAGAAGAGAATGAGATGGGTGGAATTCCCCATCCTTTTTCGCCCTGTGAGACTGAACTTTCCTCTGGGAATACAAGGCACAGAACTGAGCTTCCGCATGGGATCCTGTCTGTGAGCTCGGCTGGACCACCCGGGGAAAGTTTCTCTGCCTGTCTCAATCCCTATGAGTTTAAGCACCTTTAACATGAAAAAGGCAAGTCAGACCCTCCGGGGGACGGGTGGGTGAGAGCAAGCAGGTGAGCAGACGATACCGCGGCTGGAACGTCAGAGCTAGGACAGAGCGTGGGGCCACACGGTGCAGCAAATGGACTCAAGGTTGAAGCAGATTCCAAATGCACCCCAACACAGCACAACCAACATCAAAGGGTGCCTTGGGCCAGAGACCAAGCCCACCCTCCATGGCCGCCCCAGTCCTTGGCTCCCCCACCCCAAAAAAACAAACAAAATTAGCATTCGGCTCTTCTTGCCTCTCTCTCTTCAACTTGAAAAATCTTTCCTGAATTTCAGATCCCCCTGAGTGTTCCCACTGCCTTTTATCAGCTTGTTATCCTCCCCCAAACCTGCTGCCCCCACCAAAAACACACCCCCAAACCCATTAAAAACTAATACAGTTGTCCCCCACTGCCGCAAATTGATTCATCCCTTCAAGCTGGGTCTCTGACCAGAATCTTACACGATGCACAGTTACCTGATTCTTCCTAGCCTGCATTTTTCAGTTGCTCCTTTTAGAAGCTTTGCAAGTTTACTGGCCGATATTTAAAGTTTCCTCTTGTAATTTCTTCCCAGTAACATAAGCAACACATTAGCAACCCCGCTGCCCTCTGAATCTGTAATTTTCCCCTGCTTATATGTGTGCTCTGTTGTGTATGTGTGCAAGAATGTACATAAAGCCGGGGAGACCAGTACATAGCCACGCACCTAACAGGAGCGCCAGACACATTTTACTTATGCATATACATTCCCCCATTCCGGTAGCAGCCAGAATCAAATCAATATTCTCACAGCCTGGTAGGGAGAATGAAGTCCCAGCCATGCTGTTTAAACGCTCTCTCCTCCACCTGCAAACCGTGCAGCACAGCCGACTCAGGGAGCCTGCGAATCATATAAAGCATACTGTACGATTCCTGGGTCTACTGTAGGCAAATCAATAGCAAGCTCTTACCTTGAAAGAGAAACAGAGCAGCCAGCCCCGTGAAGATTGCCCAAGAGATAGAATTGTGCATTTTTGCCTGGATGGTTTTCATGATTTTTTTTTCTTCTTCTTTTTCTTCTTTTTTGTCAGGTTCGGTTTTTTCTTTCTTTCTTTCCTGACAGATTGCGTTGCTCTCAAGCTGTTGGAAGGAGATTTAAATCCACTGTTTTGCTGAAGGACACAACAAGAAAGCCGAGGGTGTGAGAGAGTGTGACTTCTCAGTAATTATCTCTACTCATACTCTGGCACTGAGACACATCGTACAATCTGGCCCTGGACAGCCCTCCTACAAGCTGCAATCATTGGTTCTAATCCAAGGATTGACAGAGCTACAACACACGCGCGCCGGCACACACACACACACACACACACACACTCACTCAGGAATCATTTACTGGGCAAATCAGGCTAGCTGATTAAAGAGACAGGAGCCTGGAGAGATGGGATGATAAATGCCACTTTGCCCCTTCTATATTACTTTCATTTTTTAAACTGACAGTCTCAGAGCCCCAAGCATCAAAAAATCCCTTTCCTTCTGGCATTCCCTGGCCTCCTGAACTCAGATTCCCTATGCACTGGAAAAATCCCATAGCCAGCAACGGCTTACGGGAAATTTTAAAGGGACATTTTCATGCTCAGTGAAACTTGCAAAGATGAGTCAAATTTCATTTGTTGGCACCTATTTTCCTCTCTGATGAAAATATCACTCAGTGACAGATTTTTTTATTCCCTTCTCTCATCTTTTCACCTTTTCCCAATCAACCTCTTACTTATTTGCTTTGAAAATAATAAATAACGTTCTATTTTCTTCTGCTGCCACTCCTGTCCAGAAAACCTGTATTACTTCTATTTTTCATTCACTTAATTTATTTCCTAAAGCCATCCATGTGTATGCAAGACCATGGAAAAGGATGAGGCGTCTGAGGTCTTTGGGGAGCTGCAGTCAACCCGCTCCAAGAGAGAACAAGAAAGGAGTTTATCCTCCATGCCTCAGTCAGCTGACATTCATTAAAAAGAGTAATATAAGTGCTTGTGGCTTAAACTGCAGCAAGACAGACTGAAGTTAGATAGGCTGAAGGACTTTTGGAGTGTGGATTTTGTATATGGTTATAAAATGTCCTCAGAGAGTTGCAGACATTCATCTTATTGGTGACGGGTAAAAAGAAAAAATCAGACAGAAATAGTCAAATGGGCATAATGACTTCTAGAGGGATTTCTAACTCTAAAGGACCTGGAGGTTAATGTGAATTTTTGGTTTCCTCTTATGGGAAGGAAGTTATGGGATATGAATAAACTTCTGGAACACTTAACCCCTCAAAGAAACTCTGCTAGCTGATTTTGACAAATATATACCATCACGATGCCTCGACATACATTTTTAAAATATTTCTTCCAAATCTCCATAGCCAATTACTAAATTTCCTTGTAACCCCTATAATAATGGTAATGCATATATTCCTGAACTGCGTAGAACAAAAGTACTTCTTGTCCATTTACATTTAAGAGCATACAGGCAAAATGGGAACAGGTCTGCCATCCTGCGCAAGTCTAAGTGGTGCATTCACTCTGCGTTGTATGTGAAGAGGAACGGCGGCCCCCTGGAGGTGTGCAGCCCAGCATGGAAGGAGCGCTGAGCTTTGCTTATACAAACCGAAGGACCGTGGGTAGCTCATTTTACCTCTGTGATCCTTGGCCTCTCATTTGTAAAGTTAGAAAACTGGAATAATTTCTAGGATCTCTCCATTTTAAAGGTGTTTTATGCTAACACAGCTTTTTTTTTTCCCCCTGCCACTATGTTCTAATTCACATGTCCATCAAAATGTCCTTGATATGGTGAGCTCCCGGTGGATAAGAATTTTATCTCTCTCCTAGTCTTTGTGTGGGACTCAGCAGAGTGACATGTGCAATTAAATGCTTTGGAATGGCTGTGGCAACTGTGAACAGTACAGTACAGAAGGAAGGAGGGCTTCCTTTTACCATCATCCCACTGTTCACCAGAATGATGATAAAGACAGTGGGTCATTGATGAGTCTTTAGTCCCTCCCCGGAGAGGCAGAGACACTAACATTTGTAAATGTCCTCACGCTAAACTGCCATAAATCTATGGCAATCGGTTAATGTATATTGACCAATTTTTATTATCATCTGGATGTGTGACAACAATAATAAGTGAGTAATTCTAGGTGATATTTATTGAGCATTCGCTTTGTGTCAGGGATGATTCTCAATGTTTGCATGCATTCTTCTCACTAAATCCTCACCTGTGAAGTGTCTTCACCTGTTGGCATCCCCGTTTTACAGATGAGAACATTGAGGCTCAGAGAAAACGTTCACATTCACACAGTTTGCACACAGTGGAACCAAAATTTGAGCCCAAGCATTTACCTCTTGGATGAACCTCTAAAATACTTCCTATGCCAAAAACTGTGATGGACCCAAGCTACTATCATTCTTATATATGATGTCTTTGCTATTTTAATAGCCTATGAGATTGCAAGTTATATGAAACACGTATATCAATAGAGGAACTATAAGAAAACCCTTATATTGTCTTTAGTGTTAATTGAATAACAAGTGGTTGGTACACATAATTTTATCAGAATGCAAAGAAGTGATGATGGGATTTTCTGATAGTTTTTAAAAGTTCTGTGGAGATAGTGAAAGTCATGATACACCTTAAAAGTGAGGTAGGGACTAAATCTAAGGCAGAGAGAAGAATATCGCAGGGAAAGGAAACTATAAATTAAAAATTAGAGGTGGAAATACATTGCATAAATTTGGGGCTCTAGAGACCTGCCTGAGATCTTCCATATTGTCCCACTGTGTTGCAATAAAATCTTTGAAAGATTAAAAAAAAAAGTGAAATATAGTCTAATGTTTGATCCAAATTAGTTATCTCTACTCACAGGTAATGTAACCATTCCTGGCGCATGACAGGAACACTCAACCGAGTGTTTAACCAAACGAGACTGATGTGGTCTTCCATGTGCCATTGGGAGGAGCAACCAGGGTTTGAGGACTATGATTCCGGGAGGCAGGGAATAGTTTCAGAATTGTACTTTGTGCATTTACTAAGGCAAAATATATCCTCGGGGAATGCCAAACCAAAAGTCTAATTTGGGCTCTGAGTGCTGCTAAATGCTAAACTATCTAGAGAGCTATATCTCTTTCAGTTCTTGAATTTACCACATAGAGTAATTTCCCAATGGCCTTCATGTTTCACAAAAGCACACAGTTAACCCCTTCTTAGAGAAGCCATCTTCGCCTCTCCCTTGTGCTGGGGTTTAACACGATGTCACCTATCGAGGCCTGTAGGGTCATTTGACGGCTCATTGATATAATTACAGATTGGAAAGCTGATTGTGGTCTATACACAGAGGAGTTTTGTTCAACCAGGCCCATCTCTTAATGAAAGGGGTCTCATCAAAAGTCAGAATTTTTCCTCTCCTTGTTCCATTTTAGTCTCAGAGTCTTTCAGGCCTTGAGCTGGAAATCTCTATTGTTGTAACTGACCCAAACAGCAGGTAACTTGGCGCTTTCCTGTTGGGATGGCCTATGGCTGTGTTTGGGATTTCTGTGACTAGATGTGAGGGAATGACTAAAGAGGCTCTGATTGGGGGAAGCTCTGATTGGAAGAAGATACTTTGAAATCGCCGTCCCTTCCTCAACAATCACAGCTCCTTCCTCTGAATTAGGAGGTGCAAGTACTTACAATCAGGTGTCTGCAGGACTCAATTTGCTTCTGAGATTAGCTAGATGCACATTATGCACCATTTACTTCCCAGTTCCAGGGTCAAAGGAGGGTAAATGGTCTTAAGACAAAATTAATGTCGGGAGGGGGACCTCAAAGTTTAGGCAGAATGGTGTTCCCCCACCTTCACACTCCTTGAAGGTAAGAAAAATTTACGACAGAAATAATTTCTCTGTTTGTAGATGAGGAATAAGGACGGGGAAAACCGAGGAGGTCTCTAACTTCTGAGAAGAGGGCATCCAAAATGGCATTTCATAAACCTTTCATCATCAGACAGCTTAAGATTCTACACAGTGTGCAGTGAGCTAGTACAAATGGGGATTGATTCTCAGCAAACTGTCCCCATGCACACCTGTCACCTCACTGAACCAGACAGTAGGTCCAGGAAGGTCACTGTGGGGCCTGCCTGTCCCACTGGCCAAATGCCATCTGAGCCCTGACAGCAGTCCTCCAGCCCCAGGAGGAGGGATGGACAACAGTTCACATGTGGTGCTCCAGGCCCAGAGGACTGGCAGACAGAAAGCCCCAGTGAGGAGGAGGAGGTAGGTGTGTATGGTGTGTGGGAAGGAGGGAGGAAGGGGGTGTGGGGCGGTGTTTTTTATTTCTCTCAGCTATTATGGAAAGAACCGCAGGAGCTTAAATCTAAAGAGCAGCACTGAAATAATGTTCAGGACTTAACAAAAGCCTCTGCTCCGTTCTGCCGTCTGCCCGCTGTGGCCTGCCTCAGCTGAGGCTCAGTGTGGTGGGTGATCTCACACACTCCTATGCTGGGAAGAGCCCTGCCCCCAGGGGAGGGAGGAATCCGGCCTGCCCTCCATACACCTGGGGTGTGGAGTACAGCTCTGACTTCCGGTGTCACTTTGGGGAGGGAGAAAGCAGGGCTGGAAGGAGGCAGCCATCTACTTTTCCAAGGCGCTCTCCCTGAAAAGCCATCTTGAATGCGGCTCTCGTTTTATATGGTCATTTCTGATGTGAATGGAATCGGTCTAGGGTACAAATGTCGGAATTATGTGGGTCTATATTGAGAATTTGATGGCTATCAGGAGATTTCCTAATTTATTGATAAGTTGCCTAAGCTGATATTAAAAATGAAAGCCTAACTTCACAGCACAGAGATTAAGGACACAGAAACTTGAATCTGCGTTCCTACAAATTTCAGTGTTTTCTAACTGGAATTACAGGCACAGTCATCTTGGCCTTGATTTCTATGAATTATCATCGTCATCATCTCAGAAAGAAGCAATATGGCATAGTGGTATAACAGAATTTAACACTTAAGATCAGAAGACCTGGATTTGAGTCTAATTCCACTTATCAGCTTCAATTCCATGATCCTCAATTTTCTCATCTCATCTCCTCCAATCTTTTCCTTAAAGTGGAAACAGTAATATCTGCTTCACAGAGTTGCTGTGCATTAACCCAATGGAACACTGAAAGCCCTGCTGTAACGTCTAACACACGCGTTGGCTCCCGTGTCTTTGTAAGCAGCTTGCTTAAAAAACAGATCAGGGTGCTGGGTCACAGTCGGTAAGAGCTTCACAGGAAGAACCACTGCCTTGAGGATGCATATTACCAATAAGTTTTCCCTGGAATCTGTAAGAGCCTGACGAGCTCTTGTCTTTCTTTTTATTCTTTTGTTCCAACATAGTTTAATTTTCTTTGTATATAAGACTTTCTTGATCAGTGCATACTTACCTGGTTGTTTCATCTCATTTGTACATGTATACATTCTGCTAATCATTATTCTTACCTATGTTAAGAAATCGAGTGGTATTCTTATAATTATTTAATTTCCAACATAACTCTCTTTTTATGTCTATTCTTACTTGCTTCATTCTTACTTGCTTTCCCTAACCTCTTCCTTTAGGTTGCTAAGTACTCTATAATTTGTTGGCTTTACTTTTCCTGAAGTTGATTCTCTTTTCTCATTTTCTAAGTAAGTTTGTATAAGTTCACTATTTGCTTTTCGTAAGAAATTTACCATTCATTAATCTTTTTTTGTTGTTTTACTTTTTCTAAAAGAACTTTTATTTTACTCCCCCAGACCAAGTTTTATGTATAGGTTGTCATATTTTACAACCTTTTTTAAAAAATATTTTATTTATTTATTTATTTGTCAGAGAGAGAGAGAGAGAGAGAGAGCACACAAGCAGGCAGAGCAGCAGGTAGAGGCAGAGGGAGAAGCAGGCTCCTTGCTGAGCAAGGAACTCATTGTGGGACTCCATCCCTGGGATCATGACCTGAGCCAAAGACAGTGGCTCAACCGACTGAGCCACCCAGGTGTCCCATATTTTACAACTTCTTATTCATAATTTCCTTACTTCTAATTACAGCCTTTTCTTTTCTACCCAAAGAAGTCCTTTTAACATGTTTTTTTTAAAACTGGCTTAGGGATGATGAACTCCTTTCACTTTTGTTTGGGAAACCCTTTATCTCTCTTAATTCTAAATGACAGTCTTGCTGGCTAGAGTGTTCTCAGCTACAGGGTTTTTTTCATTCAGCTCTTGAATATATCATGCCTCTGTCTTCCTGCCTGCAGAGTTTCTGCCGAAAATTCAGCCGGTAGTGTTACGGGGTTTCTCTTGTAATTTTTTGCTTCTCTCTCACTACTTCTAAGAGTCTCTCTTTGCCTTTAAATTTTAATATTTTAATTATTATGTACTTTCATGTAGACCTCTTTGGGTTCATATTAATTGGGGCTCTCTCTGCTTCCCGATCCTGATGTCGGTTTCCTCCGCCAGGTTAGGGAAGCTTTCAGCTATTATTTCTTCAAATAGTTCTGTGCTTCTTTCTCTCTGTCTTTTTGCATTTGTTTCATTGAATGGGGTGAAGCAGCTACTTCTATACTTAAAGAAATGGTCTCACGCACTGTAATCCTCTGTATAGACTATGTGTGCTTGGTGATTTTGGCTGACTGTTGAGCTGTATCTGGCACAGGCTGGTGATTACAGGGCACTCCAGGATGACCAGAACTGAAGTAGGCATGGCTGGGGGTGTTCCTGGAGCTCTCTGTGCAGAGAGCACCCTGACAGAGTAGCTAAAGCTAAAGTGGGCCAAGGCAATCTCTGGTCTCTCTGCTCAAAGTGAGCCAGGTTGGGATAGATGAAGGTGAAGTGAATACAAGGAAAGAGGTCCTGGGGCTCTTGCACAGAAAGTGCCCTGATAGGGTGGCTTAAACTTAGATGGGGCTCAGGCCCGGGAGTCCCAAGGTGCTCAACACAGGGGGGGCACCGTAGCAGGACTGTCACTGAGTGGGCACAGGCCAGGATGTCCCTGGCCTGTTCAGTGTTCAGTGCAGGGTACCCTGGCCAGGTGGTTGGAGTTGAAGTTAGAATGTAAGCTGGGGGATCTTGGAGCACACCACACAGAGGGCATCTTCAAAGGGTTGCTGAACCCGAAGTTGTATGAGCTAGGATGCCCTGGAGTACTCTGTGCTGGGGATGCTCTAGCAAGCCATCTAAAGCCAAAATAGGGCCTAGAGTGTTATGAGGTTCTTTGTACCTGTGTCCACTTGGCATTGTAGCTGGAGCTATAGGGAATGTTGACCAGGTATGTCTCAGTGTATGCCACCCTGGGGACTCCTTGGTGGGATAGCTTGGGCTGATGTGGGTTGAGGAACTGGGGCTCACTGAGGCAGTGGGCCAGCTAGGGCACCTGGAACATGCTCCTAGCCACTCTCGCAAGGTGGGGGGCAATGTAAACAATGGCACTTGCTAACCACTTCAACCCAGAGAGAGTTCCAGCAGCTCACCTGCCTTTGGCAGGCTTCTAGGGCTAGTCCCTTCATATCCTAGTTGACTTTTTAAACTGCAGTTTTTTGGTTCTGTGTTTTTTCTGTTCCCCAGAACACTGGAGCCAAGGCGGGGCTCACTGAGGTGGTGATGGTGCTGAGACCCTGCTCCCACTGGTGTTATCACAGTGAAGGGAGTACAAACTGTGGACCCCAAAAGAGTTCCAGCAGCTCCCCCACAATTTGGTGGAATCTAAGGCTGAATATTTTAAATTATAGTTGCTCTTTTAAACTGCAGCTTTTTTTCCCATGCTCCAGGACAGAGAATCTGCTCCTGTCCCTCAATACTATACATCCCAGTGCAGTTCACAATGTAAGTATTGGGGACTCCCTTCCTTACTCTGTCTTTGTCTCCCTTACCATTTTCTATGTGTTCTCCCTACTGCTTTTGTGTAGAAGCTGTTCAGGCACCTTTCAGCTCTTCCTCAGGAGGAATTGCCCTATAAATAGGTGTAGATTTGGTGAGATTGTGGGATCAACATCTTTCCACCTCACCATCTTGGACCAGAACTTGAGCAATCTCTTTGGATGGCTGGCACACTTTCCTTCCACTTGCCCATCAGGGAATCAGTTCTGTGTGGTTTCATCATGGCTCTTGGTCTGGGAATGGACAAATGACCCTGGCCTGGCCAATCAGTTTCTTCCCAGTGAGTTTTCTAGGCACTTTTTAGGAAGAGACATCGTTATTAGGAGGATATCTTTCCTAATGGGTGGGAAAAGTCTTCAAGGAAATGAAGTCAACAAAAAAGAAAGCAGAACCAAGAGGAGAGGGCATTATTGAAAGTAGGATGAGTCATGCCTGAAGATAAACATACATCCTCAGACTTCCTGGTTCCCTTATTTGCTTGTTATTTTGAATTGAGTTTCTGTCACTTGGAACTGAAAGGGTCCAGACTGAGACGGTCCATGTGGAGGGTGGTTGAATACAAAATGCTTTTGCTTCCTTCTCCTTCCGACATTGCTTTCCCTGATATACGGCAAATACCTGGATATTATATGACATCTTGGGTAGAGATATCAGTGTCTGAGGCCCTATATTTCATAAAACGAATAGTCAGTGTTATTATTAAATTGGGATAAAAATAAGGTCATAGATGGAGTCAAAATGGACCAAATCTCTCCTCCTCCTAAATGCTGGGGTGCAGAGAATGAACCACCATTTAATGAACACCTCAGATGCCATGGACTGTGGTAACATTTTTCATGTACCTTCTACTTAGATTCATACAAGTTAGAGGGTGAATACCATTACCCTTAATTTGCAAGTAGAGAAGTAAACTGACTCGTCCACAGTTGTCCAGGTAGTATTTGGCCAAGCCTTTGGAACACCCAAGACATTGTTCTTCCCCTATACTTGCCTATACTCTAAGTGAAATAGACTCACAGCAGAAAGATCAGGATAGCTTCGTGTGGTCAGTTAGATCTATAAGAAAGATGTCTGCCTTGGTCAACTTTAAATAAGAGAAGGTGGGTGTTCAAACTAAAGTGAATGGCTCAGTGAAGGGTTGGAGGGAATGAAGGTGATCCAACCTGGGTAAATTTAACGCTGTGTGTTCAGGAAAACTGAGAGTACATGTAGTCTGGGCAAAAAATAGAGGGTCTTAAATATTTAAAAGGTTTGAACTGAATTAGAAAAGCATAACTGCTGATGATTCTGAGCAAGAAAGTGAAAACACTAAGAATTGGTGTTTCTGGTGCTTAATATGGCAGAATGCATAGTAAATCAAATCACTCCCTCAGAGGAAATACCCCTCCCCTGATCCAGTCCCCAGCCCTCTGGACTTGGACAACGTCCCATGCTTTGCTTGTCCTAGTCTATCTGGGCAGACTGTGGGACAGCAGCCCTGGGCTTTTAGCAGGTAAAACACACGAGAGACTCTGGCACATACATAGGCCCTGACATCCTCTTCTTGGTTGCCCACTGCCCACCAGGCAGCTGAACAGACCATAGTAAGGTCTGTTGAACTTAGGTGGAAGCATTCTAGGGATAACTGGGACAGCCCCACTTCCCGACATTGGAATTGATGACTCAGCCTATTTGACAATCAAGTGTTACTATATTGCCTTGACCATTTATCCCCATGTATGTAATCTAATTTGGAGACTTTACGGGGAGGAGAAGTCTGGTCTGAAGAAAGATTTATGTATTTCCTCATCACTTGGCCTCATACTATCTTAATACTATCTAAAAACATGCTGAACTCTGTCAGCTGGATTTGGGCGGCACTGTGAAATAAACAGAGCCCTGGAACATTTCTGTTGGTCTCCCACACTCATTTTACACTGAGAACTGGTTCAGAGAAGGGCAATAACATGCTTAGATTTATACAAGTCAGAAGCAGAACTGGGAGTAGAATGAACTCTTCTGACTCCCTGTCCAATGTTATTTCCTTTATTCCAGAATATATCTGGATACCTTAGTTCAAATTTGCTCCTTGCAAAAACTCCTCTGTGTAAGCAATACCCTCTGGCTTGCTCTTCCACCCCTAAATTACCTTCGTTATAACAGAAAGTTTTGAATCATACCTGGATGGGATAGATAAATTAAGCCATTTTCTATTATTAAAAGTTTAAGGTGAAGGAGTTTCAGCTTCCTGAGAAAGCATAGGTTACAAAGGAACAAAAGAGGATATGTGGTGTGTGGTATGTGGAGTGTGGGGAAAGGATGGAAACCAGAGAGGCTGAGTTTGCCAGGGATGATGGACTCAGCTTTCTTAGTGATCCTGAATATTGCTCTGCAAGGCAGGAGACAGAAGATCTCGTGGTAGGAGGGCATGGTCTAATACTCTTATCAAGCCACTGACTTGTCCATGCATTGCTCCCGGCAGCTACGCGGATGACTCTTGCAGAGGGAGAGATAAAGATTCTTCCAAGAGGGTATCAATGGAGTCTATGTGGGAGGTGACTAGCCTAGGCAGCAATAGCTATTCATCACAGACATTTGACTGATTCTAACCCACAGTAGGATATAGAAGAGACATATAAAGGCTTAAAATCAAATCATGTGTCAGGCTGAAGAATAATGGTACTTTCTGTGAGGAGTATGTATATATTTTTAATTTCTGAGTGAATTAAGTGCCTATAAAAGGTGTTGAATTGACAGCCTAGAAAGCTAGAGTCTTTGATTTATGCCCAGAAGAAAGACAGAGACAGTTTCCTGAATCATTTCTGTGAGTGTTCTGAGCCACCTACCCGCATAGTCTGCCCTTTGTCTTTCTAAGAGTTGTGATCTATTGTACCTCCCTTGTGTGGTCACTCTCACCATTCTGTATAAGCTTTAAGTTAGGATGATACAAGGGCTAACTGGTATCGAAATAAAACCAATGAGTTTTAAAGTCCTTCGCGAACAAATTATTCTATGATTATCATTATGGACTAAACCACAACACTAAGGCTTTGTATATCTTTCTCAGAGTTGGGTTTCTATTTTCAAATTATGTTGGCACAATTTACTTCTTAATGTTTTCTTAAAATATTTGTAATCTGTGTTACTGTCATTTCTGTTTTGGGATGGAAGACTGAGCTAGAGAAAATGATAGCATATGAGATCTGAAAGTAATCTTAGAGAAGTGAGGGAGACTGAAATAGAACCCGGATATCCAGAGAGAGAGAGAGAGAGAGAGAGAGAGAGAGAATGAGGAAAGAATCTTCTGGTCAAAAATGATGAGGCAGCAGTGGAGGTGGAGATGGAACTCAGCTCCCCTAACCCCTGCCCTTGTTCCACTGGTTCAGGCATGAGTTATCATTAATACAGAGCAAGACAGAAAATACACACAAACACAGAGATAATGCAATGATGATAATAAAAATATTAACGGAAATGCCATCTTATGAGGGAAGAAAGTAGCAAGATAGATTAGAGGCCTAGAGGCAGAATAGATGTGTTAAGGCAGAGATGGATTCTCCCCGTGTCCCCACTTTGCCTTTTTTTTTTTTTTTTTTTTTAAATAGGAGATTAAAGCTGCCTGAGCTGCAAGCATCCCATTCGTTAACAACAGCCTCACAGGATTAAATGCAGCATATATTTAAAGCCACTGGCACTCAGTAGCCACAGAGTATATATTGATTCTCCTATTAGAAGAGCACTATTTTTGCATCAGGTGGACAAATACAGTTATTTGGAGAAAAACTTTTTATTTAACTTTTATTTAAACAAAAGATGGATTTTAACATTGAAATTGTTATTATTGTCTTATTTATATTTATATATATAATATATATTATATTATATATAATATATTTATATATTATTTATATTATATATTTATATATAATTTATATTTATATTTATATAAATTTATATTTATATTTATAAAATTAAATTTATATTTATATTATAAATTATTATAAATTGTCTTATTTGCTCTAATTGTGATTTCTTTTTCTTTTCCTTCTTTTCTTTTCCTTTTTTTCTCTTTTAAATGAAGAGTAGATTCTTGACTTGATAGAAAAATTAAGTTTCCATATATGTTCTTGGCATTTAGTACAAAAAAGCTTTCTGGGGGTGACATGTGCCAACAAAATATCAAAATATATTGAAATTGGATGCTAAAATATAGGAGAAGAAATGGCTCTAGGCAGAATGGTGTTTCTGCACCCATCCCATTCAAGAGGGAAGCCTGTGCCCAGAAGAAGTGGGGATTCTGGGACTCTCCGTGCACAACTTCCTGTCACTCATAATTGAAATGTGCACACATAGACGTGGTTCATGCCTTCTACAGCAATCCAGAAATATCATGCAGTCACAAAGGCTTATATGAGGAAAAGTGGCTTTAACGAGTGTGTTTGTACTTGACGTTATTAGAAATGAAATGTTTGTAGAAATGTCACTGCACAAGTAAATCACCTACATGGGGCAAGAGGTGAGATTCTTAATAAAAGCTTGAAGTAGAGTTATATGTGCAACCATGCAGGTGCACACACACACACACAAACATACACACACAGGCTTTCCCCCTTTCTTTTCCACACTTTTACTTGTAGTTCAATCTAAACCACACATGAAAGTAAGAGGGATGAAAATACAACTAGAACTTTAGTATGTTTTTATTGGTTGTTATGGCATACTTTGCTCACCCTTATTTTTCTTTCTCATCTTACAAATGGGGAAAGTGAGCTAGCAAAAGGATCAGGGTGACACAGTAAAATCAAACCGGAAAGGAAAAGTGTGAGGCCTGACTCCCAGCCCTCACTCTGCAATCACTGATTGCAAATGATGTCCTCATGCTGGAAGAACATTGGTCATGTTGCAAAACCATTCAAGGGTTTTATTTCCTTTATTATGTTTCTCTACCAAGTAAGAGAGACTTAAAGACATGTATTCACAAGTCAAACTATCAGCAGGTATTTACTGGCCTCTAGCTTTCTTCAGGCATGGTGATAGGCTCTGTGTCTTGTCCAGATACAGTAACAATTCATCCTTACCATTCATGGGCACACATTCATCCATGTGATGGATGGATGACTTAGCACCCACTGTGAGCTAGACAAATACAGCTATTCATAAAGTTGGGGTTTTTCCCAAAGTCGGTCACAGTTTAAGTGAGAGACTGACCAGCAGTTATAAATATAATAAATATTGATTTAATCAAGATAAATGATACTAACTGACACAAAAGAAGAACTCTAGAATCTGTGGCTTTAGATAGAACAGTTGTTTGCAGGGGTTTTTTGTTTTGTCTTGTTCTGTTTGCTTTTTTTGTTTTGTTTTAGCTCATGCTATGTCTCATATGGGGGCAGGGACACCATTTAGGAAGTCAAAATTAGAGTTTAGACAAAAAATGGGAAGGATCAGAACTAAGGAATGCCATGAGATAGCAAGCAGAATTTGAATTCTAGAAATACCTCATCTAAGGTGTTATGGTATATGATAATTTCAGTAGGTGCTGAAAAATATCAGGACAGCTTCATCAAACACAGTGATTATTAGAAAAAACATTCAAGAAGATAAAGAAGTATATTCCAAGTGCCAAAATGATACAGCTATAAGAAAAAGAAACCAGCAGTCCTTATAGCTAAATATAAATAATTGCTGATGTTATAGTTTTGTGAAGAAAAAAAAATTGACTTCTAAAACTCAAATATTAGATGCATTTAACATGGGAGAGACCAAGGGTTTTCAGGGGTGGAGAGCTGTGGAACAGGAAACCAGAAAAAAATCTTTAAAAAGCTAAAATTCTGTGTTCTTAAGGAAAGGAAAAACACCTAGATAAATTCTATGTATTTTTAGAAAAGTACATTTAATTTCATGACTTAAACATGTGTGGGTAATATGGAAGAAATGGATAGGACAAAAATTCTGAGACAAAGCTAACTAAGCAATCAAGTAGAATATAGAAAACAGGTAGATACTAGAAAAAAATACTAAGATTTCACTATCAATAATTATGAGTGTATTAACTTTCTCTGTTAATACATATTGCATATTGGAGGAAATTTTGTTTTAGGCTATTTAATAATGATACATATAAAATAAAACAATACAGAAGTTTTATTAATATGCCAGGAAAGTAATAAAAAAACAGGTACGATTACATTAATATCAAAAGAAACAGAAATCCAGGTGGAAAGACTAATCATGAAAAAATGTGGTATTCATAGGATAAATAGTACAATCCACCAAGAAGAAATAATAGGAGTTTCAGTGAAGTGAACAAAATGGTTAAAAAACAAAAACTTTTGTATATGCAAGGATAAAGAGACAATTCCACAATTCATGTAAAAATATTAATACAACTCTCGAAAAAAAAAACCATAGGCGCACAAATAGTTAGAAAGAAAGTACTTAGGAGATTTTAATGACAAAATCAACCATCTGGAAATAAATACATGAATAATATAGATATATAAATAGACATAGATACATAAATAGACAAATGATAGATACAAAAAGAGACAGAATTTCAAATCATGAAAATAAAGAATGTTCATCTTTTTCAAACACAATGGAATTTTCACAAATAAACTATCTTCAGGTGAAAATATCTTAATACATTTTAATGTTCTGAATACTGTGGGCCATGTACCCAGATGAAATATAATAAACTTAGAAATTAACAGAGAGATAAGAGAAACTAATTGAAAGGAGAAAAATCCTAATTTAAACAGGAATTCAAGAGACAATTACAAAATATTTATGGGAGAATCAAGACATGGTGTATTGAATCATAGGGAAAGTGATGTACAAAATTTATGGCTTTAAATGACATTAGATAACCGGAAACATTAGAAATAAATTCAGAAGGCATACGTGTGTGTTAGAAATATTTCTACAAAGAGCAAACAAAAACCCGAATTCAATGCCTTAGAAAAAGAGAATGAGTTGTTGCTGCTATTTTTCTCTACTTAAAAATACATCCAGTGATGGGCATTTGCTGACATTGGTTCAGTGGTTAAGCAGTATCAAGGCTGATGTTTTTGCAATTCTATTAGATTTTGCCTTACCTCTCATGATGCCTAGTGCTTCTCCAGACATTGAGTTCATATCCCAAGCAGAAAGAGAGAAAAGTGAAGAGTGCATTAGCCTTTGTCCACTTCCTTGTATTAGGAAAGCAAATGTTTTCCCAAAATCCCAGTAAGTTTTCATTGGCCAATACAATAGCAATTGACCAATGTTGGCTACAAGGGAAAATTTGAAAATGAATAGTGGAGCCAACAGAGGAGATGAATAACAATAAGAAGATAAACAGACATGAGAAACAATTAAAACAGAAAACCTGATCAATAAAAATAAAACCTTGTTATTTGAAGAAACTAATATAATAGCTAAAACTCAGGTCAGTGTGATCAGAGGAAATATACAAGCAACATTAGAAGTAAGAAAGAAGACACGAGTTAGATTTTAAACATTGGGAGAGAATGCTAGGTACATTTTCAAGCCAAAGTTTTTGAATATCTAAATGAAATAGAAGATTGCTTAGGCATATGGAATTTTAACATAGACTCAATAGGCAGTAATCTGAGAAAGAATAATCATCAAATAAATTTCAGAATGTATCTAACAGTATTTTAAAAGAATACAATGGAGTCTCATCATATACAAAATTACATACAGTCAAAAATAGCTTTTAAAATCTCTTAGGGGTCTGGCATAACCATTTTTTCCCCTCTAGAATTGGAAGAGTTCACTGGGTTTTTTAGAGGTGGATCAAAAATGAAAGTCACTCATTTAAATTTAGAGGCACGTTACATGAAAACATATTGTCTTTAGATATGTGAATCACGTTCATCTTCATGAGATATACACAGAAATGGAAGCCAATTGAAGGAAAAACATACCTACAACTCCCACCTCATCCTTACTCTGTGTCTGAAATACTCTGGAATAGAGTTTAGAACAATATTGTGTGCCTACTAGAATTTAGTTAATACTAAAGATGATATTTTAAATCAGTGCAGAAGAACTTGACTATTAAATAAGTGAAGTTAGGAAAATGATAATTGTCTATCCAAAATGAAGAAAGGGGGAGAGAGAGAGAGAGAGAGACTCTTCCTTTCTTGAACTTGTACAAAAGAATTAATTTAAGATGGGATGAAGAATTGAAGTTAAAAAAAAAACAACAACAAAAGTCTTTAAGTCTTTGAAGAAAATATCAAAGAGTATATTTTCAATTTATATATTGGAAGGCTTTCCTAAGATACAAAACCTAGAATTTATAAAAGAAAAGATTGACAGGCTTTTCTGTACAAAAATTATAAATGTCTACATGACAAAAGACTCCATAAACAAAGTTAAAAGACAAGTAAAAGAAATATTGGTGTAGCAGAATAATATTTTGATATTAGAACTGATTTCTCTCTGACATCGTGTTATACCTGCTCCCTAGTCCCACCAACAGCCCCCTCCTTCTTTTGGTAGCATCAAGGGTGTTCTATGTTCATTGCCTCAGAGAACAGATGACACAGCATAATGCAGAGAAGAAAGGAGTCAGTACTTAGTTTTTGAATTTCAAAAGCCCATGGCATAGAAAAACTACTTGGAAAAAATGTGTCTGTAACCATCTTATTCTCAAGATCTGATTGTCTAGATTATCAATCAAGCGTCTATTGGCTTTGAGAAGTGGAAGTTGAGAGGGAAGTAAAGAGGGCCCAACTAGTGGATGCTTGAGAAAGACATCCTGCCTCCAGCCTCTGCCACAGGCTGAGCCTGGTGTGGTCGGAGGTATTGCATGAGGCGGGGAGAGGGGGGCGGGGGGCTGGGTGGGGGCTTGTGTGTGGAAGTTGTTCTAGGGACAGAAAACTCAGAAGCTTATAATTCTTTTTCCCAAGTGGAGCCCGAGACTAAGCAAGACCCTAGTGTTCCTACTTCTTAACCCAGGCCTTTGTTGTGGGAGAGCATTAGAGTGAAAACATCTTCATGATAAGTCTGAGAGGACAGGCTTGGCACGTTCTCACAGATTTCGCTCTTGTCCAACATGAACAAAACAGCCAAATTACCCCAGTACACCAAATAATGGCACCGAAGTAGCAAGCAAAGTCACCTTAAATGGGAACAAAGGATGATTCAGCTTTAACGGAAAGATAAGAACCAGAGGATATAAGGTATTTCTCAGGGAAGGCAGAATGGACAGAAGGTGTCTGAAGACCAGATGCATCCTGCCACCAACACCTTTGTACTTTCCTGCCCCAGGAATTTGGCCCCAACCCAAGGAAAAGAGTGATGATGGTTGGGGTCTCAGATTCAGCTTCTGCCATCTAGTGGAAAGGGCTGAAATCAAATTAAGTGAGAGAAAAATGAAATTTTCACTTGTTGCTTTTTGAGGATCTGAAACCCATTATGCTTACATTTATTTGGTACCAGAATACCTAAGGTGCTCCTACAAATCATTACAATAAAGACAGGCATCCTGTCACAAGTTGGATTCTCTGTGAAGCTGACTCCAAGATGGATTATAGTATGAGGATGCTTATGAGGCTGCTGGGGTGCCCCTCCCGTCACAGTTTGGCAGTGCATCTCCTTACCCATCAACACCCCAATATGAAAACAAGCAAACAGAAGATACACAGAAAGGAAATACAAAAAACAAATAAATAAACATATGAGAAGATCTTCAAGTTTACTACTATGCACAGGTATTCAATTAATGATAATGAGATTCTCCATTTTATCCCCTGCCATAGGTTGGTAATATTTTTAAAATATTGGCAGTATTGAGGGTTGTTGAGGATGTAAGAAAAGAACATTTCACGCACTGTTGGGCAGTGTCAATCAACATTTAAATGTGCATCTTCTTTTAGTAAGCAATGGTATGTTTACTCTGGAGAAATATGGAGAGGCACTAAGAACGATCTACAAGTGTTTTGTCTGCAAGGTTGATTGTAGTAATGGAAATGGAAATGGATATCCACCAGAAGGGATGTTTTAAAGTGCGTATTTGTTCTCTTATCCTACAGAATGCTATACAGCTGTTTAAAAGAATGGTGTGAGGCTGTTTGTACTAAAATATCTCTGAATGAAATTATTAAATGAAAAAAATCGAAGCCCAATGAGTATAATATCCATTTATTGATAAAAGGTAACTACACATGTGCTTATATCTTGAGAGGGGAATGGAGGTGAATCAATGGGTAGACAGTGCTTCCCTTGGGGTTGGGGACAAGGAAGGCTATAGAGTGACTTTCATATTTCACTTTGCATATTTCCATTTTCATGTATTCTTTTGAAAACATGATCATGAAATAGTTCTATAATAAAAAGAACTGAGAAACTCACATGTGCAATATTAGAAAATATTTGGCTTTTATTTGGGTTATTTAAAAAAAAACATAAACACTGCATTTTTTATTATTTAACACCCTCAGCACTTGCTCCAAGCTCCTGACTCATCAGGATGCCCTTCCCAGAACTGAGCACAGAGCATGGAGAATGAAATCCACCTCTTTTATTCATCTTCAGGGAGCCATTTCCTGACTGCTGGGGAGGACAGAACAGGTGAAAGGTGGAGACACACCATGGGGCAGGGGAAGCCCGGAAGCCAGGAACCAAGAAGGTATCTGATCATCCTCAGTGAGATTGTGGGTCTGCTGGGTCTGAGAGAAAATAGAAACAAACAAGTAAGAGCACCTGACTAGAGCAATTCAGAATCATACAGGTCCCTCCCACTTAGGATTCTCCCTCTTGTCAGAAATTTTTTGCAAATATATCTGCATCCCCCTTTTCCAATTCAACCAAGATACCGAAGGACATGGGTTCTGTTTTCATCTTCTATGTCCCCAGTACCTATGCCTAGTGCAGTATACCACACATAAGAAATTCACTAACTGTGTGCGAATGGATTGATCTATCCCAATGTTGCCTCTGTTGCCTAAATTCCCCTTTGAGTGGCACATGATAAGGTAGTAGAGAGACAAGGGATTCCTTCCCTTGGAAACACCTGTTCTAAGGCCCATAGCAAAGATAAAGAAACTGCCACTCTTAACGATCTTGTGTTTCTACTGCCCTCAACTCATTCTGAGAAACAGTTTTATGAAAAGGATGTTTCTATAAGGTGCATGGTGTCTCTTTCATCTATAGTCAGAGAAAACTTCCTAAAGGAGCTTGGTTGGAGAGATTGGCAGGTGTTTGAAGAGTTGGCATGTGTTCCATGTGTAAAGGATGCCTTACAGGCACTCTTTGAGGCATGAATTGGGAATGACATGAGTGAGTGAAAGAGAAATGGACAAAGACACGTTTTGCTGAGCTTTTGCAAAAACAGAAAAGCTGGTAGAGGAACACAGAATAGGACAAAGAATGAAATCCAGGCCACAGTTGTTGGCTCTGACAGAAGATGTCATACAGAGATGAGAATATGTTGGAGAGAAGCTCATGGTGGGTACTAGGGAGATATGCTAGCCCTGGCATGTCGACTCAGAATAATGAGAGAGCTATGATTGAGCATCATAGGTGAGACACCCAAAAGATGATTGGACCCTTGGCTCAGTGTCAGGACTAGCTCTGTGTGTAAAGCATTGTGGTTGAATCTTATCCAAATCCATACTTTGGCTCATTGGATATACCTTGGTTTTATTCAGGGTTGCTGAATAAGACCCTTCACTGCCTGAGAAACTCCCTGATTGTATTTTTGGCTATCTGAAAAGGCAGGCTTTTCCAGCCCTTCTATGCTGTTCCATAAATTGTTCTTTCTCTAATCAGTGAAAGCTGGTAGCCTGAGAAAAAAGAACACAATCTTACATGGCCACCTCTTTAAATCTGTAAGTCCCAGGCACCGGGAAATTGCTTGAGTCTCTTCAATATGCTTTTAGATATAAAGACAGGCAGCCTCTACCCCCGGGGCTTCCTTCTGCAATCACCTGCCCCAAAGGTTACACTCTTTGGGAATGAGGATATGTGGTGCTTACTCTGTTCCAGTTGCTAACACAGGGTCTGGAATGTAGTCAATGGGTTTTTTGTTTTTGTTTTTGTTTTGTTTTGTTTTTGTGAGTTTGTTTTTTTTTTTTAAATGGATGTGAACTGTCTCTGCTTCTTTATTTATTCCATTTCCCCAATCTTAGGATGGTCTCCTTCACAAAGTTTACCATTGAAAACCAGTTGGCCTGCATGGGACATTTCACACCAATTTCCCTCCTGGATTCCCTATGACATAACTGCCTGTAGCAAACATTTTGGAATGTGATTTTACATTGTATTCTATCCATTTCTTGTTATTTCATGTGAAGTCTTGTGTCCAGGAAAGCTCTGTCGACATATATGGAGTCAGCCTTTTTGAGCCTCTTTCCTTACCCAGAAAATGAAAATAAAAATACACATCTCATGGGGTTTTACTGAAATTAAAAGAGGTAACTATAGACAGAGCTAGCAGAGTGCCTGCTAAAGGGTAGGAGCCTGGAAGTATTAACTGGCTATCCATTCCCTGGGCTAAGTCCGCCATTTAGGAAACACATCTTCAGCATATTTGTATCTGCAACACTTCATGAAGTGCTCAGCACAAATTATAAGAATCATGGAATTTATGGGATTTCAGGTATAAGAGGAACTTAAAGGTCAGACTACAATGACTTTCAAAAATGTTATTGCAACGCACATTTTATACCAGGACACATTGTGTATGTGTATGAGAGTGTGGTTTGTATACTGAAAGTTTTTATTCTATTCTGGTCCATTCATTTTTAAAAATGCTGCCCATGGCCCAGTACATTGATTTTGTGATCCATCATATGACAGGACTTACAGTTAGAAAATAGTTATCTATCCAGATTCTAGATCAGCTACCCAGGAGATGGACATTCCCTCTCAGCACCGTCCATTCCATGGTGACAATCCAGCATCCATCCGCTTAGGTAAGAAATACCCCATATTGAACAGGGTGCCGATTTTGAGGTACTAAGTAGAAAGCAATGCTAAGGCCACAGAAGGTGCTGTCACAGTGTCCACCCAACATTGCTGTGTGTACGCACCAACCCACCCGCAGACACGCCCCCTCTGCTCTCATAGAGGAGGCGCTGGTTCTGACCTTTCAATTATGCATGCTTCTTTTACAAAAGTTCTGACTAAATGAAGTGGCTGCAGCAAGGATACCCATGATTTCCTCATAAGCGCAGGGGAGGGAACACCTACATTCTTCACTCCATGGTGCTTTCCAGATGCATTCCTTATCATTCCTCATGTGCTCCCACTCAGACTCTGTTGAGATGTTGTGTGGGTGATTGGGGCAATGCTTTGTGCTGGCCAAGAAGTGGGAGTTGGCCTATGCAGGTGGACTGGCTAGAAAAGGTGGACTTAAGTTTCTCTAGAAAAATAAGGACCCCTAGAATGTCTTGGAGACAGAGACACCCATTTGTCCACAGAGCAAGAAAGAAGACATATTTCCAGCAAAGATATGATGTAACCTGGACTGGTCTCCCAAACACACCTGAAACCCTGTCTAAGATGTACAGATTCAAGTGCTCTCTTGCCATTGTCACTTACTTTAATTGGTCTCTCTAGGGGTCCTTCCTGCCCCTCATCCTGTTGAGGGCAGAGAGGAACCCACAAAGAATGCAGAAGTCTGTGCAGGACCAGCTCACTCCTTTTCCTATCAAAAGTATTGCCCTCTGCCTGATTGAAGTGCAGGAGCCACTCCTTCCTCTTTTCTTTGTCACTCAATGAAGAGACTGGGTTGTGGCAGCTGGGGAAGAGACTTGAAGACATCTTTCAAAAGGATGCATTAGTCCATTTGGGCTTCCATATCAAAGTGCCATGAACTGGTGGCTTCAACAATACATGTTTATTTTCTCACTATTCCAGGAGGCTGGAAGTACACAGTCAAGGTGCCAGCATGAGAGCTCACTTTCTGGCTTACAGACAACCATGTTCTTTCTGTGTTCCAACATGGCATTTCCTCTGTATGTGGATAGGTTAGAGGTTCAAGGTAGGAAGAAAGAGCTGATATCTCTTCCCCTTCTTATAATGACGCCAGTCCTATTAAATTAGGGCCACACCCTCCTGATTTCACTTCATGTTAATGACTTCCTTAAAGTCCCTATCTCCAGATACAGTCATATTGGGATTAGAGCTTAAACTATGAACTTGAGGTGGGAGGCAGGTGGTGGGTGGAGGGGGGGTAGAAGTTCAGTCCAGAATGGGACGAATTTTTATTCTTAGTGCCAGGGCCAGTAAATGCATCCCATGTGATTCCCTTATGAGTACCTGTTGATGTTGCTAATAATGTATCCAGAACAGAAGAGACCTATGAGATTAACCTTTCACTAGGACAGGACCTTGTTTCAGGAGGAGAAACTCACTAAATTTAAGTTATGGCAAGTATTAATGTAAGTATCAAACAGGATTTTGGCTGGACTCAATCATGGCAACCTGTGATTTAATTAATAACTTATTTTAGACAAGACTAGAAATATTCATGGACAACATTGGGAATTACTTCTTACTTCATAATTTCCCTGGACCCTAGACCAGCTTAACACAGCTCCATGTGAAAGAGATATGCAGGCAACACTAGACACTTCTAGAGGAGAAGGATAAGTTAGTAAGTGCTTTGCTTGCACATTGAAAGCTCATACTTTCTAGTATTTATTTACATGCTTCCTGGCTTGGCACACTGAGGACTGGGAGTCAGGACTTCTGGGACCCTCACAGACTGATGTGTGATCTTCTTCTCATTGACTTAATCCACCTGCTTTCCAGAAGGTTGAACCTCTGTTAAGGATATAGGTTTCTAAGAGGACTTTCCATCAACGTATTAGGATCTGTACACAGTTCTAACAACCAGCTCACCCAACGCTGGAAGGAAGTGATGAAGGTGAGGGAAAGTGGGGAGATTTTTGAAGGGGGTAACCATTCAATCAACTTATTTCTCTTTTAAGTCTCAACTCCAAAGCTTATGTTCTAGTTATTCAGATGTCCTTTGCTTCAGACAGCAGCTGCTTTCCCTCTTCTTCCCACTCAATCTGCTCCTCTCCACACTTCTGCCCACTTCTCTCCCCACCTTACTGTGCCTGAGAAATCAATATCTATCTTTGAAGCAAGAAGTCAGGGTTGTTATGTCCAAGAAACTGACCCCAATTTCCACAGGTTTGGCTAGGCACATTCCCCTTGCATTTCCATGTATCTGGGCTCCTTTCCATCACAGCACTTACCACTCACCACATTTTATTGCAATCATCAGTTTACTGATCTCTCTCCCCACATCAACTGTAAACATTTAGAACTCAGGGTTCACGTCGCAGTTGTCCCTGTATATTATGTGCCTAACATACTACTTAGTATATGATAATAAGTGCGGAATAAATGAATAAAATGTTTTTCCCTGATCCCTGTATTTCTGTAAGAGATTGAACATAGCATTTCAACCCATATGCATGTTGCTGTCATGGAGATGGGAGGAAGGAAAGGTTATTTTCCTTGACAGTAACTGAAGCATCACTGAAAAAAAAAAATTTCCCAAATGAAACCTGGGTGAAAGTTGACCAACCATCCTGGTTTCCCTGGGACTGAATAGTTTTCTGAGATGTAGGAATTTTACTGCTAAAATGAAGTCCCTAGTTAGGGATGATAGTCTTACCTGGGCACCACTTGATTCCCCACTAACAAGGCTTCTGTGGCAACCACCTTTCCATGTCTTCAGCTCCAACATTTTATGTCACTCAGATATGTAGACTAAGCTTTATCTGATTTAGCTTCGCCAGTTGAGGGGCTAACCATGCCTTGCTAAGAATTTTCCAAGCTATCTGGATGGATGGGTCTTAAACATTTTTCCCACTCAAATTCCCTTGCCCAGAGTCACCCTGTTCTTCTTTCACTTCTACCCCATTGTCTATTCTCCTCTCCCAGCAATAGAACTCCAGTGAGTTTTAAAGATGACAGAACTAGAGCAGTTGCTTTGTACTCAGAGGCAGAGCCACATGTTGGGGATGCCAGAGCTGCTCCACAGACTCTGTGTCATCAGGTGAGAGAGGGATAAACTTCTCTTTTGTTTAGAGCAGGGTAATTTTCAGCCACTTTATTATACAGATCTTTATTATACAGATCTACCCTAAATAATATATTAACCAAACATTATTTTCTATCTATAGAGCTCATGATTATCCACTTGTTGAAAAAACTCAGAGATTTCCCACCCCAAAGACCCATGGAAATCACTAACAACAAAATCAACAATAGACACTACTCCATTTAGTGAGTACTTCCTTACTGCCAGATGGGATGTCTGAGAGAGGCCCTTAAGATACTTGAGCTTCTGTTATCCCCACAATAGTCCTCTGTGGTGAGTTTTATTTTTTCTATTTTGTATATAAGAAAACTGAAGCTAAAGATGATGTAATTAGTATAGGTTATAAACACAATAATGGAAAAGTCAGGATTTGAATCTTGACTGTTAAGACAAAGGGACTGACTTACACATTACCCACCTTCTCCGTGATTCCCTTTAGTCTCCTCTACCATCCATATGTTTCCTACCTTAACTCCAGAGCTGTGTGTGCAAATCAAGACCTAGTAGTCATCTACATAAAAACTTTCAAAGACACCCCATTACCTCCTGCAACTATTCTTAGCAGGGTGAGGATCAAGTTGGAAGGAGTATTGAAATTGTGTTTAACATTAAGAAAAAAATTTCCTTAGCTGAAGTGAGAGGTGCTAGAAGCATTAGGAGATCTGGGAAACAGTAAAACAGCAGGGAAGCACCATCTAGCAGTCTGCACGTGGAGACCTGGTTAGACAAAGACATCAGCCTCAGAGAGGACATGAGAACACAACTGCAGAACAACAGGGATTCAGGGGGTACTTGGACTCTTCCATTCCTTGGGGTCTTGGAAAGGGCAGGTGGCCATGGGATCCAGAATCTTGAAAAGGCAGATCTCTACCCTACTTGCCTATGCCAAGAAACAGTATGAAAGTCCTCTAGAGTGCAAGGGAGACCAGCTCTGAGACAATATGTAGCAGAAGATAAAATATGGAGGAACTCCTGAAGGAATGAAATTTTAAGCCAGCCTTTCAAAGAATCAGAAATTGGAAGAGAGGGCTGGCATTTACTGAGAATGGCAAAAGCCCAGAGAGGGTGAAGTCATGTATAGGAGACTACAGGTTGTTTGACTAAGGCAGAGGAACCAGTGTGGGGCGGTGGGGGGCGGGGGAGGGGGAGGCTGGGACATGAAGTTCAAGCCAAATGCAGGACTGTCTGATAAAAAACAAACAAAACTACCCAGATTAATAAAAAATCCCCATTTCTTCTGTACCCGGCCCACACCTACATTCTAAGTGTGAACCTCTAGTCTAAAAAGAAAACAGAATGAGCAGACAAACAGCAAAATAGAATACCAATATTTATTAAACACTTATTCTATACAGGCAATATGCAGTATCATATGTCATCTGATTTATTCTCTTAAATATAGTAGTTGCATTTACATATCTTATCTCATTCAATCCTCATAAATGTTCCATGAGAAAGATGTTATTATTGTCCCTAGTTTAAAAATGAGAAAGCATACCTAGAGAGAATAATTCACCCAAGATCATACTCTAGTAAGTTTCAGAGTCCAAATTCAGCCTAGGTCTGGATTCCAAATCCACAGCCTTTTCCATAACAACAATCCTTAAATACAGTACGTAAGACTCTTCCCCATGTAGATTAACCGCATCTCCTGTCAGATCATCTCAGCTCCTTCTCACACAGACTATCCTTGCATACCTCCATTCATTAGGATATGCAACCCATGGAGCCTGGATTTCTCAATTTCGTTATCATAAAGGATGTCGTCTCTTCCTCCAGCAATCAGTCAGCCCCTTCTTGCCTTCTCCTTCTATCTGGACAAGAATCCATTGTCTAGTACTTCAACCGTACTCCTGACAAGTTTCCAAAATGTCCATGCTTCCTTCTTTTCCATTATATTGACCTGAAAAAATCTTCAACCATGGATCTACCCAAGTGTCTTCTATCCTCCTATAGGGGACCTCTAAGAACCTTTGGGGGAAAAATCACAATTTTCAAACTATTTTATGGGCTCCTAATGCTACTGGTCCCTTAACATTCCACCATGATACTTCTACCATTCCTGAGACACTTCTCTTCCCTGTTGTCATGCTCTCTTCTTCTCCCTCAGCAGATCACATTGCCTCTTATTTCACTGGGGGAAAAAAATAGAAGTCACCATTCATTCATCCATTTATTCATCCAACAAATATTTATCGAGCCCCTTCTATGACCCAGGGATACTTCTGGGTTCTAGTGCTACAATAGTAAATACGAGAGATGAAGATCCCTGAATTTGTAGATCTTACATTCTATTGGGAAGTGACAGACAGTAAATAAATGAGCAAGTTTACTATGACAGAATATATCTAATAGTGAAGTTGTCATGGAGAAAAATAAAGAGGGGGCAGGGAAGGGGCAAATTGATATTTTAAGAAGATGGTAAAGAGAGGCTTCACTGATAAGGTGATGTCTATACAGAGACTCCAAAGGAACATCAACCTGAAAATTTCTCAAGCTCTTCTTTTTTTGCCTTTGAACAGCTTTGTATCCACACCCACCTGTGTGGCCACAGTGGAAGCCAAGCTCTCCTTTTGCTGTCATTCCTCAGTGCTTTCAATTGCATTTCCTTCCTCCTCCCTCCTCAGAGGCTTCCTTCTAAGAATTATACCTTCTTTCTCCAGTATATCCAACCTCTCTTTCCTTTGCCAGGCATTTCCTACTGCCATTTAAATATGTCATGTTAAAAAAAAAAAAAAAAAAGAAATCAAAAAACCTCATCCTCCTCCTTTGTGTTAGTTTTCTGGGACTGTCATAAGAAAGTACCACAGACTGTGTGGCATAAACAACAGAAATTTATTGTCTCATAGTTCTGGCTGCAGAAATTCAAGTTTAAGGTATCAGCAGGGCCATGTTCCCTTTAAAGGCACTGAGGGAGGATCTGTTCCAGACCTCTCTGCTGGTTTCCAGTAGCCCCGTGGCTTGTAGCAACATAACTCCAATCTTTTTATGGCATTCTGTACATGTCTCTGTGTCCAAATCTCTCTTTTTATAAGGACACCAGTCACATTGGATTAGGGTCCATCTTACACCGAAATAACTTCTCTTGACTAATTGCATCTGCAATGACCTTATTTACAAATAAGGTCACATTTAGAGGTGCTAGGGGTTATGACTTCAACATATGATTTCTCAGGGGACACAGTTCAACCCCTAGCATCCCAACATGTTCTTAGGACTACACACCTGTCTTTCTTCCCACTTCACAGCTATGGTTCCTGAAACAAGTATCTCCTACATCATTTCTGCTTCATTTTGTTAAAAGATTTTATTTATTTATTTGACAGACAGAGAGATCACAAGCAGGCAGAGAGGCAGGCGGTGGGGGGGGGGGGAGCAGGCTCCCTACTGAGCAGAGAGCCCCATGTGGGAGTCAACCCCAGGACCCTGAGATCATGACCTGAGCTGAAGGCAGAGGCTTTAACCCACTGAGCCACCCAGGTGCCCCTCTGCTTCATTTTTAACACTCTTTTCCTTTTGTATACTTTCACTCAAATCTGTCCCCAAGACTTCAGTTATCATCTTACCCTAATGATTCCCAAATCTCTATCTCTAGCCAGATCTCTCTCCTAAGCTCCAGACCATATATCCAACACTTGAAGGAGATCTTCAGTTAGATGACCCAAGTTGAACTCACCTTCATCCACAAATAAGCCCAATCCTTGTACTATTTTTCTAGTGGAGACAATAGCATCACCATTCATTCAGTGCCCCTCCAAAACTAACAAGCCTCCCAGCTTTCCTATCTCTACTTCACCTCTCACCAATTGCCATGTCTTTTTTTTTTAATTTAATTTAATTTTTTTTCAGTGTTCCAAAATTCATTGTTTATGCACCACACCCAGTACTCCATGCAATTCCTTCCCCCCTTAATACCCACCACCAGGGTCACCCAACCACCCACCCCTCTCCCCTCCAAAACCCTCAGTTTGTTTCTCAGAGTCCAGGGGGATTTGTCTACCTCCCTGATTTCCCCCAACTCACTTCTTCTCTCCATCTCCCAATGTCCTCTGTGTTATTTCTTATGCTCCACAAGTAAGTGAAACCATATGATACTTGACTCTCTCTGCTTGACTTATTTCACTCAGCATAATACCCTCCAGTCCCATCCATGTTGATACAAAAGTTGGGTATTCATCCTGATAGGAATAAACCTAACCAAAGAGGTAAAGGACCTGTACTCAAGGAACTACAGAACACTCATGAAAGAAATTGAAGAGGATACAAAAAGATGGAAGAACATCCCATGCTCATGGATCCAAAGAGTAAACATTGTTAAAATGTCTATACTGCCTAGAGCAATATATACTTTCAATGCCATTCCAATCAAAATTCCACCAGCATTTTTCAAAGAGCTGGAACAATCCTAAAATTTGTATGGAACCAGAAGAGAACCTGAATTGCTAAGGAAATGTTGAAAAAGAAGAACAAAATTGGGGGCATCACATTGCCTGATTTCAAAGTTTACTGCAAAGCTGTGATCACCAAGACAGCATGGTACTAGCACAAAAACAGCCACATAGACCAGTGGAACTGAGTAGAAAGCCCAGATATAGACCCTCAATGCTATGGTCAAATAATCTTTGACAAAGCAGGAAAAAATATACAGTGGAAAAAAGATAGTCTCTTCAATAAATGGTACTGGGAAAAATGGACAGCTGTGTATAGAAGAATGAAACTCAACCATTCTCTTACACCATACACAAATATAAACTCAAAATGGATAAAAGACCTCAACATGAGGCAGGAATCTATCAAAATCCTAGAGGAGAACATAGGCAGTAACCTCTTTGACATCGCCCACAGCGACTTCTTTCAAGACATGTCTCCAAAGGCAAAGGAAACAAAAGGGAAAATGAACTTTTGGGACTTCATCAACATCAAAGTTTCCTCACAGCAAAGGAAACAGTCAACAAAACAAAGAGACAACCTGTGGAATGGGAGAAGATATTCGCAAATGACACTACAGACAAAGGGCTGATATCCAAGATCTATAAAGAACTCCTCAAACTCAACACACACAGAACAGATAATCACATTAAAAAATGGGCAGAAGACATGAACAGATGCTTCCCAAAGAAGACATACAAATGGCTAACAGACACATGAAAAAATATTCATCATCATTAGCTATTAGGGAGATTCAAATCAAAACCACACTAAAACACCACCTTACACCAGTCAGAATGGCCAAAATCAACAAGACAGTGAACAACAAGTGTTGGAGAGGATGTGGAGAAAGGGGAACCCTCTTACACTGTTGGTGGGAATGCAAGTTGGTGCAGTCACTTTGGAAAACAGTGTGGAGATTCCTTAAGAAATTAAAAACAGAGCTACCCTATGACTCTGCAATTGCACTATAGGGTATTTACCCCAAAGATACAGATGTGGTGAAAAGAAGGGCCATATGTAACCCAACGTTCATAGCAGCAATAACCACAGTCACCAAATTGTGGAAAGAGCCAAGATCCCCTTCTACAGACTAATGGATAAAGCAGATATGGTCTGTATATACAATGGAGTATTATGGCATGTCTTCTTGATTCTAGCCCCCTGAATATCTCAACTGCATTCCTTTCTCTCTGCTCACCCTGTCTCCTGCACTTGCATGGCAAAAGGTACTCCCCTGCTTCCCTGGTTTCAAGCTTTCTGTCTCTCTTCAGTCAGTCTTCCACATACAGCCAATATCTCCCATTCAAATGCCAAGTCACTTTCCCTTACCCTTACCTAAGTCACTTCAATGACTATAGTCTAAAAGATGTAAGTCCAAATTGCTGACACAGCATAGAAAGGTCTTTAAGAGGTGACTTTTTTAACCTCCAGTCTTGTGTCTCACTAATCTGTTCCCCAACTTGCCCTCTACACACCCTTTACACTTCGTATACATATAGGCTCATAACTAAACTTCAACTGTACTTAAGTATTGCCAGATCCACTTGTATATCACATTAGCTTTCTTACTTTTGGGCCTTTCCATGAGTGTTCCCACTTCCTGGACCATCCTTCTCCTTCCAAGTTTTCTTTCCTCAGGACTCAACTTAGATGTACTTTTTCTTCCACTCAGTCTTTTCTGACCATTGCTCAAGACTGGCTTTTGAACTTTTTGAATGTTTTCTCGCTGTATTCTCTACTTACCTCTACTACACCATTGTATTATGTTGTACTAGGTTACAGGGCATAACAAACAACCCCAAAGTTTCAGTAACTTACAGCCAAACCAAAAGGATACCTTTGCTGCTCATGTTGTATGTCTGAAGATAAGAGCTACCTGATGCATCTCTTGATTCAGGCTGTGGGTCTGGTTTGGGTCAATTCCAGGTAACCTCTTTTCTAGCACCCAAGCTTAAGGGGCACCTCTCTTTCTGAAACATGTTATTCTCATGGCAGTTGGCATAGGAAAGCAGGAAGCTGAGTGGAACAATCCAACAGAATGTAAAACTCCTCCTCTGACATGGTATATGTCACATACACTAACATGACTAGCCAGAGAAAGCTACATGGCCAATCCCCACATCAGTGAAGTGGGAAATTATATTCCTTTTCCAGGGAGGCAGGGCAGGAATGGGTATAGTATTATATATAATACTCCTACAGAGGAAGAAACTCATAATTGTAAACAATATTATAATCTACCACAAGCACTTAGACTCAAATGTCTTTTCATTACCTGTTTCTCCCAGTAAAATGTAAGCTCCTTTGGGACCAAATTGATTTTATACCACTTTATTTTCAAAACTTTACAAAACACCTGGCATGTCGTAGGTGTTCAATGTGGATTAAGCAAACACAGAGTCACAAAGCACTGTTTATATGTTCTCCTGATGTTATAAGCTAAGAGAGTCACTTCTTTCTTTTTCTTTCAAAAAACAATAACATGTCTATTCTAGTTTTTATGACATTATACATGTTCTTATTATTTGTGAATTTCCTCCTTCTTGTCTAGAACCTACAATGGCAGGCACATCATTTCACTTCTATCACCTCGCATAACACCTGGAAGAAAGGCATTCAATAAATGTTTGGATAATCTAATCAAATAGTCCCTCTGTTTAAATTGGTATGTGTTTATTAATTACCTACTAGGTGCCAGGCATTCTCATTTTATCAGTTGGGGCAAGAATCTAGGAAAGCAGGTGAGGTGGAAAGAGGAAGAGGCAAAGGGCAAGAACATTCTTGTGATCCTATCCTGAAGCGCTGTATGCTTACTTTGCTGTGAGCAGACTCAGTGCCACTCCACTAGCCCATGCTCATTCCCACTCACCTCTGCCTGAGACTCTCACCTGACAGCATGGCTGTGATCTAATCTTCCCATCCAGTTTATTGCTTTGCACTGCTCAGCTCACCAAACACATTTGTGTTTATTGTGCGATTAGTGCTGAGTACACTGAACAAAGTAATGACATGCAACAAAGGCCAAAAGATGACGCCCTGGCTCTGTGCATTGCTTAATGCCTTAGTAGAATGAAGCTCTCTTTTCCCTCTCTGTGAAGACCAGCTGCATTAGATATTCAAGCCTGAACCCCAGGTTCCCAAGAAGGAGCCCAGTGGAATGAAACCTAAGGAGCACTTCAAAGGCAAGCCTGGTAACTGGCAGCACCATTGAAATGTAACCAATAAAGAATTTAGTGTTTGTGAGCAATGATATATAGTCTTCTAGAGACTGAGTGTGAGGGAAACTGAGGATGGATTTTTCGGCATGCTGGTCTTGAATTTAGGGAAAAGTGGAAATTTGGGACAATGTAAAAGGGAAGAAGGGCCTGAAAAAATGTGTAGGCAATGCCTTCCAATCATGGATCGGGGTCAGACAACGTCTATCAATTAGATACAAAGATCCTCCTGTGACTAGACCATTAGGGATGGTTTTTAGGGACTTGGGCTTCTACTGCTCTCTCCCTACCTGGATAAAGTACAGTTCACAACCCCCACTCCCACTGAACAATAAATATCATCTGTTCCGCAAATGACCACCACACTACCATCTTTTTTTATATATATTTGTATTAAAATAGCAGATTCAAACATCTCCCTCCCTATTTCTCCTCTAGACTGTTCACCTGTTTATATAATGAGTAAATGACTACCGGAGACAGAAGGAACACCAATAAGAACTCATTCATTCAATTCATTTCACTAATAACTGAGACATATATTAGCTACCAGGCAGTGGGTATACATCTTTGAATATAATAAACTGTCTCTGCTATTGTGACACATCTACTGAGAGAAATAGCAATAAGTAAGCAAATAAATATATAAATACAGATTGTGATAAGGGTTATAAATAAATCTTTTTTCTTTTACAATAGGAGTCTTTCTAACCCAAAGGTTTCAGGGGAATTACAGATGGGTTTAAAGGAATCCATGAACTCCTTAATGTCATATGCAAAATATCTTATGTATGTGGGTAGATTTCTTTTTCTCTGTAAATTATCCACGGCTTCAATCAAAATCTCAAAGAGGCCTATGATCTCATAAGAGTTAAGAACTGATGCTTTATAAGCACACGAGGCAGGGTTTTCTTTTTTCCAGTGCCATCTCCCTAGACTGGTTAAATTGTTGATGTTTATGAGTGAAACAATCACATCATAAAAGCAAAGCTAGAGAGGCTTGTGTAGTCTCCTGCACAGACATATGAGCAGGGTGAGCCCCCACCTTGGTGGAGAGTATCCACCAAGATGTTAATATTGGTTGTCTTCAGAGTGTAAGAATAAGGTGATGCCCACCTTATTTTCCATAGTTCTCTGTGTTCTCCATATTGGTACAATAAACATATGTTGCTTTTGTAATCAGAAAAATTAACACATTAAAGCTATTCTTATTTTGGGAGAAATAATATATTTTACTGCTTGTATACATCTCACTGACTAATGAAGTCATAGAAGCATAGAAGTCTGTTATATATACAATATACTGATGTTGTGATTTTTTTTAATTTTTTTATTTTAATAAACATATAATGTATTTTTATCCCCAGGGGTACAGGTCTGTGAATCGTCAGGTTTACACATTTCACAGCACTCATCATAGCCCATACCCTCCCCAATGTCCATTTCCCCACCACCCTCTCCCGTCCCCCCTCCCCACAGCAACCCTCAGTCTGTTTCTTGAGATTGAGTCTTTTATGGTTTGTCTCCCTCCCAATCCCATCTTTTCATTTTTTCTTTTCCTACCTCCCCCTAACCCCCCCGCCTTGCATCTCCACTTCCTCATATCAAAGAGATCATATGATAGTTGTCTTTCTCAGATTGACTTATTTCGCTAAGCATGATACCCTCTAGTTCCATCCACGTCGTCACAAATGGCAAGATTTCATGTCTTTTGATGGCTGCATAGTATTCCATTGTGTATATATACCACATCTTCTTTATCCATTCATCTGTTGATGGACATCTAGGCTCTTTCCACAGTTTGGCTATTGTGGACATTGCTGCTATAAACATTCGGGTGCACGTGCCCCTTCGGAGCACCACGTTTGTATCTTTAGGATATATACCCAGGAGTGCAATTGCTGGGTCGTAGGGTAGCTCTGTTTTCAGTTTTTTGAGGAACCTCCACACTGTTTTCCAGAGTGGTTGCACCAGCTTGCATTCCCACCAGCAGTGTAGGAGGGTTCCCCTCTCTCCGCATCCTCGCCAGCATCTGTCATTTCTTGACTTGTTAATTTTAGCCATTCTGACTGGTGTGAGGTGGTATCTCATTGTGGTTTTGATTTGTATTTCCCTGATGCCGAGTGATGTGGAGCATTTTTTCATGTGTCTGTTGGCCATCTGGATGTCTTCTTTGGAGAAATGTCTGTTCATGTCCTCTGCCCATTTCTTGACTGGATTATTTGTTCTTTGGGTATTGAGTTTGATAAGCTCTTTATAGATTTTGGATACTAGTCCTTTATCTGATATGTCGTTTACAAATATCTTCTCCCATTCTGTCAGTTGTCCTTTGGTTTTGTTCACTGTTTCCTTTGCTGTGCAAAAGCTTTTGATCTTGATGAAATCCCAATACTTCATTTTTGCCCTTGCTTCTGTTGCCTTTGGCGATGTTCCTAGGAAGAAGTTGCTGCGGTGGAGGTCAAAGAGGTTGCTGCCTGCATTGTCCTCAAGGATTTTGATAGATTCCTTTCGCACATTGAGGTCCTTCATCCATTTTGAGTCTATTTTCGTGTGTGGTGTAAGGAAATAGTCCAATTTCATTTTTCTGCATGTGGCTGTCCAATTTTCCCAGCACCATTTGTTGAAGAGGCTGTCTTTTTTCCATTGGATATTCTTTCCTGCTTTATCGAAGATTAGTTGACCGTAGAGTTGAGGGTCTATTTCTGGGTTCTCTATTCTGTTCCATTGGTCTATATGTCTGTTTTTGTGCCAGTACCATACTGTCTTGATGATGACAGCTTTGTAATAGAGCTTGAAGTCTGGAATTGTGATACCACCGACTTTGGCTTTCTTTTTCAATATTCCTTTGGCTATTCGAGGTCTTTTCTGGTTCCATATAAATTTTAGGATTATTTGTTCTATTTCTTTAAAAAAAATGGATGGGATTTTGATAGGGACTGCATTAAATGTGTAGATTGCTTTAGGTAGAATAGACATTTTCACAATATTTGTTCTTCCAATCCATGAGCATGGAATATTTTTCCATTTCTTTGTGTCTTCCTCAATTTCTTTCATGAGTACTTTATAGTTTTCTGAGTATAGGTTCTTTGCCTCTTTGGTTAGATTTATTCCTAGGTATCTTATGGTTTTGGGTACGATTGTAAATGGGACTGACTCCTCAATTTCTCTTTCTTCTGTCTTGTTGTTAGTGTAAAGAAATGCGACTGATTTCTGTGCATTGACTTTATATCCTGACACTTTACTGAATTCCTGTATAAGTTCTAGCAGTTTTGGAGTGGAGCCTTTTGGGTTTTCCACATATAGTATCATATCATCTGCAAAGAGTGATAGTTTGACTTCTTCTTTGCCGATTTGGATGCCTTTAATTTCTTTTTGTTGTCTGATTGCTGAGGCTAGGACTTCTAGTACTATATTGAACAGCAGTGGTGATAACGGACATCCCTGCCGTGTTCCTGACCTTAGCGGAAAAGCTTTCAGTTTTTCTCCATTGAGAATGATATTTGCAGTGGGTTTTTCATAGATGGCTTTGATAATATTGAGGTATGTGCCTTCTATCCCTACACTTTGAAGAGTTTTAATCAGGAAGGGATGCTGCACTTTGTCAAATGCTTTTTCAGCATCTATTGAGAGTATCATATGGTTCTTACTCTTTCTTTTATTAATGTATTGTATCACATTGATGGATTTGCGGATGTTGAACCAAACTTGCAGCCCTGGAATAAATCCCACTTGGTCGTGGTGAATAATCCTTTTAATGTACTGTTGGATCCTATTGGCCAGTATTTTGGTGAGAATTTTTGCATCTGTGTCCATCAAGGATATTGGTCTGTAATTCTCTTTTTTGGTCGGATCCTTGTCTGGTTTTGGGATCAAGGTGATGCTGGCCTCATAGAATGAGCTTGGAAGTTTTCCTTCCATTTCTATTTTTTGGAACAGTTTCAGGAGAATAGGAATTAATTCTTCTTTAAATGTTTGGTAGAATTCCCCTGGGAAGCCGCCTGGTCCTGGACTTTTGTTTGTTTGGAGATTTTTGATGACTGTTTCAATCTCCTTACTGGTTATGGGTCTGTTCAGGTTATCTATTTCTTCCTGGTTCAGTTGTGGTAGTTTATACATCTCTAGAAATGTATCCATTTCTTCCAGATTGTCAAATTTGTTGCCATAGAGTTGCTCGTAGTATGTTCTTATAATTGTTTGTATTTCTTTGGTGTTGGTTGTGATCTCTCCTCTTTCATTCATGATTTTATTTATTTGCGTCCTTTCTCTTTTCTTTTTGATAAGTCTGGCCAGGGGCTTATCAATCTTATTAATTCTTTCAAAGAACCAGCTCCTAGTTTTGTTGATTTGTTCTATTGTTTTTTTAGTTTCTATTTCATTGATTTCTACTCTGATCTTTATGATTTCTCTTCTCCTGCTGGGTTTAGGTTTTCTTTGTTGTTCTCTCTCCAGCTCCTTTAGGTGTAGGGTTAGGTTGTGTATTTGAGACCTTTCTTGTTTCTTGAGAAAGGCTTGCACCGCTATATATTTTCCTCTCAGGACTGCCTTTGTTGTGTCCCACAGATTTTGAACTGTTGTGTTTTCATTATCATTTGTTTCCATGAATTTTTTCAATTCTTCTTTAATTTCCTGGTTGACCCATTCATTTTTTAGAAGGATGCTGTTTAGTCTCCATGTATTTGCGTTCTTTCCAAATTTCCTCTTGTGATTGAGTTCGAGCTTCAGAGCATTGTGGTCTGAAAATATGCAGGGAATGATCTCGATCTTTTGGTACCGATTGAGACCTGATTTATGACCCAGGATGTGGTCTATTCTGGAGAATGTTCCATGTGCACTAGAGAAGAATGTATATTCTGTTGCTTTGGGATGGAATGTTCTGAATATATCTGTGATGTCCATCTGGTCCAGTGTGTCATTTAAGGCCTTTATTTCCTTGTTGATCTTTTGCTTAGATGATCTGCCCATTTCAGTGAGGGGAGTGTTAAAGTCCCCTGCTATTATTGTATTACTGTCAATGTATTTCTTTGATTTTGTTATTAATTGGTTTATATAGTTGGCTGCTCCCATGTTAGGGGCATAGATATTTAAGATTGTTAGATCTTCTTGTTGGACAGACCCTTTGAGTATGATATAGTGTCCTTCCTCATCTCTTATTATAGTCTTTGGTTTAAAATCTAATTGATCTGATATAAGGATTGCCACCCCAGCTTTCTTCTGATGTCCATTAGCATGGTACATTGTTTTCCACCCCCTCACTTTAAATCTGGAGGTGTCTTCAGGTCTAAAATGAGTTTCTTGTAGGCAGCATATTGATGGATTTTGTTTTTTTATCCATTCTGATACCCTGTGTCTTTTGATTGGGGCATTTAGCCCATTAACATTCAGGGTAACTATTGAGAGATATGAATTTAGTGCCATTGTATTGCCTGTAAGGTGACTGTTACTGTATATTGTCTCTGTTTCTTTCTGATCTACTACTTTCAGGGTCTCTCTTTGCTTAGAGGACCCCTTTCAATATTTCCTGTAGAGCTGGTTTGGTGTTTGCAAATTCTTTCAGCTTTTGTTTGTCCTGGAAGCTCTTTATCTCTCCTTCTATTTTCAATGATAGCCTAGCCGGATATAGTATTCTTGGCTGCATGTTTTTCTCGTTTAGTGCTCTGAATATATCATGCCAGTTCTTTCTGGCCTGCCAGGTCTCTGTGGATAGGTCCGCTGCCAATCTAATGTTTTTACCCTTGTATGTTACAGACTTCTTTTCCCGGGCTGCTTTCAGGATTTTCTCTTTGTCGCTAAGACTTGTAAATTTTACTATCAGGTGACGAGGTGTGGACCTATTTTTATTGATTTTGAGGGGCGTTCTTAGCATTTCCTGGATTTTGATGTTTGTTCCCTTTGCCATATTAGGGAAATTCTCTCCAGTAATTGTCTCCAATATACCTTCTGCTCCCCTCTCTCTTTCTTCTTCTTCTGGAATCCCAATTATTCTAATGTTGTGTCATCTTATGGTGTCACTTATCTCTCAAATTCTCTCCTCGTGGTCCAGTATTTGTTTGTCTCTCTTTTGCTCAGCTTCTTTATTCTCTATCATTTGGTCTTCTATGTCACTAATTCTTTCTTCTGCCTCATTTATCCTGGCAGTGAGAGCTTCCATTTTTGATTGCACCTCATGAATAGCTTTTTTGATTTCAACTTGGTTAGATTTTAGTTCTTTTATTTCTCCAGAAAGGGCTTTTATCTCTCCGGAGAGGGTTTCTCTAATATCTTCTATGCCTTTTTCGAGCCCGGCTAGAACCTTGAGAATTGTCATTCTGAACTCTAGATCTGTCATGTTACCTATGTCCATATTGATTAGGTCTCCAGCCTTCGGTACTGCCTCTTGTTCTTTTTTTTGAGGTGAGTTTTTCCGCCTTGTCATTTTGTCCAGATAAGATTTGCTTTCTCCTGCTGTGGAATTCCGCTGTTCTTGGTGAGCGAAGTTGGTTTTGGATGGGTTTCTTGTTGATCTTCTGGGGGAGGGGCCTGTTGTAGTGATTTTCAAGTGTCTTTGCCGCAGGCGGAATTGCACCGCCCTTGCCAGGGGCCGGGCTAAGGAATCCGCTTGGGTTTGCTTTCGGGAGCTTTTGTTCCCTGAGCGCTTTCCGTAGAGTTCCGGAGGACGGGAATGAAGATGGCGGCCTCCCAATCTTTCGGCCCGGAGGAGCCGAGAGCTTGTGGTTCCGCTCCTCAGTGCGCTCTCAGAGCAAAGCGCCCAACAGCCCCGCCTCCCTGGCTTGCGGTCGCGCCTCGAGGAAAGCAGTCAATTGCTGGCGCTGGAGAAAAGCGCCGGGTCGCTTTCGTCTCCGTGGCCTCTGGCCGCGCTCCGAGCCCACCCAGCCTGCGACCGGCACAAGGTAACCCCGGGCTTAGAGCTCACTCCTCGGCTTTGTCGCTGTAGCTGGCTTCCCCGCTCTAATACCTGCGAGCTCTGCGGCACTCAGACACCCCCAGTCCTTCTGTGACCCCGCGGGACCTGGGGTTATGCTGACTCCGCCTGGGTTTCCCCCCAGTTTAGCCTCTGGAGCGATGTCTCCCAGTGGAGCCGACTTTTAAAAGTCCCGATTTTGTGCTCCGTCACTCCGCCGCTTGCCGGGTGCCGGCCCCTCCCCCCGGGGTCTATCTTCCCGTCGCTTTGGATTCACTTCTCCGCAGGTCCTACCTTTTGGAAAGTGATCGATTTTCTGTTTCTGGAATTGTTGCTCTTCTTCTCTTCGATTTCCCGTTGGGTTTGTAGGTGTTCACAATGGTTAGATAAGCTATCTAGCTGATCTCCTGCTACCCGATGTCGTCTCAGCCTGCTACTTCTCCGCCATCTTGACTCCTCCCCCTGATGTTGTGATTATTTAAAGTCTTTCTCTTCTTAAAGGTAGCCTTGGTGAGGAGATAGAATGAGAAAAGTCTGTTCATCTCTGAACTACAGTGATCTTAGTAAGCTTCTTGGTGGGGAGCTAGGATCTTGAGCATGTATGGTTCTATCACTGCTGACTTTCACCTCCACCATGTGTGGTTTCTAAGTCACTAAGCAGGCATCCATTCAGATACAAGGTGGGAGTATTTAATACTACCTTTCCTAGGTCAGGAATCATGGGTCTAAAGAGAGTCTATGATTAAGAGTCAAGTTATAAGAGAATGCCCAAGCTCTTCAAATGTCTAGATATCTGATCTTGGGAAGATGTTTCTCTGATTAGTGCCTCAATCTATTCACCTATAAAAAGGGGATGTCACATTATCCTTGTCCATCACATAGTGTAATTATGAAACATAAATAAGCTATTGAGAACCAAGATCTCATAAAGATAAGAGAAGAAAGGATGTGCTACAACACAACCATGTGTCAACCAGAAACATGATTTTGCAACTATTATCACAAAGTCTGAGAATAAAGTACAATTGACCCTTGAACAACATAGGAGTTAGGGATACTGATCCCTCATATGGCTGAAAATCCATATATAATTTTTGATGACCCCAAAACTAAACTAATAGCCTACTGCTAACCAGAAGCCTTATTGATAACATTAATAGTAGATTAACAAATATTTTATGTTATGTGTATTATGTACTATAATCTTACAATAATAAAAAAGTTTCATTATTTCTAAGCTATAAGATTCACCTGCACATTTTTTCAAATTGCAAATCTCCAAAAAATTTTCCAAAATATTTTTTGAAAACAATCCACGTATATATAAGTTGACCTATGCAGTTCAAACCCATGTTGTTCAAGGGTCAACTATATATTACCAAAACACATAATCTTTATAGAAATAAATAACAATATAGATGTAAATATCACTTCACAGATAGCTTTTATACACTGTTTTTTAATAAACCAAGGAACACCAAGGAAGAAATTATCACAATACTCAGCCAGGAACTGTGTTTCCAACAGTATATGTTCAACCTCTGCCCCCAGCTATCCATCTCACCTACAAACTTTTATCCCCAGAAATGGCCTATCTATCACACCCCATTGCACAAAATAGGAGAAAATGATAAAGAACACATGAGCATGTGGTGAGTCAATCATGGCGCAGGGAGCTTTGAGAGCAGGAAGGGGATCTAGGAAATGGCAGATTATGTGTAACTTTTGGTCTGTGAGCTCTCCTTCAAGGTAGAGCAATAGAGTGATTATTGCTGTTATTTATAGAGCAATTTTCCCCCCTCATTTAGACATACAGTCTAGCAAGGCATATTGGCACAGATAAATAATACCTAACAGTTCTGCTAGACATTGTTCTCAAAATTTTACTTATTTATTTTTGTGCACCCTAAAATCCAAAGTGTATGGAGAAGCTTGAGGGTAAAAAGAGGAGGATCTGCAAGAACAAAGTGAAAGAATGAAAATGGACTGTGAAAGCCACAATTCTTTTTTCACGTTTCATGACTTTATTTCTTATGAAGTGGGTGCAAAATGGGAAACATGACCTTGAACTGTATTCTATTTTTCTTTTCCATTTTATTTTATTTTATTTCTTTTCAGTGTTTCATCATTCATTGTTTATGCACCACACCCAGTGCTCCATGCAATACATGCCCTCCAAAATATCCACCACCAGGTTCACCCAACCACCTACCCCTCTCCCCTCCAAAACCCTCAGTTTGTTTCTCAGAGTCCACAGTCTCTCACGGTTCATTTTCCCCTCTAGTTTCCCCCAACTCACTTCTCCTCTCCATCTCCCAATGTCCTCCATGTTATTCCTTGTGCTCTACAAGTAAGTGAAACCATATAATAATTGACTCTCTCTGCTTGACTTATATCACGCAGCATAATCTCCTCCAGTCCTGTCCATGTTGATACAAAAGTTGGGTATTCATCCTTTCTGATGGAAGCATAATACTCCATTGTATATGTGGACCATATCTTCTTTATCCATTTGTCCATTGAAGGGCATCTTGGTTCTTTCCACAGTAACTGTATTCAAGTCATAGTCAATGTCACCCTGCCTCTGTGTCACAATGGAATAAGTGCTTAACCTTTCTGGTCTATGGTGTAGTTTTCAGGTAAACATGAGATTTGAAGTACATCAACATTTCTCAAGTTGTGTTCAAGAACACATTAGTTCTACAGGATGTTAATAATCATTAATGTGAGGGAAAAAACACCAGGTTCTATGGTCAAATAACTTTGGGATATGCAGGGTTGGACAGATTTCTCTATTGCAAAGATTCTCAGAGTTTTTGCTATGCTAGTGCAAATTCTGAATCTCCAAAAGGTGACCATAAATAGGAGAAAATCCACCCCCAACCCCCAACTTACTTGGCCATAGAATTTGGGGACTTGGTTTTGGTTTTCATTTGTTTTTGCTCTATTGTACTTTAGTTAGCACCAACAAAGATCAGAAAGTAATGTCAGAACATTAAACCAGGTAGTCATTAGGGACATTCTGCAAATGATCATTAAATGGCCATTGTGCATTTTATGCTTGGGGATGGCTGAGAGGGACCAGCATTATTTTGATGACAACTGGATGAAGCTCCATGTGTGTGTTTTCTCATTCAATCTTTACAATAACCCAGCAAAGTGAGTACCATCATTCTAATCTTATGAGAGATTATTGAAGCTTTTAAAAAATTAACAAATTTCTCAAGATAATACTGCTAGAACTATGGATCCTCTAGTCAAACATAGAGATGTATAGATGCAATCTTTTTTAAAGATTTATTTTTTTAAGATTTATTTATTTGAGAAATAAATATTTGAGGGGACTTGTATAGAGGGAAAGAGAGAGAATCTCAAAAGGAGTCTCCATTGAGCATGGAGCCCAACATGGGGCTTGATCACACGTTCATGCATGAGGTCATAACCTGAGTTGAAATCAAGAGTCGGACATTCAACCAATTGAGCAACCCAGGCACCCTTGGATGCAATCTTAATAAGATGGCATTTGAACAAAAACTTGAAGGGGATGAGATTAAAAAAAAAAAAAATGAAGGTGATATCCATGCATATATCTAGGGAAGAGTGTTCTAGGTAGAGGAAAAAGCCAGTACAAGAGATAAAAGTATGCCTGGCTTGTTTGAGGAAAAATCAGTAGCACTTGGAATAGAGTGAGTACAGAAATGAGAAGTAAGACACATGGGACCAGAGGATTAATGGGGCATCAGATCATGTAGCACCTTGTAGTAATCACAAGAACTCTGACTTTGACTCAGAGGAAAATGGAGAGCAGAAGAGTGATACCATCTGGCTTGTGTTTTAAAAAATCCACTCGGTCTATTAGGTTGAGAACAGATCCTAGGAGGGTGCCATAGTCATTAGCGCTGTCCACAAATTATTTCTGATTCCCTGGGAAAATGTTGGATTGCACTTTCCTGCACCCTTGAAGTTATTCATGACCATGGCTTGGCCAATGAAATGTAACAAGAAGTCCTATGTTTCACTTAGCGGTGGAAGTTTTAAGGGCCTCTGGGCAATTCTTTCTCCATCACATGACTGACACATGACTTGTCAGTCTGGGTTGGAAAGAAACTGCAATGAAGAGAGTCGCTCCATTAACTAACCTACATTTAAGGTGAAAGAGAGCAAGAAGTAACTTTGTTGGTTAAGTCACTCAGAGACTGATGATATTTATTTGAGCACCATAATGTAGCCTATAATTACTGTTATAGAAAACAAGACTAGAACAGGAGAACTACGGGAGACCATTACAATAATCCAGGTGAGAGATGATGTTGGCCTGAGTGAGGGTATCAGCAGTAGAGATGATAGAAGTGCTTGGACTGTCGATATATTCTGTAGGTTAGGCCAACAAGATTTCCCAAAGGATTAGATGTAGGATGTGAGAGAGGTCAGGGAGTCAGCCCTGACTCCAGGTTATTTGGCCTGAGCAATTAGAAAGATAGAATTGCCATCAATCGGGATGAGGATGACTGGGTAAAGAGACTTGGGGGAAAGGCAGTTTATTGTGTTTTTTTATGTTTCAATTTCTATTTTATCCTTTTGAATTTTTTTATAGTTTCTGGTTATCTGCTGAAATTTTTGAGTTTGGTTTTTATTTCCTTGACTATAGTAGAAGAAGTCATAAAAGGTTCTAAGAAGAAGAGTGACAGGTTCCAATTTATGAATCCTGCACAAAACTCAGTGCAAAGGGATAGTGTTTTGTTCTGTTTTCCTCTGCTTTTTGGGTAGAAGTGAGCAAACTAAAGTGCCTAGGGAAGATATTAGCAGTATTTTATGTGACTCCCTTTTGGAGCTAGGGTTCAAAAAACAAACCATTTGGAACTCATTGATTTTAGTTTTCTCTTTATTGTTTTCCACCTTGATTGAGTCCTTTGACTGTAAAGAGCAGATTGATTCAGACACTTCTAATTTTCTGCCTGCTTGATGATTCCCACCTATCATGTTTGCTTCCTGTCTTCAATCATTAGAGTCTCCTTCTTCTGGATCCTGCTAAAATCACACCACCTAGGGAGGATGGCTCTCTGGACTTCAAATTCCTCTGCCCAGGGGTGGTTTGCATTTGTGAGGTTCCACAGCTCAAACAACAAAGTCAGCACCCCTGAAGCCCATTACAAGGCAGAGGTGCAAACTGGTAGCTTCAAGGCCAAATCCTCTCTTGGATTCCTGGTACTTTGTTTGATCAGCAATGATTTTAAAAACACTTTTTTTTTTTTTTGACCTGCAAATTCAGAATATTTCTTTCAAAAAATCAGAAATGTTGGCAATACTGACATACATTCTGAATCCTTGGTAACAGCCTATTAGAACTGAGTAGCCATTGCCTCTTTAAATTTGGCAAACCTCCTTCCTAAGCCTTGTCCCCACCTGGATAACTCAACTAATTTATGCTACCTGCCTGGCCCCCGTGAGCATTTGTTCTGCTCTTTGCTTTCAAGATTACAAGGACTTCCATATATATTATCGTATTTAATCCTCACAACCTTATAAGGTCAATATTTTATAGATCAGGAATCTGTCCTTCTCAGAGCTATATTAATTGCACTTTTTATTGAGTGCATTTAAGGGTACTTAAGTGTTTCTACTTGTATTCTCTGAAGACAAGAATGAAATATTCTGCATCCTTTCTCTTTCTAAACAAATAGCAACCTAGACTCTATTCAGGAATATCCACCCAGGTAGTGTCTGATCTGTGGCAAGAATGGTAAAGTTGTGATAAGAGTGTGGACTCTGAGCTCACACTACTTCACATGATCACTGTGTCTCTTTGAGCATGTTGTTTAATCATGCCATAACTTGGTTGTCTCATCTTTAAGACAAATACAGAAAAATAATATTTATTATTTTCTCAGGATTTTTCCTGTAGAATATAAGCTAGAAGATACTAAGTGACAAGGAATCAGATTAAGGAGACAAACTAAGGCCAGGTCATGGAGGGTTTTCACTGTATGGCAAGATCATTTTATTTTGTAAGCCATTGATTTTCAAACTATATGATTTGGATACCTAAGGATCCTAAGATCCTCTGCGGACTGCCTGAGGGCAAGGGAGTGAGCTGGACTCCAGATTCCCAACTAATGTTGGAATTGAACTGTCCAAATTCTGTATTTATAAAAATTGCTATGTATGAAAGATGGATTTGAGGGGACACATCTGGTAACAGACAAGAATGCAATTAGAAGGGGCAACTGGGTGGCTCAGTGGGTTAAGCCTCTGCCTTCGGCTCTGGTCATGATCTCAGGGTCCCGGAATCAAGCCCTGCATCGGGCTCTCTGCTCAGCAGGGAGCCTGCTTCTCCCCTCTCTTTCTGCCTGCCTCTCTGCCTACTTATGATCACTCTCTCTCTGTCAAATAAATAAACAAAATCTTCAAAAAAAAAAAAGAATGCAAGTAGAAGATGATATATTTAGTAAGATGGAGAAGAGAAGAGAAGAGAAGAGAAGAGAAGAGAAGAGAAGAGAAGAGAAGACGTTATGAACTACCTAGTTGGGTGACCATATAACATCAAGGAGAGAGAGAAATCAAGGCTGACTTCTATAGTTTAAGTTTTCACTGATGGTTATGGGAAATTAAAGGGGGGTCATTTAAGGATGATAAATAGTTATAGAGAAATAGCAATGAACATGAGCATTGTGATGGGCATCTAGATTGAGGTGTTGATTAAGAAAATGAAGGAGATATTAGGCAGTCAGAACAAAGAGATATCCCCCACTTAGCTACTTAGGAGCTCAGATGAGCTTAGGAACATACATTCCATCTCCAGAGCTCATTTCCTCATTCACCCAGTGAGCACATGAGTGCACTAGGAGAATCGGAGGATGAATAGACATGCGAGGATTTTGAACACCATTAAGTTATATGTAATAGTCACGTTTTACATACCAACAGTTTCAGTCAGTAAAAATGACAGAGATGAGCAAAAGATTGTTGAATTCTAAAGTTGGAAGTTCTCCCAGAGACAGAGCTAATCTAACTTGAAACTCCTGCAGAACCCACAGTAAGATCTTCAGGGAAGTTTCGTCGCATACCTTGCGGAGAGAAAAGTTTGGTCCTGTTCTCTAATTTTGTTTCCTGGTGGGGAGATTCCTAGAGGACCTTGTTCTAAGCATTGCAGGTAAAAGGGATGCCCAACAGTTGACTCTTGGGCTTTCTGTACTGCCCAGGTAGAACTTACCTCTTTTTGGAAGTATTACTTTGTCAATAAATCATTCCTTAAATAGCACCTTTTTGTCTCAAGTAAATGTTATTTGATTAATTTCTATCTAATTGAGATTTCCTTTTAAGTGTTCTTTTTTTTTTTTTTAATTTGAGTTTAGTTGGCACAATGTTATGCTAGTTTCAGGTACACAGCATAGTGATTATGCTATGCTCACCCCACGTGTAGCTACCATCTGTCCCCATGCATTGCTATTACAATATCATTGACTATACTCCTTATGCTGTGCATTTTATTCCCCTTTTAGGTATTCTCAAGAAGATTAAATGGGAGATAGAGTAAGTATACATGAAAGTGAAGACTCCTCTATCAAAGTAAAAAAAAAAAAAAAAGTTTATGTGTTCTGTAACTTCTCTGCCCATTTCTTGATCTCAGAGATGCAGCCATGGATTCGATAGCATGATCATAGAAATATGCCCTGTTTTTCTGTTTGGTTTGTTTCCTTCTAGTTTTACTGAGAAATATCTGATGCACATCACTGTCTAAGTTTAATGCATACTTCATGATAGTTTGATTTCCATATATTGTGAAATGATTTCCACAGTAAGTTCAGCTACCATCCAGCTTCTCATCTGGATACAATAAAAAGAAATGAAAAAAGAAAAGTAAAAAAGGGAAAAAATTCTCCTTGTGCTGAGAACTCTTAGGATTTACTCTTCTAACACCTTTCCTATATATCCTACAGCAGTGATAGCTATTGTCATCACATTATACTTGACATTCCTGGTACTTATTTATATTAGAACTGTAAGTTTGTACCTCTTGACTCCCTTCCTCCAATCTCTGGTCCCAAGTCTATCTCTGGTAATCAGACAAGTCTGATCTCTTTTTCTTTCTTTCTTTTTTTTTTTTTTTTAAGACTTTATTTATTTATCTGAGAGAGAGAGCGCGCATGAGCAGGGAGGAAGGGCAAGGGGAGAGGGAGTAGCGGACCCCTCCTGAGCACGGAGCCCAACATCGGGATTGGTTCCAGGACCCCAGGACCACAACCTGAGCTAAAAGCAGATGCTCAATCAACTGAGTCCATCAGGTGCTCCTGATCTCTTTTTCTGTATGTTTGTGTTTTTGTTGCTGTTGGTATTGTTGTTTTTAGATTCCCCATATAAATGAGATCAAACAGCACTTGTCTTTCTCTGTCTGACTTACTTCACTTAGCAGAACACCTTCAAGATTATCCATGTTGTTACAAATGGTAAGATTTCCTCACTTTTTATAGCTTAATAATATTCCATTGATTTTAACTTGTAGTTTTCCTTTTTAGCAGTGTCATTTTCTGTTTTCGATGTCAGAACAGTGCTGGCCTTGTAAAATGAGTTTGGGAGTGTTTTCTCTGCTTCAGTTTTGTTTTGTTTTGTTTTGTTTTGTTTTGGAAAAGGTCAAGAAGGTTTTGTTTTGGAAAAGGTCAAGAAAGAAGGTGTGGAGTTAATTCTTCTTTCAATGTTCAGTAAAATTTACCAGGGAATCCAACTGGCTCTGGGCATTTCTTTGTTGGGTAATTATGATTACTGATTTAATTCTTTACTAGTTATTGTTCCATTTTTACTTTCTATTTCTTCCTAATTCAGTCTTGATAAGTTGTATGTTTAAAGAAATTTTCCATTTCTTCTAGGTTGTTCAATTTGTTGGTGTAGAGTTGTTTATAGGAACCTCTTACAATCTTTTGAATTTCTGTAGTACCAGTTGTAATGGCTCCTTTTTCATTTATAATTTTGCTGATTTAGGTCATTTCTCTTTCTCTCTCTCTCTCTCTCCCTCTCTCTCACCATTTCTTTTTCTTTTTTTGGTCAGTCTAGTTAAGGGTTTGTCAGTTTTGTTTAGCTTTTCAAAGAACCAACTCCTAGTTTTGTTAATCTGTTCTATTGCTTTTCTATTCTCTATTTCATTTATTTCAACTCTAATCATTATTTCCTTTCTTCTGCTAAATTTGGGCTCAGTTTGTTCCTTTTTTCTAGTTCTTTTAAGACATAAAGTTAGGTTGTTTATATGAGATCTTTCTTGTTTCTTAATGTAGATATTTATTTCTGTGAACATCCTTTTTGAAACTGCTTTTATGCATCCCATAAATTCTGGTATATTGTGTTTCCATTTTCTTTTGTCTCATTTAAAAAAACAATTCCCCTTAGTTTTTCATTGATCCCTTGGTTGTTCAGGAGATTATTGTTTAATTTCCAGGTGTTGGTGAATTTTCCACTGTCCTCTCTTTTTGATTTCTTGTTTCATGGCCTTGTGGTCAAGGAAGATACTTGAGAGGAGATACTTGATATGACTTTAACCTTCAATTTACCAAAACTTTTTTTGTGGCATAACATTTGGTTTATCTTAGATTTTATTCCATGCGTATTTGTAAAGAATGTGCATTCTGCTCTTGTTGGATAGAATGTTCTATAAAAGTGTCTGTTACGTCCATTTTGTCTACAGTGTTGTTCAAATCCGCTGCCTGCTTTCTTATTTATTTTCTGTCTGGATTATCTATCCATTGCTGAGAGTGGGGTATTAATGTTCCCAATTATTATTATATTAGTGTTTACTTCTTCTTTTAGCCCTATTAGCTTTTGTGTTACATATTTGCATGCTCCCACGTTGTATGCATAAATATTTATAATTGTTATATCTTCTTTATATATTGACCTCTTTATCTTCATATAACGATCTTTTTTGTCTCTTTTGACCATTCCAACTATTTTTTAAAAATTTTTATATGCTTATTTGAAAGAGAAAGAGCAGGGGGAGGAGCAGAGGGAGAGGGACACGCAGACTCCCCAGAGTGCAAAGCCCAACACAGGGCTCAATTTCACACCCTGAGAACATAAATAACCTGAGCCAAAATCAAGAGATGGACACTTGACTGACTGAGCTACCCAGGTGCCCCTGACCATTTAAAGCCTTTTTATCTGATATAAGTATAACTTTTGCAATACTGCCTTGTTGGGGGCAGGGGTTATCATTTGCTTGAAATGTCTTTTTCCACCCATTCATTCTTAGTCTATGTATATCTTTAAAGATAATTTAAAGATAAAATGAGTGCCTTGTATGCAGAATAATGTTGGATTTTATTTTATTATTATTATTATTCCTTCAGCCACTACATTCCTTATGACTGGAGAATTTAATTTGCTTTGTTTAAAGAAATTAGTCATAGGTCAGGACTCAGTGGTGACATTTTTAAAATTTTTTTTCCTGGTTGTTTTATAAATCAATTATTACTTGTCTCTTATTCCATTGCTTCTTTTAAAAAGATGTGTTTTGATGTCTTTTGACATCAGTATTCTTTGCATTATTGTATCATTTTGTATCACACCACAAGATTTTCTCTTGGGTTACCCCGAGGCTTATGTAAAATATCTTAAACTTATAACACCCTAGGGGCGCCTGGGTGGCTCAGTGGGTTAAGCCTCTGCCTTCAGCTCAGGTCATGATCCCAGGGTCCTGGGATCAAGCCCCACATCGGGCTCTCTGCTCGGTGGAGAGCCTGCTTCCTCCCTCTCTCTCTGCCTGCCTCTCTGCCTACTTGTGATCTCTGTCTGTCAAATAAATAAATAAAATCTTAAAAAAAAAACTTATAACACCCTATTTTAAACTGATAACTTAAATTCGATAGAATTCATAAACTTTACATTTTTCCTTTTCACCCCCCTCATGTAGCTAGACTGTAAACAAGGTTCTCTCAGCTTCTGTTCCTCAGATGTGCTGACTGTGTGACCTCTTTCAGAGCAACAGACCAAAACCCAGCTCCCTCTTTTTCCTATGCTGTTGCCAAACATGTGGCTGTGCTGTGGCCAAAAGGGCAGAGAGCTTCATCGGAAGAGGAAGAAATACAGTACTGCCCTCATTTTCAGAAGGACACTAGAATGCCTGTTGAGGACATCTAAGTCCAGCAGCACAGCCCCTTGGGTGGCTTGGTTGCAGGTATTCACAGTAAAGCTAGGTCCTTCTTCATCTTTCCAAACAACTGACATGAATAAAAAGTAGGGTTTAGTTCTGTAAGGAGGTTGATTTGCTGATGGCCACAGGAGGTACACAATTCCTCCTTGCTACCTTCCTTAGTGCATTCTATTCTATGTATCCACCTTGCATCTGCACCTTGTTCATTGGCCATTCAACCTCTTACTGCCCGGCAGAAAATATAAACAGCATTTGGGGAGATTAGTTCTGAACTTGCCCATGAGAACCTGGAGGAAATTGAATGTGGCAAGAAAAGGCCTGGAAGTGTAAGGAGACGGGTTAAGGATGGGATTTCTTCCTTTCTTATTCTTCCGTGGTTGTTTGTTTTTGCACAAGATGTGTTTCTTCCCTAAATCTCATGCAGCTGTATTCCCAGAAAATTGAAGAAAGGAGGGAAAAAGCTATTTAAATTTATACTATTGAATTTCTGTAGGACACCGAAATATTTTTGAAGTTAATGGGGAGCTTTGAATAGTCTGTTTCAAATAATTACAGGAAAAAAAATACATTGAAATAATTAGTAGTTGCTACCAGAACATTCAGCAAAATGAAATGACATCTTTGCATGCCTATTAAACAGCACTTTATTTTCAGTTTAGGGTGTTTTGGATGAAATTAGATGGCAAACATACTGCATCATTGAGTGATTAGAAGAACTAGTATCATTTAGAGTTACACTAGTACCACCATCAGCTTTTTTCTCTTTCCTCTGAAAAAAAGTACTATGTTCTCCCACCCATTAGGGAGATTTTAATAGAAATGGGACCAACTGCAGCCCTTGAGACTTGAGCTTAAGTGGCTTAGGTGTAATCCCTCTGGATGCAAGGAAAGGCATTAAACAGAATCTGATTATTCCCTGTTTTCTAATTCTGGGATTCTCTTTCTACTCTGCTTAGAGAATACTTAAAGCTCCCACTCTACCACCCTCTCCTGTCTCGAGTCAGAGTGGTATTTGCCAAAACCAGAAAATGGTCTTCATCTAATGAGTAAAAACTAATTTGCCTTTAGCTTCATCCAACCACCTTCACAGCATTTCTCCTCTCTACTTAAAAGAAAAAATAAAAAATAACTATTGGCAAGGTGTCTGATTTTCAACATGTTAATTTATGAAAGATATTTGCCAAACACTGATCACATCCCAATGCCGCTTTCATACCTTCACTCCCCTTCTCCTTCCCTCTTCCTCCTCTTCCTCTTTACCCCCATATCCACCATCCTCTTTGCCTCTTCTTCTAAGTGCTTCCCCTTCTCCTCTTCCTTTCTTGTTCCAGTGTGGGAAGAAGAAATGGAAAGAAGAACAAAGAGAAATTGAGAGATGCTTGTGATACAACAGTGTCACAGATACTCAGGTGTCTATTGCATAAAACAGTGTTTAGTTTTACTTTTACAATACATGACTTTGGAGGAATATTTTTGAGGCAAGAGGGACTGGGAAAAATCTGTATGAGGCTACTTTTCTCTGATAGCTCATCATTGTGTTCCAAGATATTTATCAGAATAACTGTTGTTTCTTCATTAAAAATAAATAAAAAATAAATTTTAAGAAAAGCTATATGAGAGTTCTGGGATTCTATTCCAAGAAGAGCGGGAAGAAGAGATGGGAGAGAAGTGGCCAATGAGAAAGGTGGGTTCCTGATCCATGCTGGGAAACAGCAAAAGAATAAACAGACCAAATATTGTTCTGCTTCATGGCTTGACTTAGGGTCACCATGTGTCTTTCTTAAGGCCTAGTCATATTTTTTGGTATTGTTGAGCTTCTTTATTAAACCATACCTACTACTTTCTTCACCCAAAACACCCACATACTCTTCCTAGGCCTTATTTGTCCAGCTACCCACTATGATGATGCTCTCTACCTGCACCCCTAATTTCGGGTTGTGTCTCTGTCCCCAGATAAAAGGGGCTGTCTTTCTTGCCCTTGAAGCTTCATTCTCCATGTGTCTTCTGGTGGAACATTTAAACAAGGTTGCCATGTACTCATAAGAGGACAACCAAGTCTATGAGCTTTCTTTTGTAATATTTGCTAGCTCAACTAGCTCCCCTCCAGAGATCAATTTGTTGTTAATCCCATAAGGGTGACACCAAATTTTAACACTTTCAGTAAAAATAAAGAGAAGGAAGGAGAATAGGCTGTGGGACTTACGTGGGGGTAGGACTCCTAATGATGGTTCTGCCATCTGCATACCTTTTGCTGGAGTGCCCTGGTTGGCATGCTGTGAATGGCCCCAAGACATGGGGGTGACAATGAAAGAGCTATGTGTGTTGTGTGGGCCAACACCAGCCCCCAAGGAAGAGAAGTCTTCCTTGCAATATCACCCACCTCCATCAGCTCAGTGAGGCCACTTCTCCCTTCACCTTCCCTCCTGGATCCCCCTTTGTCTCTGATCATCCTCTCTTCATCCCTGCCTGTCTCTCATCCCCACACCTGCTGTTTTGTTTCACTGTGCTCTTCTTCTCTTTCCTTCTATTAATAGAGCCCCATCGGGTCACACGTTTTCTTTACCTTCCTGTGATACATTAATGGACTCTCTCCTTTCTATCTCCCTTTCCCTGGTCCTACCTGTGGTGACTTCTCCCATCACCCCATTTGAACAGCTTCCTTCTAAGTTTGATGTAGGCACAGTGCAGAGCTTAATAGGTGGCCGGCCCCCATGCAAAATGCTCTTCTGTGACTTTTTTCCCCATACCCTCCTGGGACAAGCTTTGGATCTGGTGGCTATAGATCCAGAGCACTGTCTCCTCAATTGTAACAATGACCCTTGTCAGTGATGGCCTGCTCCTGCTGAGGCAAGTGACAATTTTTCAGGCCCTGAACCAAAAAGAAACCAACCCCTTCTAGTGAGTGCTGTTTGAGGATACCCCCAGTGGAGCTGCTGCCACTCAAATCTATGATGGTCCAGCTCACCTGCTGATCATCTTCCACTTCTCTCTTTAATTCTAATCATTCTTCTTGACTCTAAGATCTTAAGAAGATGTCGCCATTTGTTTCTGCCTGTTCCCTGTGTTGGGGACATGGCTGTGCTGGGCTGCTTCCCCATTTCATCAGCTTCAGCTATGAGGCAAGCCAGTGTGGCTCTGCCAGGCAGCAATTGCTGCAGAAAGGAACAGAAGGAAATTTGGTTTTATAGGGCAGCAAATATATTGAAAGCCCTCAGGGAAAAGCCACAACCTCAGTTCCCAAACCAGGTCGGTTCAGAAGCTTTACGCTCTAGATTTATAGTGTCTGTACTGAGCCAATTTAAACAATTTCAATCAACAGGCCCCATATGATAAATTGCATGCAACTCATCCTTAAAAAAGAAAAAATAGTCTTGGATTGAATCTGAACTTTGGTGATCCAAGGAGTTTCAGAGTTTCCCATTATAGTTGTTAAAACTAACTAGGCAAGAAGAGACCAGTTCATAAGCTAACAATAACACTATGCCCTGGAAATATGACTGAGGCTGGTCAGTAGCCCCATAACGAATGCCTTATAAGGGGTGCTTAGGGGGGTGGCTGTCTGAATTTGCACTTTACCAGCAGGCTGGCTTTGGCAGAATTAAATAACCTCACCGAGCTTACTCAGAGTAATAGTCATATGTACCTCATTGTGTGGTTTATGTATTAGAGAAAAAAATAAAATGACTATTATTTATTATACACTTGGTATATCCCAAGTAATTTTCTAAACACTTTCATGTACAAGACCATGCAGTGAAAGCTGAACAGTTAGCACAGTTCCCAGCACATAGTAGGTACTTAATAATTGTTGGGTGTTCTTACTAATAACAACAGTCATAGTGGACACTTTTAAAACATATATCATGTGGGGCGCCTGGGTGGCTCAGTGGGTTAAAGCCTCTGCCTTCGGCTCAGGTCATGATTCCAGGGTCCTGGGATCGAGCCCCGCATCGGGCTCTCTGTTCGGCGGGGAGCCTGCTTCCCTTCTTCTCTCTCTGCCTACTTGTGATCTCTGTCTGTCAAATAAATAAATAAATAAATCTTTAAAAAAATAAAATAAAACATATATCATGTATCAAGATCTGTTTAAATATCTTACATATTACAGACTTCATATCTGTAATAATTCTGTGAGTAGGTGCTGTTACTATCACCCCATTTTATAGATGAGGAGAAGGCTAAGTGAAACACTTACCAAGTTCAAGAACAGAAAGGGAGGTAAGATATTCACAATGTGGGGAATGTTGAAATTTTGGGTCAGAGAGAGCCTCACTAAGAAAATGACATTTGTATAAAGACATAAAGTTGCTGAGGGAGTTAGCCATGAAAATATGGAGTAAGAGCAGCCAAGGCAGATGAAACAGGTGCAAAGGCCCTGTGGCCTGTGTAGTTCAAAATAATTGGGCTAATTTGATCCATATTCCCTCCTTACATCAAACTGCTAAGCTTAGTAAACAATCCCACTGCTAGGGACAAAGGAGCAAGTGTTAGAGGCAGAATTTTGGAATGTTCCTGTTTTTTTCACAAATCCAGCTGTTAACCTCTGCTGGATATGGATGAGATAGTGACTGCCGTGGGACAGCTCATTCATATGACACATTTAGGACACATCAGTATGCTCTTCCCTTTTTTAAAAAATTAATTAATTAATTAATTAATTATTTTATTTTTTTCAGTGTTCCAAGATTCAGTACCCCCTTTCTGAATAATTAGTCCACATCTTTTGCCTGCAGTTTGAGTGAGCGAGAGAAAGGGTAAAGCTGAGCACAACCTTATTTAAAACCACTTTGATCCAAGGATTGTAACCATTTAGTGTTTATCGATTTTTCTTTCCTATTTTTAGGAAGGTGGGAGCATGGTAATTAAACATTTGTGAATGAAGCTGGTTTCTAGGGAGGATGGCTTAAGAGTCCCTGAGAGCCAAATCCTTTGTTTACTTTCTAACATAGGCTCCTAGGATCTAGGAACAGATGGATGTGCTGGTTTCCTGCCTCCTGGTCAGTGAGATTCTGGAACCCGACAGAAGACACTGATTTCCATGCCTCTTCTCCTTGTCTTTAGCCCTTGGCCTCCTATGTAAAGAATCATCAAAAGATGGTTGAAGAGTCCATGGTTTTAATAGGAAGTAGGAACTGCCCTGCTGAGTTTACTCAAACATGTCTCCATTACACGTGAACCTGTTGGGACAAGACCCCTCTGGAATCCCAACTGACTCCACATATGTGACTGGTAGCACCAGGCAATAGTCACAGTTGGCCCCACAACCAGTCCATAGAGAGGAGTGGCAGCTGAGTGCTGGTGTTCTCCTCACTACACTACCTTAAATGTCTTACCAGCCAAGACAAAGAGGGGAGAGAAATACACGGAAACTGATTTACACTTCCCCCTCAACATATTTCCTTCTTCTCTAACTTTATAGTTGTCCTTTAGTCTGTGTTAAAGTTCCAGTGTTATTTTATTATACTTTAAGCAACAACAACTAATGCTTAGACCTGCTCTATCTTACTTAGTCTAAGGAATTCTTTTAAAAACTCTGAAAAACATGTATTATTGTCCTCATTTCTCAGACAAGAGAAGTTTAGAGATATTATGTACTCACTCAAGATAAAAAGTCAGTAAATGGCTGAGTGAAGGTTTTACCCAGATCTGAAGACAGTAAGACACATGCTCTTAATCATTTTAATGTACAGCTTTATTTGTGTCAATTATCTAATATATGAAAATGTATATCTACTCACACACAATCGTATGTGCAGACATAACATGCATATATACATATTACTCCCCCAAAATCCTTTCTATTTATATAAACACACACACACAGTAGCCTTTGTTATGGAAGGATTGGATAGAATTAAAAAGATGGTGCTAGGCACTGTACACTGTTGCATGGAGCAGGGTGTAGGTAAGGAAGCTGAGACTTGAAGTACACTTATTATGGGTGGGAAACATTAATACCCAATGCTCCAGGGTGCCTGAGTGGCTCAGTGGGTTAAAGCCCCTGCCTTCGGCTCAGGTCATGATCCCAGGGTCCTGGGATTGAGTCCCACATCGGGCTCTTTGCTCAGCAGGGAGCCTGCTTCCCCCTCTCTTTCTGCCTGCCTCTCTGCCTACTTGTGATCTCTGTCTGTCAAATAAATAAATAAAATCTTTAAAAAAAAATACCCAATGCTCCAAATGCCTCATGGAGACCCTAGCAAGAGGGAGCTGGGCTGGGTATGCATGTGTTTTGGGTACTTTCAGTGCACACAGGCTGTAAATAAAGCTATTGTATAGTACAAACTCACTATTAAATTGGCAGATGGAGTGACATCACCAAAATGGTTGTTTCTGACTTTGCTTCTGCTCACAAAAACAGCTAATAATGTTTCAGTAAGATACTACAGAAAGCAACATAGAACATGGGGTGAAACTGAAGCACCCCCTTCACCACAGACACCAAGACAGACTATATTACAAGGATAAGAGAAGCAGCTGCACACCAGCTACATTGCCTCTCCCCCAGACTACCAGAGTGCCACATGGAGAGGTTTTCCTTTAGCCTCCAGTTCTTCCAGTGAGAAAAGAGAACCCAGGGAAGACAATAAGCCTCCCCCAGCATTGTAGGTCACTTTTTAGGAGCCCCTACTCTGATCTCACACCATAGAAATTGCAGTGGAATACGTGGGTCTCAACCACTGGGAATCTGACTGCGACAGAGAAGGGGGGAGGGGCTTGCAACAACCAGCATATGGGTCTCTACAGACTGAGTTCATACCTGCAGTGCCCAAGTAGTAATCCCAATGAGCCGCTTTGCTCATCTTGCAGAATCAAGTCAAGGGCATACTTACCAGGGAACTCAACAAGGTGAAGATCTGCCTGATTCTGATTCTCCAAAGAGAAATTCTGTGGCCCTAGATCTTGGTTTGGACATGCCCATGCATGGTGATGAGTCACATCCCCACCTACTGCAGAGTACCTTGCAACCCAATCTGGCCAGAGAGCTAGTGACAACTCCTAGAATCTGTGTGGCCCCCAGGGCAAAGCTGAAACCAGTATGGAGGTTCTGTGTGGGTACACACAGGCAGAGGAATTCATTCATAACCAAGGCTGAGAGTAGTTTCTAACCCATTGCAGCTAGCATCCCTGTTTGAGGAACTGGCAGACAGAGTCAACACTTTTTATAACAAAGCTAGTGGTTGTGCTCAGCCATGGAACTTGGGGTGTGGGTCAGCTTGAGTTAAGGACAAAAGATAACTTTACCAGTTTCAGAGTTGCTTCTTCCACAGCACCCAGTCAGGGAACCTAATTGATAGCCCTACATATCACCTGGTAAATCTTCAGCTCATTTGAGCAGGGAACCTACTCAAAGCATATAAGAAACTGAATAGCCTATTCAACAGCCCTATGCAAAGTGGCACTTGAACAGAGAGCACAGCCTGTGGCTTCCCTCATTTTCAGAGCAATATTGGTGGTTTCATTTTACCAGTGAATCCAGTGCACACTTTAGCCTAATTCAAGACCACATACAATGAGCTGCTCAGGCCCTAGGCCATGGCCTGCTGCCCTGTGAGAGCAGGGAAGCTAATTCATAGCCACTTCCTCTACTGACTATAGTACCCAGTCCAGACTAAGTAAGCCTGACCAGAGAATTCACGCAACCACAGAGCCCTAACCAGTAGTCCAATCCAAGTGTTCTCTGTCAGAGACACATACCTCCATTCCTGTCCTCAGAGCACAAACAAATGTCTCACCAAAAATAGACCATGACAGCAGGCCCCACCTGCCCAAAGATAATACCAGAAGATATAACCAGAAACCCAAACTGAGCCAACTGGTGAAGAATAGTCTCTGCCAAAGCAAACCTATAAAGAGAAGCCTGATTAATGAAATGTATTCCAATGTGAGGAATCAAGGATCATATAAAGTCAGGTAAATATGCACCACGAAAGGAAACTAATAAAGCTCTAATAACAGACCCTAAAGAAATGGAGATCTATGAACTATCAGACAAAGAATCCAGAATAACATGGAGGACAAATAGGAGAAGGAAAGGAAAAGTGAATTGGGGGAACCTGGAGGGGGAGATGAACCATGGGAGACTGTGGACCCTGAGAAACAGACTGAGGGTTTTGGAAGGGAGGGGGGATGGTAGATAGGTGAGCCTCGTGGTGGGTATTAAGGAGGGCACGTATTGCATGGAGCACGGGGTGTGGTGCACAAGCAATGAATCTTGGAACACTGAAAAAAATAAAATTAGATTTAAAAAAAAGAATTCAGAATCATCTTCTCAGGGAAGCTTAGTGAACTATAAAAAAACAAAAGCAGACAACTAAATGAAATTCATAAAGCAATCCCTGGACAAAAGAAGTTTCACAAGGAAATGGCAGCTATCAAAAATACCCAAACAGAAATTCTAGAGTTGAAAAATAGAGTAACTGAACTAAAGAACTCAATAGAGAGTTTTAATGGTAGACTACTCAACCATGCCGAAGAAAGAATGAGGGACCTGGAGGATAGGACATTAAAAACTATCCTATCAGAGAGAAAAAAGGAAAGAAGAAAAGTTATGAAAACTTATAGGAATTAGAGGACATAAGGAGAAGAAACAATACTCCCAATATGGGAATCCCAGAAAGAGAAGAGAAAGGGATGGAACATATAGTTAAAGCAACAGTGGCTGACATCTTCCCAAACCCAGGAAGCGAAATGTATATCCTGATCCCTGAGGCCCAAAAAGACTTCAAATAGGTTGAAACTGAATAGGGCTAGAGTGAGATATATTAAAGTTATCAAAATTCAAACAGAAGGAAAGAATTTTAAGAGCAGCAGAAGAAAAGAGAGAAGTTACATACAAGGGAACTCCCATAAGACCATCAGTGAATTTTCAACAAAAATTTTTCAGGCCAAAAGAGAATAGGATGACATATGAAAAATGCTGAAAGAAAGTAACTGTCAACCAAAAATTCTATACCAGAACTTACTGGATGCAGTAAAAGCAGTTCATAACAATAAATGTCTACATTATGAAACAAGAAATATTCCAAATAAACAACCTAATTCTATGCCTTAAGGAATTCCAAAAAGAAAAAAAAACTAAACCTAATGTTAGCAGAACATAAATAATAAAGATCAAAGCAGAAATAAGCAAAATAGAGAATAGAAAAACAATAGAAACATTAACCAAAGGAGGAGTCAATTCTTTGAAAATATAAACAAAATTGACCAACACTAACTAGAGTCACCAAGGGAAAAAGAGAAAGGGCCCAGATCATCAAAAATGTAAATGAAAAAGAAGACACTGCAATTGATAACACAAAAATTCAAAGGATCATTAGAAGTGTCTATGAATTTATAGAGGTTAGTATGTGCTACCAAACTAGACAACCTCAAAGAAATTTTTAAAAATCTTATAAACATACAACTTACCAAGGCTGAATAAAGAAACAAAAAATAAGAAATCTGAATAGAACAGTTAGTTGAAAGGAGACTGATCAATAATCAAAATTCTCTGAATTTAAAAAAAAAAAACAAAGCTCAGGAGCAGAAGGCTTCCCTGGAGAATTTTACAAAATATTTAAACAAGAATTAACATCAATTATTCTCAAACTTAAAAAAAAAAATGAAGCAAAGTGATACTCCCAAGATCATTTTACAAAGCCAACATCATCCTGATGAGGACACTGCTAGCAAAGAAAACTACCAGGCAAAATCCCTGGTAGAGATGGATGCAAAAATTCTCAATAAAATACTAGCAAACCAAATTCAATGGCAAATTAAAAGGATCATTCACCATGATCAAGTGGGATTTATTCTTGGGATGTGAGGATGTTTCAACATACACAAAGCAATCAGGATGATACATCACATTAATAGGATGAAAGAAAAGAATTATATGATCATTTTAACAGATGCAGAAAAAGCATCTGACAAAATTCAAAATCCATTCATGATAAATATTCCTAATAATTAGGCATAGAAAGAACATATCTCAACATAATAAAGGCCATGAGGACAAGCCCATAGCTAACATCATACTCAATGGCGAAAGGACGAAAACTTTTCCTATGAGTTCAGGAAAAAGGCAAGGGTGCCCCCTCACCACTCCCATTCAACACAATACTGCAAGTTCAGGCAAGAGCAATCAGGCAAGAAAAAGAAATAAAAGATACCAGAGTTAGTAAAGAAGTAAAATCATTTCTATTGGTCTACTAAATTATTTTATATATAAATATAATATAAAATCCTAAAGACTCAACCAAAAATGTTTGATCTAATCAATAAATTCAATGAAAATGTAGGATACAAAATTAATGTAAAAAACAGTACTGTTTCTATATATCAGCAATGAGATTTCTGAAAAAGAAATATAGAAATCAATCCCATTTACAATAGGATGAAAAACAATCAAATAGGAATAAACTTAACTAAGTAGGTGAAAGATCTCTACTTTGAAGACTATAAGACACAGATAAAAGAAATCAAAGAAGACACAAGTAAATGGAAAGATATCTTGGTAGAATTAATATTGTTAAAATCTCAATAATGCCAAAAACCATCTATAGATTTGATGTAATTCTTATCAATATTACAGTGGCATTTTTTACAGAAGGAGACAGAACACTCCCCAAATTTATATGAAACCACAAAAGATCCTGAATTGTCAAAAAAATCTTGTGAAAGAACAAAGCAGAAGGCATCACACTTCCTGATTTCAAGCTATACTATAAAGCTATCATCATCAAAACAATATGTAACTGTCATAAAGACAGACAAACAGACCCATAGAGCAGAACTGATAACACAGAAATAAACCCAAGCATATAAGGTCAATTTATATATATTTTTAAAGATTTTATTTATTTATTTGACAGACAGAGATCACAAGTAGGCAGAGAGGCAGGCAGAGAGACAGAGAAGGAAGTAGGCTCCCTGCTGAGCAGAGAGCCTGATGCGGGACTCGATCCCAGGACCCTGAGATCATGACCTGAGTCGAAGGCAGAGGCTTTAACCCACTGAGCCACCCAGGCCCCCAAGGTCAACTTATATTTGACAATGGAGCCCATACACACACACACACACACACACACACACACACACACACACTTCAGCCTTAAAAAATGAGGAAATCCTATCACTTTTAACTTATGGATAGACCTTGGGGGCATATCCTAAGTGTTATAAGTCAAACGGGGGAAGACAAAAACTGTATGATCTCACTTATAAGGAATCTACAACAAAAACCTTAAACTCATAGAAAAAGAAATCAGATTTGTGGTTACCAGAGGTGAAGTGTTGGGAGAGAAGGAATTGGAAGAAAGTATTCAAAAAGTATGAACTCCAATTATAAGATACATGAGGACTGGGAATGTCATGTTCAACATGTTAATGATAGCTAACACTATTGGAGAATATATAGAAAAGGTGGTAAGAGAATAAATTCTAAGTGTTTTCATCTAAGTTTTTTCCCTTTATTCTTTTCTTCTTTTCTTCTTATTATATGCACATGAGAAGATGGATGTTAGCTCAACCTATTGTAGTAACCATTTTAAATATATGTAAATCAGACAATCATGCTGTTATGTGTTAAATTTATACAATGTGCATGTCAATTATTTCTCGATAAAACTAGAAACAAATGAAACAAATAAAAATGCAGAACACTTGTTGCCTTTGTGTGCCTCTTCAGGTGTTTGTACACAGATAACCATCAGGATCCTAAATAAAACCCAGAAGTTTGTCTTTGTGATGAGCAGGGACCCTGTCAATCTTGAGAACAAGGCTCTGAGGACTTTCATGAGAGCTGAACTAGACTGGATAACTTTGTTTCATTCAGTATGGGAAAACAAGCTTGGCTGTTGGACATGGTGCCAACGAGTGGATGTTTTGTTTGTAGAAAGATAAATAAATGATTCACTACTTTTTTCCGTTTCTCCCTGCTGTCCCTCATGCCTTTCAGTCTTCCCCAACCATCTACATGCTTCCTTTCTTGAGAATCTTGCTTAAAATCCACCCACTCATTCACTGAGTATGTACTGAGTCCCAACCATGGCTCAGTGTGGGGTGTTGTGTTTTGTTTCTTAATTTGGCATAAAATTTGGTTAACTCCTACTTTTAAAAACAATTGTTGGAGTGCCTGGGTGGCTCAGAGGATTAAGCCTCTATCTTCGGCTCAGGTCCTGATCTCAGGGTCCTGGGATCAAGCCCCTCATTGGGCTCTCTGCTCAGTGGGGAGCCTGCTTCCCCCTCTCTCTCTGCCTGCCTCTCTGCCTACTTGTGATATCTCTCTCTCTCTGTCAAATAAATAAATAAATAAATCCTTTAAAAAATAATTTAAAAAAATTGTTCTCTGGAATCATCTATAGAGGTTCTGTGACTTACATTTTTTTTTTAAACATGACAATATCTAACCAGTGTGTGACATTGCAGACCTCAGTGTCCCTGTGCTCTTGGTTGTACCACCCTGCATGCAGACCGTCACACAGGAGCAAAAACTTCTCTTTCGCTGTATCCCTTCTTTTACTTCTCCATGTAATCAACTAATTTGTTTATTCATTTATTCAACAACAAAAGATGACTGAATACCCACTATATGCCAGGCACTGTTCTAGGCACTAAAGATAGGGTGGGAACAGAAAAGTTAATGCTAGTGTAGAGCTAGACAATAAGGAAGAGAAATAAAATATGTTAGGCATTAGATAGGGACAAAGGAGACACAAGAAGCATTGAGGAGAGGGGAAGTGTCAGGGGTCATTGCAATTTTACATGGGGCATCCCAGGAAGGGTTTGCTGCAGTGACATTTGAGTAAAGGAAGTGAGTGAGTGAGTGAGCCACACACTCATCAGGGGCAGAGCACATCCGGAGACTAGAATATCGCAAGGGCTCAGAGCCTGATGTGGGAGCAGATCTGACAAAGAAGAGGAAGAGGGATGACCACATGTAGTTAAAGAGAGGGAATGATAGGCAAATAAGATGAGGAAGGTAGAAAAGGGATGTGGAGGGGTGCTGGGGGCTATGCAGGGTTTGTAGAGCATTCTAAAGCCTTTGACTTCTGCCCTTTGTGAGAAGAGAAGCAACAGAGGCTTTGACGAGATTGGTTTTAATGGGATCTCTCTGCTGACCAGTGAATAAACTGAAGGAAGGCGAGGGTAGGAAGACCAGGTAGGTAGGTAGGTAGGAAGACCAGTAAGGGGGATATGTCTATACTCTTTTTATTTCATTTTATTATTTTATTGTATTGTATTTTAATTATTTCAAGTAGGTTTCACAACCAACGTGGAGCTTGAACTCATGACATCAAGATCAAGAGTCCCATATTCTACCTACTGAGCCAGCCCCAGGATATGTCTATACCCTTGATGAGATGTGTTAGTGGCCAGGTCCATAGCCATGGCAGGAGGTGTGAGGAAGCCTACAAGATATGCTGGAGAATTTGAGGGAAATGTCAGGAATGACTCCAAGATCCTTTGGACCGATCAAGTGGAGGAACAGAGTTGACATTTGCCAAGATGGCTCGTGATTAAAAATGCTTAACAAGCTCCACTATCTTTATCTCTTAGGGATTTCTGGAATCCTTTTCTTTCATTCCTACCATTATTTCCTTAATTTATCCATCTATTGTTTCTTATCTGGATTAGTGCAATAATCCTCCAACTAATCCCTCTGTCCATTAACTGTCCCCAAATCCAACCATGGCACAGAGTGAGCTATGTAAATAAATACTTGGTGTACTCTCAGACTAAAATTTCCATTCACCCCACATCACCCACTCTGCCTCTAGGGAAAATCCAATATCCTTCACATGGCTCATAAGATCTTCATAATCTGGCCTCTACCTATTTATCCACTCTCTTCTCCGAGCATGGCTTCCTTTGGAATTTATGCTGTAGGAACACCAGCAACTTGAGGTCAAGTGACTCCACTTCCAACTCAAACACACACTTATCTATCCATGCCATGTCCTATCTCTGGGCCCTGCTTCTCTGTGGCTTCTTCTGCAATGCCCTTCTTATCCACTCTTTACCAAACTACTCCTTCAGGCCCTTGAAGACACATCTGAGGCATCACTTTCTTCAAGAATGCTCTTTAATCACCCTTTACCCAATGTGCTCTGTCCTTACTCTGTGATGTTGTAATTCACTCTATGGCCTCCACTGTCACCTCACTATGCACATGGCAAGTGCTGCTCCCACAACATCAGGGTTCTTTAGGGAGACATCCTAGTCATCTCTGTACCTGGGATTCCCAGCCCAGTACTTGGCACAAAGTCAGGGACCAAACAATAACTGAGAAGTGAATGAATCAAAGAGAATTTTCTGAGCTATATTTTTTTAAAGGAAACATATCTGATTCTGATAATTCTGCATTATATAATGATAAAAGCAACACCATTTAAGTCGAGAAAACAAATATCTATAAAATATACTTTTGAGGGTTTTTTTTTTTTACTTACTTCTTTGTCCAAGAAGTCTTAATGAACTTCCCAGCACATTTTAAAAGTGTAGGCTCATTTGAATTCTACTTTTGTAGCTACTTACATGTAGGATTCTAAGTGTTTCTATATTATATAAATGTGTATGTGCATGTACTTAAGTAAGAGAAAGAGAGGAAAAGAGGAAGTTGGAGAGGGGCAGGGACAAGATAGGGGGAGGAAGGTATACAAAGAGGGGAGGAGGAGAGGGAGAGAGAGAGGGAGGGAAGGAAAGGGGGAGGGAGAGACAATGAGAGAGACAGCAAGAAAATTCCTCCCTGAAGTCTAAGGTCTTTGAGGTCAGGGACATTCATCAGTTATCCTTATTCTACTCTGACTAACTTGGGAACGTACAGAGAAGAAACTCTCAACAAACGTTATGAACTGCTAGAGGAATATCCTCCTGTGGAGGGGAATTTTAATAAAATAGTTTCTAATTGAATTGAAGCAACTCAGATGAAAGCAGGTCCTGCCACCAGGACCCTGCCACCAACTTGCATCCAAAATCTTCCCATCCAGGCTGGAAATTCCCTTAAGAATTTTCTGCCTGTTGAATCTTAATGTGCAAATATGCTTCTAACATGGAAGAATGGCTTCTCAGAACCAGAACACCACTTACACATGTCTTCCTGGGCCAAAACCCTACAGCAAGATTAATCACTGTGTTCATTAAAAAGATCCAAGCAAACCTCTATAACAGGGAAAACAATCAAGAAAGTATTGGTAGATGAACTCTCTCTCTCTTACACACACACACACACACACACACACACACACACACACATTTTAGAAAATAATTCATTCTGGGCCAGTTCTCTGCTTTACTTAGTTACACATATCTGAGTAATGGGACAAGAAAAAAAAAACAATAGATCAGAGGGTCTGGCTGAAGATATCATAAAAACCTAGTGTAAAAGACAAAACAGAAAGAAGTCAGAGGGGATCATAAAGAAACATTTCCCCCTTTGTGGGACTGAGTAAAGATTTTAGAGACTTTCAGTTAGTTTTTGAATACTGGAGCTTTTACTTGGAAAACAGTAGAGCACTGAGACTGGACCACAGGGAGCTTAGGAATATATTCAGTTTATGCTCTGGAGGTAAGTAAGGATACAAGCTTCAAAATTAGTATTCTTAAAGATTTGTGCCACTTTTTTCCCCTAATTTCTCTCTTTTATGCTTAAAGAGCAACACCTCTCTTTATTCCAAAAAAAAAAAAAAAAAGACTGTAAGACATGACAGATTCTAGGGGGTCATTTAGAAAGCCCCTTGGAGTGATGGTTAAGTTGAGGTGTCCTCTATTGAAGGCAAAGCAGGGATACAAAGACAGGACCTTATCAGTAAATGAATGGTTCCTGTTCCTTGGAGCACAAGCAACCAAGTGACCTATAATGAGTTCTTAAAGCCTCCTTTTGAGAGGCCCCAGAGATTTTGCCATTGGACTTAAATTCACAGGAGAGACTGGGCAGAGTCCTAGGATTCAAGCCCTCTTAACAGAAAGAGCTGAAAAGCAGTGCCTGACAAAAGACAGGCAAACTGGGACGCTGCCAGAAGGAACAAAAGCCAGGAAGCATGAATGGAGATTTGGCCAGAAGAGGAGGACAGGAAAGTGAAGGTTAATCCTGATTAAGAAAAAGAAGACAGGGATGCCTGGGTGGCTCAGTTGGTTAAGCGTCTGCCTTCGGCTCAGGTAGTGATCGCAGAGTCCTGAGTTGGAGCCCTGCGACAGGCTCCTTGCTCAGCTGGGAGCCTGCTTCTCCCTCTGCCTCTGCTCCTTTCCCTGCTTGTTGTCTCTTTCTCAATCTCTCTCTCTCTTTCTCTGTCAAATAAATAAATAAAATCTTTATAAAAGAAAAAGAAGACAGGAAGAGATGAATAGAATGCATTCACATTTGAGGAAAACTTTCAGAAGTCCAGTAAAGGAGAGAGAGATAGGGTCCCTCAAGATAAAAACAAAGTTTCTGGGAGGAAGTGACTCAGGCAGGGACAAGGAATACTGACTGAAATAGGCTCTGATTATAAATCGGGCTTGTACCTGAATTGCAGATATATGACTTAGTCATAGACTCTGCTGGGAACGGTTCACCTGAGCATCCTGGCTTTTTTTTCATTTCCAAACTATGGAGGGGCTGAAATGCAGTATAAATTGGAGTCTGCGTCTATGATCTCCAGGCATGGATAAAAGTGAATGAATATCCCCCTTATTCCCCAGTGGGGTGATGATGATTTAACCTCAAGAACATAGGAACTCTGACCATTCAGCCACAGATATGAGCTCCACAAAAGAAGCTCAGACAATCTCCCTGGTGCCATGAGGTACCATTTATGAGGTGAACACAAAGAACCCATTGCTCCCATAGGTCTCTGTTGAAGGGACTCAGTATCCACTCACATTATATTGATCCAGGCCAAAAACTTCCACTTCACTAGACTTCATATTAGCCTAATTCTTGCTTCTGTGTCCTGTTGGCTTTATCTGGAGTAACTTCCTGCCTCTCAACATTTTGTTCACTCTTCAATAGGCAGGTGAACACTAGCTCTTCCTTCTAAATTAGAGAATAGATCACCCCATAATGCTATGCTAGTGTGGCTCAGAGTCTAACACACATCATACAGAGCCTGATCACACATTCTACTTTGTTCAAATCTCTTATGAACGACAGATCATGCTTTGAGCAGGTTAGTTAACCTCTCTCAATCCTAATTTCTCACCTGCCAAAAAGGGTATCAGCAAAGTTAGACTCAATAAACATATGTTAGGAAGACTGTTACATTTCTAATGGTCGTCCCAGCAACCATGTCACCCTCCCACCCATACCTCCCCATCTAAAGTGTGGTGTGAATGACATATTTTACGACCTTTCTTTGCTAGTCATACATAGTGTTTAGACTAAGAGTAGGAACTTGGTCGGAAACAAACCAATGTCTTTACTAAGAAATTTCTTATAGCTGGAAGAGAAATCTTTCACTCCGGTGTTAAGGTGTAAGTCAGGGGCTGCCACATTTCTTTACCTCCACCATGTGATAAAGGCTGGTGTGTAGTAGATACGGGTGAAGCTGACATTGAGAGTAGAGCAGAGACAGAAATAGCCAGAAGGAAGGAGGGAGACTAGGGATGGGATTAGAGAATGAGGGAGAGGGTCCTTACAATGTTCATGTCCCTGGTTCCAGACACTGTGGTCCTGGGATCTGCCCTGTTTTCTTTGATTTTATGAGATACTTGTGTTAAATTCCTCTTTTGGCTTGAGTCCGTTTCTTACAACCAAGAGTCCTGATTACCTGGCTGGATAGTTCTAAGCATTAAATTATGTAATTTGTGTGAAATGTTTGTCACATTGGTTAATCTACAGTTTAAGCCCACACACATAAATGATGGTTGCTCATCTTTATTGGAAGCTGTAAAACATATTGGTAAGGTGCATGGACTCTGGACACTAACTTTTTGGGTTTTGACCCTAAACCTACTACTTAGCATCTGTGTGACCTTAGATGAATTATTTTTCTGTGTCTTAGGATTCTTATCTGTATAATGGAGGTTATGGTGAGGACTGAACAGCTCAACACATACCACGTCCTTAGAAGGCTGATTATTATCAACCTTACCTAAACTCTCAAGGTTTGCACAGTCACCTCCCCAAGTAACTAGGATCAAAACTGTCCTAAATGCAGAGGATTTGTTTTAAAATTTACACATCAGATAGCACATGCAAGCACAGGCTTGCATAAATGTTGAATGAATTACTAAAATAATATTCCTTTATAAAATGCTCTCTAGCTCGTTAAGGTGGGTGAGCTTTCTAAATTAGATCAGCACATGGACAGGTGACAGGGCCAGTGCTAGAGACCTGTTAGAAACACGTCCTTTACTGATTTCTGGGCCACATCTAAAGAGCAAAAAGAGATGCACTGAAGGCATTTTTGAGGCATTGCCCCTTTGCCTTCCTGAAGTTTCTCTAGCATTTTCTCAGGAGCAAATGGGAAAAGCTATGTGGTAAATAAAGAGCTACTTTGTCCCATTCTCCAAAACAATGGTCTTTGGATATTAAGTAGAACTGGTCTTAGATTTGTTTCCAGCAAGCACTTTGTGAAATTCTTAGGGCCCCTTTGAGGTGACAGTCATAGGAAAACCCTAGGGTAATCTTACTCTGTGGGGTAGTTACGAGATTATCTCCTTGTCCACTGGGGACTGTCAGTAATGGCAGCTCAGAGCAGCTGCAGAATCTGAACGAAGATGAAAGAGAAAAAAAAAAAAGAAAAACCCTCACCAATCCACGGCGCCTTGATGCCATCAATGAATTCAGTGTCTATCTCCAGCTGATTTCATCTAATGTGATAACACTCATGATAATAAATATTGTTAAAAATAAAAGTCACTCTGGGGATTGCGAATCACTGGGACAGGTGTTCAGAATGAGAAGAGTGCAGTAATTGGGTGACTTATTCATTATTGGAAATGCCGTTTAAAATCTATTGCATTTAAAAAAACAATACTTCAGCTGCTCTCTGGCCTTCCAAAGTCATTAGCTGGTGTTCTTTATCTGTTTGTTTTCCTCACTGAAGTGAGGTTTTTAATGTCACATAAGAACTAACTTGACTCTGTGCCAACATTTCAGAGTGAATGATGAAGCCCTTCTGAGGCTCACACATCACTCCGCACCATGCTTCTCCTCTTTAGAGCTCATTGTCTCTGCAGTCTGGGGACAGGGTTGCAGGGAGGGAGGGAGAGCCATTACAATCCCTGCTTGACAACAAAGCCCATGGAGTCATGGGAGACGGCCGTGGTTTTCCACAGTCCAGACAGCGAGGCATTTCAAGAGCTCTGAGGGAGGGCCTGTGTGACCCAACTCTCAGTCCACATTCTCAGACAGGAGAGGCAAATCAATGATAATAACACTGTTTCAGGCAGTCCTCACCTCTGGCATTTTTAAAATACTTCATCGGTCTTTATCTCAATCAGGAAAAGAGCATCATGAGGGCAGTTTGTCCCCTACTGGAAACTGGAATGACCAAGGCTCCAACAGAAGACATGATCTCCTGATGTCATGTAGCAATTGTCCTTGAAGTCGATTTTGAAACACCCATTCACATTCTTTTCTAGATATTAGTTCCAGATTCTACATGAATCACCCATGATTTGAATTTCTAAGGCTGGGTTTGCTCTTGTCCATTACAGGAATTCTTTCCATGTCATGTAATGTGTGTGGGAAATTGGATTTGAGTCTTTGCTTTTGGCCTAGAAGATTTTGCTGACCTCTTGCAGTGGTAGCATATTGTGTTCCTGTTGAATTTTACCTTCTGAGGTGGTCTCCTCAGGGTTTTCTGAGTATCAAAGGAAAAGCCAGCCATAAGTAGAGAACCATATAGGTACTTTAATCCTACATAAAGTTGGCTGGGGAAGCCTTGGACCAAAGCTTTCCTTTCCAACTTCTGAAGGTAAAACCTTTGGAATGATTTCCCGCCAAAGGTATCCTCAGGGGTTGGAGGAAAAGGGTGAGGAGTGGCTAAATATTCCCCTATTCTTTTGGGAGAGCAAGCAGAACAATTCACAACCATATAATGAGTGTTGGCATCCAGGAAATGCTGAGAATAAATAGAAAATTTCTATTCTACCAAGCTCTCCGAACAAGGCAGCATACTGAAGACTGGGGACCAAAAGACCAAAAAAGTCAGAATTTTGCCCTCTGGAAATTCGTGGGTATTTGTTATAAGGCATCTTAGGTTCCAGAGAGACAGCAAAAAGAATCAGCCCCAACACAATCAGATACTTCCGAGGAAATCACTTATAGGTTAAAAGTCAGGAGGCCTGGGTTTTGCTCTCTCCCCAGCCATTTAATGTTTGTTTCCTCCTGATTCTTACTCATCCTGCAAAATACAATGAAAACCATGTTTTCTGTGGAAGAATTTTCCTGAACTACCCCAGTCTAGATTAAGTCTTTTATGTGTCTTTCTTGTGACATATATCAAAACTATAATTACATAGATCTTTGTGCAATTGTTTGTGTATAATCTGTCTCCTCTCTCAGACCAGAAGCACCAAGAAGACAGGGATCACGCGGCTCATGTATTGACTGTACCTCATGACAGTGCCTGGCATAAAGTAGATAGCACTAAATATTCAAGAATAAATTTAAAAAATAGAAAAATTCTACCTACACCTGTCCTGAGCAATGCCAAAGCTAATATTGACACCCCACAAAAGTGAAAACTGAGCCTTACAGAAAACTATATAGCACCCTGAATTTGTCTCACAGATGGAGAACTTTGTCTTGAACGGAAGTGACTTCTTCACTGACGAGAACACTAGAAGACAGTAGGGAATGCTTGGAAAGATGCTAAATACAAGTCTTTTGTGCCTAACTTGCTCTCTATTTTGATTTGTCCATTTTTTTTTCAGCTAAGGACCACTTATGTATGAGGGGGAGGGGCCTGGAAATACAGGGTCCACCCAGTTCCTTCTGTGTCTGAGCCACAGCCCTACAAAACAAGCCAATGTGGAGACAACCAGAGTGTGTCTCATTGTGGAACAGCTTTACAGGGCCAGGAACTCCCAACTGGCTGCTGAATAGCGTCTCCAATATACCAAAGAGGTAAATTAAATGCATTAATCTCAGTGAGAGTCACCATTGAGGCATTCAGGGCTCCAAAGAAATTTCCAACAATTGGCCTCATTTGCTTCAATAACAAATAAAAAAAAGTGGGGGGAGGAGGGAGAGTTTGGGTGGATACAGGCGGCTTTTTTCTGCTCTCCTTCTCCAGACGGGTAATCAAAATGAAGTTCCACATTGAGAATATGCATTTCATTTTATTCTATACTTGAAAGCAAACACATTTGGCCCTTTCTCCTGTAATAAGGCAAATCCTTTATCTGTTATTCATTTAAGAACATAAAGATGATGTTGGTGACACCAAGACCCTGCAAGCTTCATTTCAGCCTCCTCTCAGCATAAAAAGGCAAATTTATTCTGCTTAAGATAGGTTTGTGCCGGGTACATGACATTCATTATCTTAAACCGTGGAGGCTGTAGCTGTATGGATCTATTTATGTTCCCCCCCCCCAATCATTCTATTTCCATTCATGGGACTGGGAGAACCCCCTCCTCCCAAGTCATGCACCAAGGTTGACTACACATTTTGTAGGAACTGAGAGAAAGTTCATCACAGTCTAACCTCAAGAGGCCTGATTTGGGCTCATTTTTCAAGAACTTCACCAGGAACATGGAATGGTAGGAAAGATACAAGACTGGGAATCAGAAGAGCTGGGCTCTGCCTTGGCTGTGTTTGGCGACTTTTACTGAGTCAGTTAATAGAAATGAAAACTCATTGCTTCATTATCCCATTTAAGCCTCAAGACAATCCAATGGATTGAAATATTACAAATTTCATGTCATATTTGAGAAAACAGTCTTAGGGAGGTCGGGAAGGCATCTTTGGGCACACAGCTGATACACGAAGGAGCCGAGATTTGGATCCAGGTCAACTGATTTAGAAGCCTGAGCTCCTAAGAGCTATTTCACACTGCCTCGGGGCCTGAATTACCCTGTAAGGGATTTGGTTTTCTTCTTGCTAATACCTAATAAGGCCTCTCTCCTAGGAGTTTTGGGTAGAATCAACTTAGAAAAGGAAAGTATGTTGGAAATTATAAAAATAATACAAAGATAAGATGATATTATTATTATAATAAGATCACAATGTATTGAACTTACCAACCCAAATATTAAAAAAAAAAAACAACCCTCACTGTCCAATCACTTTTTAACTATTTTCTCAGGATATACAGACAGAATATGCTCCTATGGGTATGAATGTGCTTTTCCCAAAAGGAGTTTATATGACACACTGAGAATCCCTCTGGGAGAGACTTAATCCTGATGCAGGAAATTAGGACTTTGGGAGCTGAGAAAGAGTATAAAATAAAGGATGGATGGGCAAATCTCTCTCTCTCAAGCCAGATGTCACTGTGCTCTGGGCACAAAGGATGAAAGCAATTAAATTGGGTTGGTATGAACTGCTTTAGGTCCTAGGGAGCCAAAAACAAAAAGGGAATTTTGCCTAATAATGACTCTTGCATTCCTCTAGGCTGCCAGTGCCCTGTTCATCCCCCCTTGGCCCAGATGTTTCCATAGGTGACCACAGACTCCAACGGTAACCTGTGATCCTCCTCCTGAAGGCTTTCTCTCAGACCAGTCTAGAATGGCCTGAGAGTTTATGCTCTAGGAGAAGCCCTCCAGCAAAAATTGGTGAGAATAGGGGGACAAATACAAGAGCTTCTTCATTCTCAGGTGAGACAACCAAGGATGCACTACATGGTCTCCCAAAGGTGCTCACAAGGATTGAGCCTCATTGGCTCCAGTGATGCTCTGCTTAATAACATGAGCTTGGTCATATCCCTTCTTGTTCCTGTCTTATTTCCCACTCCTCTTCCAGAGCTTCCTGAGTTCATTTCCTACATAGAGTATTTGTACTCAAATTCTTATTTCGGGTCTCCTCCTTAGGAATCCCAACCTAAGACATAGAGTGGGAGGGCTCTTTCTACATTTGTGGCAAAACGGCACAAAGAAGTATGATGACTCACTTCCCCAAACCAGTAGTGAGGAGGACTTTGGGGAGGATAGGGTAGTTACTTAAGGCAAACTCTTAGGAGGAAGCAATGTTAAACGTTGGCAGCTGGCAAGGTGCAACCTCCTTCTGAAGAAACCAGTACCCAAAGCCAGGGTCCTGGGTTCCATGGGCCATAAGAATGCATCAGCTGCCATGAACAGAAACCTCATGTAATCCTGACCATTTGGAGCTGGATGGTTCTTCCAGGAGGAGGTATCTGGAGGTACACAAGAAAAATCTAGACTTCTTTCCAACGTGGGAATATGAATTCTCAAAACCATACTTTTAGGTGGCACCAGTGTGATCTGTCAATATGTATATGTTAATATGATGCAGCTTAGCATAAAGGATTATTAATATTTTTAGTAATGCGTTTTTTTTAAATCCCATATTTACTCATGTCATGAAATAGTCCTTTTCCCAAATGAAAAAGAAAGAAAGAATGTTTTGAGGAGTTAAGGAGGATTGATCTAAAAAGTGAAATTCTTCCAAGGCTTTGCTTCTCACTAACACTGATGCTCTAAAGAGGAGCTGCAGCGCTTGGATTTTAATTCAGTCCATTAATAAATGAATTATGCAATTAGTTGATATACAATTAACTGGATTCACAACGCATGTAGAGCTAACTGGGTCAGCCTGCATCTGTATGACTGTAATGTGCCTAAATGAATATGCCATCAAAGGACATGCAGTGGAATGGTGAATCAGATTTGTCTGAGGCAGGGAATCGTGCCTGCCAGCTGCCAAGAGTGCTGCAGATAAAGCCTTGGTCTGAGTTGGCAAGAGAAACAAAAACAGCACAATGCAGGACCCCAAGTGGCACTCTCTCTGTTGTAGCAGCATTGTTCTCCCCAGATGAGTTTGGACAGAGATCAATAAATCCCAAATCCTTCTGTGCAGAAAAGATGAGCAATTGGATTTGGATTGGGATCTATCAATCAATCACCAGCCAAGAGCGGTTCTGGCAGCACAAGATGAAAACCTCTTAGCACAACATAGCCATCCCTGGGCCGTGCAATGTTGACTGATCCCGATGCAAAGTCAATCAAAATGCCCAGTCCTGTGATATCTAATTCCAGCTGGAAAATGTAAGCCAATAAAACATTCAGTTGTGATTTGTGAGTGTGACCAATCAATCCATGTCCAGGAATTTGTCTTACAGTCAAGGCTGTTGCTGATCAAGTTAAGGTTGATATCAGAAACTCCCTGTTATCTGTGACCAAAGCTGATGTGTGTGTGTTGTGCATGCACACGTGCACATGCATGTGTGTGTGTGTGTGTGTGTGTGTGTGTTTCCTCTCTAGGGAGAGAGGAAAATTAAGGGAGATGTCTAAATTAAGTTTACTTAATTTTGTTTTTGAATTCATCAAAAATGTTTTGGGATTCTCGAATCTTTCTGAGTCAGAATCTGTACTTTAACAAGATCCCCACATGATTCACTTGTACATTCTGGTTCTGTCCAAGAAGCCTGACTATAAAGCACTTCACATTCATAGGAATAGTCATTGTAATAAAATAGAACATTAAGAGCTCCTCTTGTGTGCAGAGGTCCTGTGATATGATAACTCATTATCGATATGAAGGTATTGACATCACCACCCTTAGCACCATCACTGGGTTGAGAGCATACTTCATGTGGGCTCTGGTTTGGGCTTCATCATGATTTGCTGCATAAATCAGCTCACCTCTCAGTGTCTGTTTCCTTATTTAGACAATGAAAAGGTTGGATTGGATTATTAGTTCCCAGCCTGCACTACCTCGGTCTGTGAATATGGTAACGAAAGGAAGCAGAATAACATGGTAGTTAAAAGCATGGGATTGAAATCCAATGGTCCTTGGGTCAGATCTAGGGTCTGCCACTTGAGAAATTTATTTAATCTTTCTAAGCTTCGGCGTCTTCAACTGTAAATTAGACACATTTAAAGTGTTCAGTTGCATGGATTTTGACAAATGTATTCCATAAAATCCAAACCCAGTTGAGACATGGAGCACTTCCATCAGCCCACTGCTCACGCTTACCTACTATGATATGGCGGCATACCACATACCAGTGTGGCGCTGCAGGTAAGAGTGGACAATGGGTGATGGAAATGCTCCATATCTTGGTTGGGGTGGTATTCATATGGGGATACATTTCGTGCAAATGTAGAACCATGCATTTAAGGTGTGTCCATTTTATTGTATGTCAGTTATACCTCAATAAAGTTGATTTAAAAAGAAAAAACACTTTGGGGACTAAAGCAGTTCTTTAGTTCCCTCTTCAAGGGCAGGTTTCCCGGTGTGATTTCTGGAGCATAAACCCAAATAGCAGAAGAACAGTAGAAGCGAACTGAATATTTCAAGCATAGGATGGGTATTCATGGCAAAGCCACTGATTTCCCCTTGTAATTGACCTTCTGGGGCTAATAAGTGCTTCACAAGTCATTATATTTGGCATAAAGGTCATAAGGGTACTAAGATACAACTTCTCCTGGGACCCATGAGTGGAAGGCAATCTGACTCCCTGTGTGGCAATCCTCCCTGGGGCAGAGGCATCTGAAGTTTCCAGAAAACATGGGCAAAGGCAGAATCTTAGCCTTCCTCACAGACCTGACCACCATCCTATGGCCACCTCAGAGGGGAAATGAGACAAGAGACAGCCTCCCCCATTGCAATCTCCCAGAGCTCAGACAATTCACTTAAAAACAAAAATGCTCATACACAAACAACAGCTACAGATTTAACCTCAAGTGTCAAATGTAAAGAAGTGAGCAAATTGCTAAAAATGAGTTGAAACACAGCCTCGGGACTTCTTACCACAAGCTGTTAGTCTCTGACCCGGGTTTATGATCTGATCCAATTAGCAGGTGCTACCTTAAAATTATAGAGCTAAAAGGGCACCTTTGAGATCATCTAGTCAAAGGATTTCAAATTATTTTTAGCCACCAAATATTTTCCTCAAACCAAATCTTAAGCAAAGATGTAAACTGATAAAAGCGTTAAAACACAGGAAATCTAGCAGAAGCAGAGGTGGGGATACCAGAATCCCACCCACCACTAACCCTATCATGGCCTCTGAGGAATGCAGTCTGATAAGCACAGGATCTGGTCCAATGTCCTTACTCTATCAGCTAGGAAACTGAGGCCCTGAGAGACTTCTATAATTAGGCAGGGGCAGAGGCAGTCTAGAAAGCTTCTGACAATAGTAAAAAATACTTTTTGTTGTTGTTGTTATGCAAAGCTGCCTCTATAGCACAGAAACCCATTATTCTGGGCCAAATGATTTGTTCCATTCTGAGCCACTCCATGGAGAATCCTGAGAACTTCATGCAGGAGTCAGCCAACTCAGATTTGCTCAGCAGCCATGGGTCATCATTGCCTAAGTGCTCCTTTTCAGAGATAGTACCCTAATTGAGAGAACCCTCTTCTACCCAGACTGGAAGGACAAAGTGCCTTTGCAGCTCAGGAGGAAAGAAAGCCAGGAATAGAAAAAGAAAAACAAAGATCTCCCCATGGCAAACCATGTAACTGGTCCAAAGTAGGGGGCAAGGGGAGTGTGGTCAGAGACACCTGGGGGAGAATGACAGCCAGCTGGTCTGATGTCCCAGAACCACCTAAAGGACAGCCTCTCACAATCCCTCCCCCTATGTTTAGTATTCAAGTAAGCCTCTAACACTTAGAATCCAGGGGCCCAGAAGGTTTGGTGAAAACCACAATTGTATCTTCTTCAAAGTCCCAAAGAATTTCTTGAAAAGGCTGCTCCAAGTCCGGGCTCTCAGGTAAGAGTAGGAACTAAGGACACTCAAGCTGGTGTCTTCCCGTGGCAGCTCAGCCTAACTGGGATTCTGCCACTTACAGCCAGGAACCTCACATCACCCAGGGGCCACCATGCTTCTCCCCTGAACCATATTGGAGAACAAGAAGCTGGATTACGATCCCTATAGATGGTCTAATGGTTCTGTCTATAGAGTGTCAAAGCTCCCGCTACCTGTCCCACCTCTCGCCATCCCTGGATCTTTGTTCAGCTTTAGGGTAGGTCTCAGATGTTCTGGAAGGAGGGATGAATCATTCTAAATGAGTATCAGTGTGTTCTGATGCACCAGTTCCTGAAATACTATTGATGTGCCCTGGTGTTTGAACCCTGGAAGGTGCTAAAGTGCTCCCAAGCAGATGCCTTCAGCCTATAAGCTGCACACTCTGCATGCTAGTCTCTACCCCAAATCCACCCCCCAGCCTACTATGCCTGGGTTTTGAGCTGGCTGTGGTCAGCTCACATGCTGAACTGAGAAACAAAGTGGACCCCAAATGGCCCTCTGAAGAGCTGAATAGGCCTCCTAGACCATTAGAGAGGATTTGGAAGAACCAAATACAGCATATTTTTAAAAAAATTGTTATCCTGGACCAATAGCTAATGAAAATCAGGAAAGTTCCCGGAAGATACTCCAAGACAAGCTAGTCATGTTTCAAGGAGCACGGCTGGATTCATCCAAGTGTCGAATCAGCTGGTCCTTTGTCCTTCAAGGCTGTCATGGTCAGTGAATTTCCTGGCGACAGCAAGGGAGCAAGCTGAGCGCCCCGTTCTCCAGATGTGTGCTGTGGGACACCGCAGCCACGGCCACTTGTCGTGTCCCCGTACGTACCGCGCAACACAGACTGAGGGCATCTCTATCACTGTGGAGACTCCTGGGGGGCAGTGCCTCTCTGGACCTTTTGTCCAGTGTTTATTTGTCTGTCATCACCTATCTGAGCATCTACGAGATCGGTAGCAGTATGCGAGGTATGATGTCAGGTTGGGCTTCAGAGCAGCAGCGGTCTGCTTGGCTCTCAAAGGCTGAGCAGTAGTTCTGGGTGGAATGGGGTCGGGAAGACAGGGAATGCCTTATGGGGAGAAGAAGTGGCTTGTACAGGAACAACTCTCCCTCCCTTTGCTCCCTGGACTCTGCCTTTCCTCAATTCTTCGCACTTCTCCTGCACTTTTTGTTACTTAGCCATCAGCTCTACTCTCCAGATGGGTAGGCTTGTTGAACCTCCATTTCCTTATTCATAGAATGAGAGTAAGAGCCTTCTCACAGGATTATTATTTTTTAAAGATTTTATTTATCGGGGTGCCTGGGTGGCTCAGTGGGTTAAAGCCTCTGCCTTCAGCTCAGGTCATGATCCCAGGGTCCTGGGATCGAGCCCCGCATCGGGCTCTCTGCTCGGCGGGGATCCTGCTTCCCCCTCTCTCTCTCTGCCTGCCTCTCCGCCTACTTGTGATCTCTCTCTGTCAAATAAATAAATAAAATCTTTTAAAAAAATATTTTATTTATTTATTTGAAAGAGAGGAAGAGTACGGAGAAAGAAGCAGACTACCCACTGAGCAGAGAGCCTGATTTGGGGCTCGATCTTAGGACCCCTGAGATCATGAACAGAGCTGAAGGCAGACCTTCCACTGACCGAGCCACCCAGGCACCCTTCACAGGTTTATTTTAAGGAGCAAGTAAAGCACAGCAGAGGGACGTACGCTACACAAAGTGTGGCACATATTAAAAGCTCAGCAAACGTTAGTTCATTTTTTTGTCTCAATCAGGTTGAAGCTGGAGGTCCTTAGGAACCACAGTTTCCTGGCTTTCTCTGACCAGGTCCTGGCTGCTGAGGCTATGCCCTGTGGTCCCCGCATGTTCTGCCGATGTGCTTCACCAAACTGCTATGGTTAATTGCAACTATTTGCAGCCCACAGTGGAGCTTTTTCTTTTCCCCTTGCTTTGTTTGGCAGCAGGTGGTTCCCATTATCATGCAGGGAGGTGGTGAGATGGAGGCCCCGTCACGTGCCATGTGATTCTTGAGCCACTTGTCTTGTGCCCAGGGACTGTGGGTGAACTCTACTGGTTACACAACTTGGACTCTTCTCTGGTTAACCTTTAGTGTTGGGAGGTGCAGTCTAGGGGTGGGGAAAAGCCATGGATTTTGTAATCAAAGCCAGGATTCCCAGAGTCCCAACTCCATCTTATCGGCAACCTTGGTCAAGTCGCTTATTCTCTCTACACTTCCGTAATCTCATCTGTGAGCTGAGGGATTCATTCTACTCAAGTCATAGGACCCTTGTGAGGCATGCTATGATGACACACAGTAGGGCATGGTGTAGGCAGTGTTGTTCTCTTTCCCGCCTCGTGTGAAAAATTCAATGATTCTAGTGCAGAGAGGCAGCTCTCAAGACCTCATCTTGTTTATCCCAGTTGTGTATCCCTCATGCATCATGTGTGGGCATGCCATTGCATGGTCTCATTGGGTTCTCTCGAGAACCTATGAGAGAATTTTCATTCCATGATGAAGGTGAAGAAAACGGGACTCAGAGAAGTGTGGTAATATTTTCAATGTCAGGCAGCCAATGGTGGCAGAACTGGGAGTCCATTTGCAGCCTGTCTCTAAACTCATGCCATCGTTCCATTGTCTTCCCAGTCCACAGCTGTGTCATGAGAAAGGCAAAGGGTTGATGGGGATGATTGGGTTTCTCTGCCGGAGGCATTTGTGTGCATTCCACCCCTAACATCACAGGGGAACGAAAGAGGAGCTAGGGACTCAGAGACAGTAATGGGGAAACACCTGGGTAGGGCCACTCTGAACTTTTTAGCCATGCATTCTTTACAAGGCTCAGTGATTGGGGCAAGATATTTGCCAGAAGGAGTTAGCACTCAGGCAGTGGCCTGGGTAACTAGAATTGGACTAACTGACTTCATACAAATAAAATGACCCAGTAGGAACAGTAATCAGGAAGTAGAGCCTCATGTCTTCCCTGCTAGTTCTCTCGGCCCTCTTGTCTGCCCTAGTTAGATGCCCAGTTGTTTTCCTCAGTCCTGGCACCACCCCATCACCCAGAGCAAACTATGATTATCAAAATTTTCAGTTCCTACTGCTGATTCACCTGTGTCTCCTGAATCAGCAGAACTGGAGGATATGCGCTCCCCAGAGAACCCTGCCTTCAGCTCGCTCCTGGAGAGCCAGTGACAATATCATAGCCTATATTTAAAGCACGAGCTCCAACAGCTCTACTCGCGGATTCTATACATAGAAACTTCTGTCCAGTTTCTCCTTGGTAAGTGCATATCTTCTATCACACACCCCCCAGACACAGTGCAATAGTCTGGGCTCAATTTGGGGGTGGGGTGCTGGACCCCCCCCCCCAAACCACTTCTCTTTGGGTAAAGACATAGAGATGATCTTCATGAACCATGAAGTTCAGCCATGAGTGGGAAACACGCCGTATCACCGTGGTCTGTTTGCTGGTGATTGCTTTCAGAGTGTTTATGATGATGGGTATCCCAGGCAATATCAATAGTATGGACCTGTCTCATTTACAGAGCATTTCATGTTGTTCAAACACGTCACACATAGGGATCGATTTATCCCCATTTTCCAGATACAAAAACTGAGAGGCAGGGTGAAAGCTTCACAGCAAGCTCACTGCAGGACTAAACGCAATGACCTTCCTTCCTTCATTCATTCATTCATTTCTTCATTAACAAGGGTCTACCTACTGCGATTCTAATTGCTGGGGATGCAATAGTATGCAAAATATACAAAACTTCCTTTTCTACAGCAAAGTTGAGCGAGACAGTCATTGAACAAAATTAAAAGTAAGTGACACATTCTGTGCGGTGAGGGGAGCCAGCAGGGAGTGGGGGTGGGGGTCAGGGAGAGGGTGGCCTCTGTAGCCCCATGAACTTAAGCAAAGCCTGAGGACTTGGAAGAGGCGAGGGAGTTCCTGCTAAAGCTCTGGATTTTTCCAGTTTGCTCCCCCACCCTGAGCCACAAGTTGTGCGCAGGAGCACTGTCTGAGAAGATGAATGGTCGATTTGTCAGGAGCTGAGACTTTCTTGGCTTGCCCCAGCCAGCAGTCGGTGTCACCTTGCCCGAGGGCTGCTTCTGAGTGGCAGAAGGACAGAGGCCACAGAGGCCAAGCTGAGCCCAGGCGCTGTCCTTCCTCGTTGGGGATGTGATCCGAGGACTCGGGAAACCAAAGGATGTCTGCGTCACCACGAGAAAAACTTAATGAGAACAGGGAATGGAAACAGTGGGGGTGAGGTTTTAATGAGCAGAGGGGAAAAGGAGGATAGTGGGGCTGCCCATTTTCATTATGAGTCACCAACTAGAGTGGGGAGCAGCCTCCGCTGTATGTACACTGGCCCCCACGCCTGGACCCGCTCCTTCAGCAACAGAAGTGGGCTGTACGCTTTCCCCCTTTCACCCACTCTCCTCCTGGGCACCTGGTTCTTTTCTTTCTCTTGACACCCACGTGCTCAGATTTCACAATCCCTTCTGGGGGATTGGATCCATCAGTCCAAACTGGGGTTTGGTCCTTCTTTGTCTGCTTTTGGTCTCCACTTCCCTCTCCACATGCCCTATCCCCTCTTTCCTGCTCGCCTTTCCCATGCTGGGGCCAGGCCCGTGGCCTGTCACCCATTTATCAATGCATTCCAACTGTAACTCTGGTATTGATCTGTGTTTGTTGTTTTTTTTTCCCCGTAAACTCGGGCTGTAAAGGTTTCATTAGCCTGCCTCACAGTCATTACATCAAGTAATAGGAAACATCCATCTTCCTTGGGCTTCACTTCTGTACCCAACGGAGATCGGTTTGAAGAGTGTTAATCAAGCTATGAAAATCATTGGCAGCTCATTCCTTTATGATGAAAAAGCTGGTTTGCAGCCTCACTGGGTAGCAGAGGCCTGACACCTTTAGATACCTACAGCAATTATGGGCTGTGTGGTTTCCTGCTTAGGGACACTATTCTTTGCCTAATGCCTGTATGCAAATCTCATTCCTTGGGATTCTCTGAGTCACAGGCGGTAATAACAAGGTATGGGCAAGGCTAGGCTCCTCTGCAGATCCCTGAGCAGAAGGGGGGGGGGGGTGTTGGTCACTGCCGTGGATGCCTGCCAAGGCCAGACCTGTACAGAGGTGAGAAAGGAGTCTACAGAAATTGTGTCTTGTCTAGGTTGGAGCCCAAATATCACTGACTTGCCCACTTAAACCAGTTCCTTCCACCCAGCCTCCCAGACAGAGCTCAGTTCTTCAAAGATCATTCTGGCTTCTCTGTAGTTAGTGCAGAAGGTACTGAAGGAACAGAGACACTGACACCAGCTAGGAGGAAATTGCAGCATCCCAGGTCAGTGGTTGTGGTGGCCAGTGCCAGGGTAGTCAGAGGAGGGATGCTGGGAAGAGCTGGGGAATGTGCTAGATAACTTAGAGACATATATTTAATCCCACTGTAAGTCTGTGAGGCAAGTATTATAAATCCGTTTTCCAGATGAAAAGACTGAGGTGCAAAGAGTTGGAGAATTATCCCTGCTCAGAGCTTCCTAATGTTGTTCCCTCTAGCTTAAAACTAGAGCAATCTTTTCTCTACAGCCATGATGGGAGCACTTGTTTGATAGGAAGGGCTGCACAGAGCTGATGAAGGAAATAGGAGTAAATGTCTATTATGAACAGTGCTTCAAATCTAAATCTATTACCTATCCTCCTCCAACACACTGATCTGCTCCTTGCACATATATTTCCTGTGTTCTTCCCTGTCTGGCTTAAGCTTTATTGTTTATTTCTCAAGTCTTTGAAAAACCTCAAACAGCAAAGAAAAGAGCTTCTATCCCCAGGGTATCAAAGGGGGAACCTGAAATACAGCAAGCATGAAAGTTTCTGGAAGTTACCTGTTTTATCTTAAAAATTTTATATGAATGTTGTATTCTGCTTTACAATGCATCTATGTTTATGTTAATGTTTAAAACTATGTTGTAAATTGTAGTCGAGCATAACTTCTTAAAAGCCAAAGGATTTTTAAAGGTTTACCTTCTTAAATCATCTTCCAAAATATTATAAATACTTTGTACTGTTACTTCCTATGTACCAGGCATGGTTCAGAATGTGTTATTCGAACGACCTAATGGTGAGGTTTCATTATCTCCATCTGCAGATGAGGAACAGGGTGCTCAGAGAAGGAAATATATTTGCCCAAGGACCCACAGTTAGTAGGTGGCAGAGTCAGGACTAGGATCTAGATATGTCTGTCCCAGCACCTGTGCATGAGGCCACCTGCCATATATCTGCAGAGATGGGGAACCCGGCTTGGAAAGCAGATCTAGATAGTGTCTGAAAGTTTATGCAGAAAAATAACAGCACTCATGGTTCAGGTGGGTGGGACTTTACAAAGCACACTCTTCTGAGAAAGAAGCTAATGTGGTTCTGGGACCAGCCTCTGGAGGGTGGTAGCTGGCAGGTCAGCAGTCTTGTCCAAGGGTATCATTAAGGCTCAGATTGGTATAAGGGCAATAGAGGGCCACAGGGTCTGGGATTTCTGGAAAGAGTTCTGACCGTCCACTCATAGTGGGGTCCAACTCAGGTCTGAGGAACTGAGGTCTGTTTTCAGCCTTTGCTGGAGGGGTTGATCAGAAAAAGCAGGTGCAAAGACTAATTAAACAGATCATGTCTCAAAAAAGAATATGAGCTCCAAGAGGGAAGCCAGCGAAATGAGGGTCCAGGCTTAACAGTGTGCAGGTCTTGAGAGGACAAGGGAGCAGCGGCTGCAACTTCGTTGGATGAGAGAGCTACCAGCCCATCCCCCCCGTCCCTCAGCGTGAGGTTTCTGCAGACCCCACCAGCAGGCAGGTGTGGCCTCTGTTCTCCTGTCTTCTCTGGCCCAGTATGGCTTGGGGGGGTAGGGGGGTGGCTCTAAGGTTAAGAAGTATGTGGGCTCCATTTGTGAGATACTGAGAAAGACAGCAGAGAAGAAGTCTACACAGCATTTCTTTTAATGGGTCACCTGTTCAAAACCCAGTTGCTGTGGCCCAGTCCCCCTGCAATTCCAATTGAAATTACAGGATGCTACTATGGCAGTTTGACTCTTGTTTCTATTTTTGACAAAGGGAAACAACTTTAGGCTAGTCTCCAAATAACAGCCTTCGCCTGTTAAAACCTTTTTTTTTTTTTTCTTTTAAATGTAAACAATCAAGCCCAAAACCTACAAGGCAGTTTGGCTACCTTCTTTTTCTCCAAAAGTTCTGCACTCTATTTATGGGGTAAGATAGAATCTGGACACAAAATGGAGGGAACCATGTTTGGGGTCTCCCTTTTTCTGATAGATCTCTTGACATTTTGCCATTCCTTATTTCCTGCTAACTCTAGCCAGGGGAAAATCCGGCTTGGGTCATTTTCACTCAATGTAACAAGAGGTCAAGATTCAGGTAAAGAGAGGAATGAGTTCATTTGCAACCTCAGGGCTAGAAGCACAGGCCCATTGCAAACCCCAAACCAGTTAAAAGACAGGAAGCAAAGACTAAGGGTAAATTGTCAATAACCATCTTGGGAAAAAGGTTAATCTGGAGCTTCGGGGAACTTTTGTGAGGGCTGAGATCAGTCAGAAACCTGTTCAATATGTTAAAAAGCAGTCATTTCCCAGGGACATGGGGCACTTAGTTCCAGAAGGGATAGAGGAAGAGTTAGAGAAAGAGAAATTTCTATCATATCACACATTAACTATTTGTTGATTCATATTTTTTTAAAGATTTTATTTATTTATTTGACAAAGAGAGATCACAAGTAGGCAGAGAAGCAGGCAGAGAGAGAGAGAGAGGAGGAAGCAGGCTCTCCGTGGAGCAGAGAGCCCAATGCAGGGCTTGATCTCAGGACCCTGAGATCATGACCCAAGCAGAAGGCAGAGGCTTAACCCACTGAGCCACCCAGGTGCCCCTGATTAACATTTATTGAGTTCAGCTCTATACCGCACACTGTGCTACATGCATTATATGCATTTCATGTGATTTAACCTCTCAAAAGCATTGTGAAGAAGGAACAGGATATTTTTTCCACTTTACAGATGAAGAAAGTATGACTCAGAAGTGAATTGCCTAAGATGTGCTAGAATTGGGACTTCAACTCAGGTATGCATAACTACAAATCCTTTAGTCTTAACCATTACATTTTATTGTCTCTTTATACTACTTGTAATAACTTTGTTGTTGTTGTCTGGAGTTGAGTTAAACCTTAGATTATTTCAAATTTCATATATAAACAGTTTGGGTTTCCTACCTGATTATGAGTTCTATTAGGAAGAGACAGTTTTATGCTTCTCTAATATTACCCCAAATGAAAAAATACCCTAAATATAATAATTTGCCTTTTCACAGTATTTTATAAGCTTCAACACATTTCTGCATATGTATATTTCCTCACTGCACTCCTATGAGAAAAATAGGCCATTATTATCTCTAATTCACAGGTAAGAAAGCAGAAGCATAAGGATTTTTTGCAATGTGTCTCAGTTAGCAAATGGAAGAAAATGACCTGACTTCCTTGTTCACTGTACTTCTAGTACAATGCCCTTTTGTGTCAGGCACTGTTAGCTGCCTTCCTAAAAGCCAGTTTTCCTTGCTAAAAGGCAGAACGTCACCTCATATTTGTTTAGGAATCAGAAGGGATCCTTTGATTTTAGGAAACATAAGCTCAGGCTCTAATCCAAGAGTGGGCATTAATCCCATTTTAGTTAAAGAGATGTAAACAAGGAGTGTTCTCCTCCCTGAAAAGAGAAATACCCTGTGCTATTCCATGTTTCCTAACTGGAATGCAGGTCCTGATTCTTGGCATACTGCAGCCATCTTATGACCATGAGGAGATAAACAGAATTGCAGACATGCTGACTTGAGCCCTAACATCTTTCAGCTGCTAAACCAACATGAGCCACTGCCTACAACAGCATCTTTGTTATAATAAAGCATAAAATTAACTTCTGTTACTTGTAATGCAAAGAGTTTCTACTGATTTCATTTTCTACTGCACCAATGAAATGACACTTAGCTGATGTGTCTTTGGAAAAGATAATCTATAAACATGATTTGTACGGCATGGCCAGCAAACACATTCACTATATGAATGCAAGTATCATTGTTATTGTTACATTTTATTTTAAACACTTACAGATAAGATTTTGTGTTTCCACTTGGATTCTTAGAACCCAGCTCCCCACAAAGGAGAGGGAACATAGTTTACTGAGAGTAAAGGCTGCTCTGATCAATTGTCACTGAGCCAGGTGCTGGGCCTGTGATTTGAACTTCTATTACAGGCAAGTCTTCTCTGCCTCAGTTTTTCTTTCTGTTCACTAGCATTATAATGTCTACTCTCACAGCTCAGAGTTTAGTGTGAAGACAAAATGGAGATCGGAAAGGAAATTACAGGAGCAATGGGGAGGGACATTCAACACTTATTAAGATGATTATTATGGCCTTGCATTGTGTTTGGCATTTTACCTGTGAAATCTCATTAACTGGTGACCTTATAAGGTAAACATCTTCTCTCAACACTGAGGGACATGTTGGGGGTATGGCGGGGTAAACTGAGATGTGCTGACTCATCTCACTTCCACTAGAGATTTGAGTGAGCTACCTGGGCCTGGAACCCTTCTTTGTCACTTCGAAGAGCTTCAGGATATAAAGCAGTCTGGAAGGGCCTCTCTTAGGCCAGGGCACTGGGTCACAAGGAACAAAGTCAATAGAATTGATTTCTTAGATAGACTAAGTGGGAGTCTTTTCATCCTTACAGTAATGGGGTATTGAATTACAGGTATAAAAGGAATTTTGAAAGAAAGTGAGCTCTGTCCCCCAACTCTGTACAGTCATCAGTCAGACAATGATGTTTGGCCAGGGGAAGTTGCAGAATTCGCCAGGCACAAGGAGGGGAAGGATTGCTGAAAACATAGAGAGAAGAGAAAGAAATCAGAGAAAACAGTATCAATACAGAATGGTCTTCAGAAATCTGAGAGTAAGGGAAGGGACTCAGTCAGAGTCCCCACACCCAAACTCCCACTCACCCACCTCCCAGATTCCATGTGGCTTTGAATCAATTCCTGAACCACTGAGAGATGAGTGTTTAAGCCTTCCTCAGGGACTCATACAGATTTGATTCATAAGTGAATAAGACTCAGCCCCTGCCCTCAAGGTGCTCAGTGTCTGTATGGAAGCTTAAAGATGTAAAACCCTAAATAAGAAATGTGGCAAGCATGGCATCGACCTTATAACTTGTAACTGGACTCTCTGAGCTTTGCTTACTTCTTTATTTTAATCAGTAAGGGCTTCCTAAAAGACCGAGATATAGTTTGTTTTGAAACAGTGTTGGAAACCTGGGGCTCTTCAAACAGGCATACTACACTGAAATTTAGATAATGTTTATAAAGCAGTTAATGCATTGCCCATTACACAGTAAGAAGGAAATGGGTGTTAAAAAGTTCAGGCTCCAGAGCCAAGATGCCTGAGTTCAATCCTGCCTTCTCCATGTACTAGCTGTGTGACCATGGTCAAGTTATTGGACCTCTCTGTGACTTGGTTTCCTCATCTGTAAAATGCAACAATAATAGAATCTACCTCCTGAGTTGTACAAAGACAAGTGAGTTAACGCATGTGATGTTCTTAATTATGCCTGGCACATCGTAAGTGATCAGTAAATTTTAGGCACTAATAGGAATTGCTCCTTACATGAAAAGTAGCCATAGCAGCTACTAAGTTGGGTTTGGAAAACCAGAGGCACATGCAACTGGCCCAATTGATTATCCACTGGGAAGACCCAGAAAGTGAACACAGAATGTGGGAATACTACATCATTAATGGGAATGGCTATGATTTGATGAAGGCTTGAACAACTCTCAAATTCTCAATTCTTCTCAGATTTACATCTGGCCAGGATAGACCACTGTGCTCCCAAGAAACTGCAGAAAAAAAGAAAACAACAACAAAGAAAGAAAACTATTGTGGAGAGTATAATTTACTGAATCTCTCCAATCTCAGCATTAAGTTAAGGTGAATTTGGGATAGGGGCAACTACTCTGATGTAATCTGAAGTGACTTTTCTGTTTGATATAAAGCCATAGAAAATGCACAGGGACAGTTTAAAGAACAAGCAAGGTGAGTGAGCTGCATTAAAATGGGAATGAAAAATAACCCAGAAAATGCTATTTATTGTAAAAATTGCCGGCATGCTTAGAGCTGCTTTGATCATCTTTGCCTCAAAGAAAGCAGAGCCAACAAAGTGAAGTTTCAGAAAAGGGCAGCAAAATGATCAGAGGCATAATGGGTGAAAGGAGGTCTTTATCCCTAGAAGGAAAGAAACAATTGGGGAAAAAAAAATTCTTTGGCTTAATAGAGATCTATTGGATAATGAATGGTGAGTAGCGGCCATTCAGGTGCTGCCCTCTCCCCTGTCCCAAATCACAAAAACGAGAAGGAATTTGAAAGGACTGAAAATAGATAAATGGCCATCATATGTTTAAAGCCTCAACTGGGGGAACTGGCAGCCTCGGGGCATTTTTGAAGCAAACAATAGAGTGACTTTCTACGAAGATCAAAAGTTCTGCTCTCGCCCAATAGCAGCTCATCATCCAGGGGTGTTTGCTGAAAAACAGAGGGGCAATGCCCTGCACCAGACCCTCTGCAATACAGAGAGCCCTTCCCTGTGGCTGTTCACAAGGACCATTCGTTGAAACGGAGGCAGCGGGGGGAGAAGAAAGACGGAATTTATTTCCCCTTTGGAATTCAGAAAATGCAATGGAATGAAGTTGAGAAGACACTTTTAGGTTTTAGATGATGTGAAACAAGTTTTCCCACCCTCCAGGACCCCCACACCCCCTTCTCAAGGAAGAAAGAATTCCACTGGGGCCCTAGCCACTCAAAGTTGATCCAGGACCAGCTATAGCACTCCCCCAGGGAGCTTATTAAAAATGCAGAATGGTAGCCCCATCCCAGACCCCAGAATCAGAATCTGCATTGTGACAAAATTCACTGGTGATTTGCAGGCACATCAAAGTTTGAGGGTTTACTATAGTCTCCGGACATTCAAAGGAAAGATTAGGTGTGCCTCAACCCCAGCTGTGCCATTCACTCACCATGGGAACAGCCAACCGTTATCTTATCTCTGTGAGCTGCAATATCTTCATCCAAAAACTGGGAACTAAATTCCTGAGTGTTAAATTAGATAATGCATTTAAAGCATTAGGAAATAGATCTGACACATAATAAGAAGAATTCAAAAGGCATTAGTGAATATGTAGGTTACTCTTGATGTTTGTAATCATCTAACACCAAGAAATGGGAAGACGGCTGCAAGAATGAGTCTGTGTTAGAAGAATGGAAAAATTGGGGCACCTGGGTGGCACAGCCTGTTAAGCTTCTGACGCTTGCTTTCGGCTCATGTCATAATCTCAGGGTCCTGGAATAGAGCCCTGATTCAGGATCCATGCTCAGCAGGGATTCTGCTTGTCCCCCTCCCCCGCGGCCTCTTCCTCTGCTCACAAATGCCCATGCACTATCTCAAATAAATAAAATCTTAAAAAAAAAAAAAAAAAGAAGAAGAAGAATGGAAAAAAAAAAACTGTACAAGCATTAAGATCAAGAGACAAGGATACTAACTCAACATCGCAGCTGTGAGTGAGATGCATACAAGAGCAGGGGACAGCAGAAACCGGACAGTGTTCCAGAGTATGTAAATGACTTTATGTAAGTAAGGCTAGCTGTGAACAGACTTGAGACACAGGTAAATGGGTTACAAGTTCATCAAGAAAGACAACACATGGCTCTCCTGTGTCTATTGTATGTGTTCTTTTCTTGGTCATTTATCAAACATTTTGGTATTATTTGATTTGTTCCTGAAAGTTAAGATAAATTAATTGTTTTATATATCCTAAATAATTATTATTTTACTTTTTGACCACCACCACAACAAAATACTGCATGGTAATCAACTAGAATTTCTTACCAACTTTACCAAAGCAAGATTCAACCTGAGATTAAAATTATTCTTGTAATAGTTACACAATCCCAATATTATTGGAGGAAATAACTTGGTGATGATAGTAAAATGATAGTAAAATAATAGATTTTCATCAGCCTCAAATGACCAAAATAGTGGCAAGAAGGCATCACAGTCGAGGCGCCTGGGTGGCTCAGTGTGTTAAAACCTCTGCCTTTGGCTCAGGTCATGATTCCAGGGTCCTGGGATCAAGCCCTGCATCAGGCTCTCTGCTCAGCAGGGAGCCTGCTTCTTTCCTCTCTCTGCCTCTCTTCCTTCTTGTGATCTCTGTCTGTCAAATAAATAAATAAATAAATAAAATCTTAAAAAAAAAAAAAAAAGGCATCACAGTCATAGAAATGATACAGGCTGCACCTAGAGTTCAGTTTAAGTAGAATTCTGGGAGAAGATGAAACTTGAATTTGGAGGTAGGGTCATCAAGTGACTTGAGGCCAGTCTCTTGGACCTGTGTCCGCAGTCTGAACTAGGTAGCTGAATATCCTATCTATGATGGAGTCACTGTAATCACTTAGCCCGTGCTCTCATCATTTAGATACCCTCTGGAGCGGATACTCCCTCCCATCGTTATCCTTCACCTAATTAATAGTATGAGTAATAAACAGCCACCTGTTATTCACAGACAGGTGTATACCCTTGTCAAAGGTCTTGGCTAAATCATCTGGATTGTCTCTAATAACAATGTTAATGACCCTCTGCATTAGCTTCAGGTTGTAAAATATCTTTCCTTGATGTTTGTTCAATATTTTCATAAGAATTAGAAATACCTATTAGAGACTCTAAGATACTAAAGGGCTCCTGGAACATGGTGCTATAATTCACAGTAGGGACTCAGCTAAAACCACACTACTTGGACCCCTGCTTTATCACTGACCAGAAAAAAAGAAACGCACTCCTGAGACTGTCTAGAATTTTTCTCCCAAGGAATGTATACACACCCATAACTGGAAATCATGGATTTCTAAGTAGATTTGTGTGGTTCACTAACTTCCTAAACAGAATAGTCACAATGTGTATGTGAGTTTTGCAGCCAAACTGCCTACTCTGATACTAAATTGCATATTTTATCAATATGTAAATATGCAGGAGAACAATTATAAGAATTATAAGAATAATTTAACTGATCAGTTATGTGGATTAACCAATAGGAGACATTAAAAATAGCCAGGCACATATCCAGGAAGTATTAAAGAACAAATAAAGGTCATTCCATTTTTTTTTTAAGATTTTATTTATTTATTTGACAGACAGAGATCACAAGTAGGCAGAGAGACAGAGAGAGAGAGGAGGAAGCAGGCTCCCTGCTGAGCAGAGAGCCCAATGCGGGGCTCCATCCCATGGCCCAAGCCGAAGGCAGAGGCTTTAACCCACTGAGCCACCCAGGCACCCTGGTCATTTCTTTTATAAAAGAACGTGTTCCCTATTAATAAGCTTAGTGGTCCTGAGGTTATGAGGGATCCAGGAAAATGAGCAGAAAGGATACCCCCTGGAGAAAATGAACAAATATCTTCTGCTTGTTCATTTGAAATCTTTTTGAACTTAAGAGTGAACTTAAGTCATATTTGGACAATTCAGAAGGCAGAAACTTCGAGTTCTAGTTCTTGTTTTCATTTGGTCCAAATTTCTCATTATATCAATTAATGCCATTTTAAATAGCTGTCAAATCTATGTTAATGTATGAAATTTGCACATTCTCTAGCCTATGGACTGGAAGCTAGGCTTGATGTCCTTCCCCTCCTCTAGCCCAGATGTTTCAACCCATATTCTGTATTTTTAAACTGTCTGGGATTGTCTTCTATCACCCAATGTTATCTAATGTAAAATAGATTCGTAATATGCTCTTCCTCCTCCCCTATGTGTCTACATTCCAAATATCTCAGGCCAACTCTGTTATCAGATGTCAGATGCTACACGAAGTCTAGAAACTTTTTTGCAGTTTATGATCCATCCTTCTCCTATTTTCTTGAATCTAACTTATTACTTGGAAATAATTATTTCTCTGGATTCTCCATCACAGTTACTCTCCACGCCCCCCATTCCCAACATTCATTCACTTTATCACTCATTTAATAAATACTTTGTGGGCATCTATGAAGTTCTAGGTCTCAGTTAGCACCTTTGAAGGGCTGGACCCTATGAATGGGAGTCAGAAAGTAGCTTTGTAGTTTGAAACCCTGTCTTTTTGTTTTAGCTCCTTCTCTGATTGAATTGATGTGACCCATTTCTATTCCAGTTGGCTGCCACAGAGTAAAGTGAACTACTCTGCAAAAAGATAACATTACCCAGAGTCTAATTCTTCATACTCAATGTCTAGAATTTTTAAAAATTACTAGACATATTAAAAGACACAAGGAAAAGTAAAAGAGATGGTAGAAAACAATCACAGGTGACACAGACTTGGGTTTACAGAGATGGACTTTAAATAACTATAATTAATATGTTCAAGAAAATGGATGACAGGATAGAGAATTTCACCAGAAAATGCAACATATGTAAACATGTCAAACAGAAATTCTTGAACTGGAAAAAAAAACCCTGAAATTATAAATCCCACAGATGGACTTCATAGCAGATTGGCTCTAACTAACTTTATGAGGCCAACATAACTTTTTATGGAATATGACAAAAACATTGTAGAAAAAATGAAAAGTGCAAACCATTTTTTTCAAAATCACAGTTTCAAAAATTCAAAACAAAATAATATAATTCAGCACATATGTATATTAATTAAAAATATCATTTCATTAGATGTAGAATATTTGATGACATCAACAATATTTTATGTAAAACTTAAGGAACTCTTATCAAAATAGAAATGACATTTCTTAATTTTATAATTATTATCAACAACAAAACTACAGCAGTAATATATAGTGGAATTTTGAAGACTTTCCTTTGAGACTGAGAACAATTACTATTACTATCTTTATGCTACATAATAGTGGACATAATAGCCTATGCAATAAGGCAAAAAAAAAAAAGGATTATCATGATTAGAAAGAAATAAGGCCATCATTATTCACATTATTCAACTGTTGATGGCATCATTATTAGCCTAGAAAAATTTATTTTTCAGTTCCCACACTTTCTGAGCCTAGAAAATTTTAAATAACTTATGGAAAATAACTATTATAATTAATAAGTAGATTTAGTAAGATTCTTGGATATAATTAGAGTTTTATAATTATATAAAAATCAATTATATTTCTATCCACTACAAACAATGAGATTATGAAAATTATAAAACCAATCTTGTTTACAACTTTATATACCATCAAACATGAAGGAATAAACTTAACCAAACAGGTAGAACATGCATACACAGAAAACTACAAATTACTACTGAGAAAATTTAAAGAAATCCTAAATAAAGAAATATATCATGTTTATAGACCAGTAATTCAATAATTACAAATTGTGAAATACTAATTCTTCTCTTATACATACATAGATTCCAGGTAATCTGAATCAATATCCCAACAGTATCTTTTGGTGGAAAATGACCAGTTAATACCAAAATGATCAAGATAAAAAGGACTAAAAATAACCAAGGCTATCTGGAAGAATAAGAAAAAAATTTGGAAAACTTGAATTGCTAGATATCATGACTCATTGTACTATAACTTTTTTAAAAAACTACACTAATTGGGAAAGTGTAGTATTGAGCAGTGGAATCCACTAAAGTCGTTTGGTTTATGACAAAGGTAATATTCTGGTGGATGAAGAAAAGACAAGCTATTCAAAAAATGGTATTGAATAAATTTAATATTGATGTTGGAAAAATAAAACTTTATCAACTTTTTCACACTATATACAATATCAAATTTCAAATTGATTTTAGTTCCTAATATAAAAGAAAAATAAGACTGCTAAAAGTTAGAAAGAACACTATTTACACTATTAAATTGATTTTTGAGAAGGACATAAACAGTATCAATCAAGAGAAAATGATTGATTAAAACAGACTTTGTTAAAACTAAAAATTTGTTTTCACAATTATGAAAGTAAAAATCTCAAGTCTTAGAATGGAAGGAGATATTTGCAATATATCTAACTGACAAAGGAGTGGACTCATATCCAGAATACATAAGTAATAGTTTTAAATCAATAAGAGGAAAAAAGACACAAAATGACATGTAAAAATGGGCAAAAGATTTGAACAGGCATTTCACAAAATGTTGTATATAAATGGCCAACAATCACATAAAAAATATTCAATTTTATTAGCCATCAGGAAAACATGAATTTTAGAATACTGAAATATTACCACATTGCTTACATTGAAATGACAGATAATGCAAGG